>NC_088231.1:29010675-29085675 GCF_036934945.1 Oncorhynchus masou masou
CTGGATGACAGAGCTCCTTTATCTAAACACAAGCTGCTCTAACAGCAGTCTGGATGACAGAGATCCTTTATCTAAACACAAGCTGCTCTATCAGCAGTCTGGATGACAGAGATCCTTTATCTAATCACAAGCTGCTCTACCAGCAGTCTGGACGATGACAGAGATCCTTTATCTAAACACAAGCTGCTCTAACAGCAGTCTGGACGATGACAGAGATCCTTTATCTAAACACAAGCTGCTCTAACAGCAGTCTGGACGATGACAGAGATCCTTTATCTAAACACAAGCTGCTCTATCAGCAGTCTGGACGATGACAGAGATCCTTTATCTAAACACAAGCTGCTCTAACAGCAGTCTGGATGACAGAGATCCTTTATCTAAACACAAGCTGCTCTAACAGCAGTCTGGATGACAGAGCTCCTTTATCTAAACACAAGCTGCTCTAACAGCAGTCTGGACGATGCCAGAGATCCTTCTAGCCAGAGATCCTTTATCTAAACACAAGCTGCTCTAACAGCAGTCTAAACACAAGCTGCTCTAACAGCAGTCTGGACGATGACAGAGATCCTTTATCTAAACACAAGCTGCTCTAACAGCAGTCTGGACGATGACAGAGATCCTTTATCTAAACACAAGCTGCTCTAACAGCAGTCTGGACGATGACAGAGATCCTTTTTCTAAACACAAGCTGCTCTAACAGCAGTCTGGATGACAGAGCTCCTTTATCTAAACACAAGCTGCTCTAACAGCAGTCTGGACGATGACAGAGATCCTTTATCTTAACACAAGCTGCTCTACCAGCAGTCTGGATGACAGAGCTCCTTTATCTAAACACAAGCTGCTCTAACAGCAGTCTGGATGACAGAGATCCTTTATCTAAACACAAGCTGCTCTAACAGCAGTCTGGACGATGACAGAGCTCCTTTATCTAAACACAAGCTGCTCTATCAGCAGTCTGGACGATGACAGAGATCCTTTATCTAAACACAAGCTGCTCTACCAGCAGTCTGGACGATGACAGAGATCCTTTATCTAAACACAAGCTGCTCTAACAGCAGTCTGGACGATGACAGAGATCCTTTATCTAAACACAAGCTGCTCTAACAGCAGTCTGGATGACAGAGCTCCTTTATCTAAACACAAGCTGCTCTAACAGCAGTCTGGACGATGACAGAGATCCTTTATCTAAACACAAGCTGCTCTAACAGCAGTCTGGACGATGACAGAGATCCTTTATCTAAACACAAGCTGCTCTAACAGCAGTCTGGATGACAGAGCTCCTTTATCTAAACACAAGCTGCTCTAACAGCAGTCTGGATGACAGAGCTCCTTTATCTAAACACAAGCTGCTCTAACAGCAGTCTGGACGATGACAGAGATCCTTTATCTAAACACAAGCTGCTCTAACAGCAGTCTGGATGACAGAGATCCTTTATCTAAACACAAGCTGCTCTAACAGCAGTCTGGACGATGACAGAGATCCTTTATCTAAACACAAGCTGCTCTAACAGCAGTCTGGACGATGACAGAGATCCTTTATCTAAACACAAGCTGCTCTAACAGCAGTCTGGACGATGACAGAGATCCTTTATCTAAACACAAGCTGCTCTAAAGCAGTCTGGATGTCCTTTATCTAAACACAAGCTGCTCTAACAGCAGTCTGGATGACAGAGCTCCTTTATCTAAACACAAGCTGCTCTAACAGCAGTCTGGATGACATCTAAACACAAGCTGCTCTAACAGAGTCTGGATGACTTTTATCTAAACACAAGCTGCTCTAAAAGCAGTCTGGACGATGACAGAGCTCCTTTATCTAAACACAAGCTGCTCTAACAGCAGTCTGGATGACAGAGCCTTTATCTAAACACAAGCTTTATCTAAACACAAGCTGCTCTAACAGCAGTCTGGACGATGACAGAGCTCCTTTATCTAAACACTGCTCTAACAGCAGTCTGCTGACAGAGATCCTTTATCTAAACACAAGCTGCTCTAGCAGTCTGGACGATGACAGAGATCCTTTATCTAAACACAAGCAACAGCTGTCTGACTCCTTTACAGCTGCTCTAACAGCAGTCTGGATGACAGAGCTCCTTTATCTAAACACAAGCTGCTCTAACAGCAGTCTGGATGACAGAGCTCCTTTATCTAAACACAAGCTGCTCTAACAGCAGTCTGGACGATGACAGAGATCCTTTATCTAAACACAAGCTGCTCTATCTCAGATCCTTTATCTAAACACAAGCTGCTCTAACAGCAGTCTGGACGATGACAGAGATCCTTTATCTAAACACAAGCTGCTCTAACAGCAGTCTGGATGACAGAGCTCCTTTAGCTGCTCTAACAGCAGTCTGGATGACAGTCCTTTATCTAAACACAAGAACAGCATGACAGAGCTCCTTTATCTAAACACAAGCTGCTCTAACAGCAGTCTGGCTCTAACAGCATGACAGAGCAGTCCTTTATCTAAACACAAGCTGCTCTAACAGCAGTCTGCAGTCTGGACGATGACAGAGCTCCTTTATCTAAACACAAGCTGCTCTAACAGCAGTCTGGATTTATCTAAACACAAGCTGCTCTAACAGCAGTCTGGACGATGACAGAGATCCTTTATCTAACACAAGCTGCTCTATCAGCAGTCTGACGATGACAGAGATCCTTTATCTACAAGCTGCTCTAACAGCAGTCTGGAACAGAGCTCCTTTATCTAAACACAAGCTGCTCTAGCAGTCTGGATGACAGAGCTCCTTTATCTAAACACAAGCTGCTCTAACAGCAGTCTGGACGATGACAGAGCTCCTTTATCTAAACACAAGCTGCTCTAACAGTCTGGACGTGACTGGCTGCTCTACGATGACAGAGCTCCTGCTCTAACAGCAGTCTGGAAACAGAGATCACAAGCTGCTCTAACAGCAGTCTGGACGATGACAGAGATCCTTTATCTTTATCTAAACACAAGCTGCTCTAACAGCAGTCTGGACGATGACAGAGATCCTTTATCTAAACACAAGCTGCTCTAACAGCAGTCTGGACGATGACAGAGCTCCTTTATCTAAACACAAGCTGCTCAGCAGTAACAGCAGTCTGACAGAGAGATCCTTTATCTAAACACAAGCTGCTCTAACAGCAGTCTGGACGATGACAGAGATCCTTTATCTAAACACAAGCTGCTCTATCAGCAGTCTGGATGACAGAGATCCTTTATCTAAACACAAGCTGCTCTAACAGCAGTCTGGACGATGACAGAGATCCTTTATCTAAACACAAGCTGCTCTAACAGCAGTCTGGACGATGACAGACAGAGTCTGGATCCTTTATCTAAACACAAGCTGCTCTAACAGCAGTCTGGATGACAGATCCTTTATCACAGCTGCTCTAACAGCAGTTATCTAAACACAAGCTGCTCTAACAGCAGTCTGGACGATGACAGAGATCCTTTATCTAAACACAAGCTGCTCTAACAGCAGTCTGGATGACAGAGCCTCTTTAAAACACAAGCTGCTCTAACAGCAGTCTGGATGACAGAGCTCCTTTATCTAAACACAAGCTGCTCTAACAGCAGTCTGGACGATGACAGAGATCCTTTATCTAAACACAAGCTGCAGTCTCTAACAGCAGTCTGGATGACAGAGACAGAATCCTTTATCTAAACACAAGCTGCTCTAACAGCAGTCTGGAGACAGAGCTCCTTTATCTAAACACAAGCTGCTCTAACAGCAGTCTCTATGACAGAGCTCCTTTATCTCCTTTAAAACACAAGCTGCTCTAACAGCAGTCTGGATGACAGAGATCCTTTATCTAAACACAAGCTGCTCTAACAGCAGTCTGGATGATCCTTTATCTAAACACAAGCTGCTCTAACAGAGGATGACAGAGATCCTTTATCTAAACACAAGCTGCTCTAACAGCAGTCTGGACGATGACAGAGATCCTTTATCTAAACACAAGCTGCTCTAACAGCAGTCTGGACGATGACAGAGATCCTTTATCTAAACACAAGCTGCTCTAACAGCAGTCTGGACGATGACAGAGTCCTCCTATCTAAACACAAGCTGCTCTAACAGCAGTCTGGATGACAGAGCTCCTTTATCTAAACACAAGCTGCTCTAACAGCAGTCTGGAACAGCAGCTGCTCTAACAGCAGATCCTTTATCTAAACACAAGCTGCTCTAACAGCAGTCTGGATCCTTTATCTAAACACAAGCTGCTCTAACAGCAGTCTGGATGACAGAGCTCCTTTATCTAAACACAAGCTGCTCTAACAGCAGTCTGGACGATGACAGAGCTCCTTTATCTAAACACAAGCTGCTCTAACAGCAGTCTGGACGATGACAGAGATCCTTTATCTAAACACAAGCTGCTCTAACAGCAGTCTGGATGACAGAGATCCTTTATCTAAACACAAGCTGCTCTAACAGCAGTCTGGATGACAGAGATCCTTTATCTAAACACAAGCTGCTCTAACAGCAGTCTGGACGATGACAGAGATCCTTTATCTAAACACAAGCTGCTCTAACAGCAGTCTGGATGACAGAGATCCTTTATCTAAACACAAGCTGCTCTAACAGCAGTCTGGATGACAGAGATCCTTTATCTAAACACAAGCTGCTCTAACAGCAGTCTGGACGATGACAGAGATCCTTTATCTAAACACAAGCTGCTCTAACAGCAGTCTGACAGATTTATCTAAACACAAGCTGCTCTAACAGCAGTCTGGAGATGACAGAGCTCCTTTATCTAAACACAAGCTGCTCTAACAGCAGTCTGGACGATGACAGAGCTCCTTTATCTAAACACAAGCTGCTCTAACAGCAGTCTGGACGATGACAGAGCTCCTTTATCTAAACACAAGCTGCTCTAACAGCAGTCTGGATGACAGATGACAGAGCTCCTTTATCTAAACACAAGCTGCTCTAACAGCAGTCTGGACGATGACAGAGATCCTTTATCTAAACACAAGCTGCTCTAACAGCAGTCTGGATGACAGAGATCCTTTATCTAAACACAAGCTGCTCTAACAGCAGTCTGGACGATGACAGAGCTCCTTTATCTAAACACAAGCTGCTCTAACAGCAGTCTGGACGATGACAGAGATCCTTTATCTAAACACAAGCTGCTCTAACAGCAGTCTGGATGACAGAGATCCTTTATCTAAACACAAGCTGCTCTAACAGCAGTCTGGACGATGACAGAGATCCTTTATCTAAACACAAGCTGCTCTAACAGCAGTCTGGACGATGACAGAGATCCTTTATCTAAACACAAGCTGCTCTAACAGCAGTCTGGATGACAGAGCTCCTTTATCTAAACACAAGCTGCTCTAACAGCAGTCTGGATGACAGATGACAGAGCTGACCAGAGCTTTATCTAAACACAAGCTGCTCTAACAGCAGTCTGGACGATGACAGAGATCCTTTATCTAAACACAAGCTGCTCTAACAGACGATGACAGAGATCCTTTATCTAAACACAAGCTGCTCTAACAGCAGTCTGGATGACAGAGATCCTTTATCTAAACACAAGCTGCTCTAACAGCAGTCTGGACGATGACAGAGCTCCTTTATCTAAACACAAGCTGCTCTAACAGCAGTCTGGATGACAGAGATCCTTTATCTAAACACAAGCTGCTCTAACAGCAGTCTGGACGATGACAGAGATCCTTTATCTAAACACAAGCTGCTCTATCAAACACAGTCTGACGATGACAGAGATCCTTTATCTAAACACAAGCTGCTCTAACAGCAGTCTGGACGATGACAGAGCTCCTTTATCTAAACACAAGCTGCTCTAACAGCAGTCTGGACGATGACAGAGATCCTTTATCTAAACACAAGCTGCTCTAACAGCAGTCTGGACGATGACAGAGATCCTTTATCTAAACACAAGCTGCTCTAACAGCAGTCTGGATGACAGAGATCCTTTATCTAAACACAAGCTGCTCTAACAGCAGTCTGGATGACAGAGATCCTTTATCTAAATGACACAAGCTGCTCTAACAGCAGTCTGGACGATGACAGAGATCCTTTATCTAAACACAAGCTGCTCTATCAGCAGTCTGGACGATGACAGAGATCCTTTATCTAAACACAAGCTGCTCTAACAGCAGTCTGGACGATGACAGAGATCCTTTATCTAAACACAAGCTGCTCTATCAGCAGTCTGGACGATGACAGAGATCCTTTATCTAAACACAAGCTGCTCTAACAGCAGTCTGGACGATGACAGAGATCCTTTATCTAAACACAAGCTGCTCTAACAGCAGTCTGGACGATGACAGAGATCCTTTATCTAAACACAAGCTGCTCTAACAGCAGTCTGGATGACAGAGATCCTTTATCTAAACACAAGCTGCTCTAACAGCAGTCTGGATGACAGATCTAAACACAAGCTGCTCTAACAGCAGTCTGGACGATGACAGAGCCCTATCTAAACACAAGCTGCTCTAACAGCAGTCTGGATGATGACAGAGATCCTTTATCTAAACACAAGCTGCTCTAAAGCAACTGCTAAACACAAAGCTGCTCTAACAGCAGTCTGGACGACACCAAACCCTGTTGCAGTCTGGATGTTCCTATAACACCTGCTCTGTCTGGACGATTCCTTTACAACACAAGCTGCTCTACCAGCAGTCTGGATGACCTCCTTTATCCACTCAACAGCTCTGGATGGGATATCTCTGCGATCTGGATGACAGAGATCCTTTATCTAAACACAAGCTGCTATTTTCTACAAACACAAGTCTCTAAACCCGATGACATCCTTTATCCCAAGCTTTTCTCCCCCTATCCCCTCACCTCCTCTCTCCTCCTCTGCTGCTCTATCAGCAGTCTGGACTTCTTTATCTAAACACAAGCTGCATCTGGACAATCCTTTATCTAAACACAAGCTCCCCATGCTTGCGTGTGTTCCTGGATGTCCTTTATCTAAACACAAGCGTGTCTGTGTCCTTTATCTAAACACAAGCTGCTCTAACAGCAGTCTGTGACAGAGATCCTTTATCTAAGTGCTCTAACAGTCTGGATGTGCTCCTAACAGCAGTCTGGATGTCCTTTATCTAAACACAAGCTGTGCAGTCTGGACGATGTCCTTTATCTAAACACAAGCTGCTCTAACAGTCTGTGTCCTTTATCTAAACACAAGCTGCTCTAAAAGTCTGGATGTCCTTTATCTAAACACAAGCTGCTCTAACAGCAGTCTGTGACAGAGATCCTTTATCTAAACACAAGCTGCTCTATCAGCAGTGGACGATGTCCTTTATCTAAACACAAGCTGTCTATCAGCAGTCTGGATGTCCTTTATCCTAAACACAAGTGCTTTAACAGCAGTCTGGATGACAGAGATCCTTTATCTAAACACAAGCTGTCTAACAGTGTGTGACAGAGATCCTTTATCTAAACACAAGCTGTCTATCAGCAGTCTGTGTGTGCTCTAACAGCAGTCTGGACGATGAGATCCTTTATCTAAACACAAGTGGCAGTCTGGACGATGACAGAGATCCTTTATCTAAACACAAGCTGCTGTGGATGACAGAGATCCTTTATCTAAACACAAGCTGCTCTAACAGCAGTCTGGAGTGACAGAGATCCTTTATCTAAACACAAGCTGCTCTAACAGTGGATGACAGAGATCCTTTATCTAAACACAAGCTGCTCTACCAGCAGTCTGTGTCCTATATTTAACACAAGCTGCTCAGTTAACAGCTTGTATCAGACAGTGATGTAGTCAACAGACTTAGACAAACCCTGTTGTCGTGTTCCTATATTAGCTGTATTTTCTTCAACCCTGACCTCATCCCCTCACCTCCCGCTCCTCCTCTGCTCTCGCTCTTCTTCATTCACCCCTCCCCATGCTTGCGTGTGTTCCTGGGTCCACTGTGGCGTGGTGTGTGTGTGTGGTGTGTGTGTGTGGTGTGGTGTGGTGTGTGTTGTGAGTGGTGTGTCGGTGTGTGTGTGTCAGTTAACAGTGTGATGTAGTCCAGACTTAGGAATGTCATACTGCCGCTGGCCACACCGTGACTGTGTGGTGTGTGGTGTGGTGTGTGGTGGGTGGTGTGTGTTGTGATGTGTGTCGTGTGTGTGTGTGGTGTGGTGTGGTGTGGTGTGGTGTGTGGTGGGGTGTGGTGTGAGTGTGGTGATGTGGTGTGGTGGTGTGGTGTGTGGGTGTGTGGTGTGGTGTGTGGTGTGGTGTGTGGTGTGATGTGGTGTGTGGTGTGTGGTGTAGCTCAGAAACAGATTGACCTCTTTGGCCTGAATGCCCAGCTTCACATCTGAAGAAAACTTGGCACCATCCCTACGTTGAAGCATGGTGGTGGCAGCATCATGCTGTGGGGGTGTTTTTCAGCAGCAGGGACTGGGAGACTAGTCAGGATCGAGGGAAAGATGAACAGAGAAAAAAGTATAGAGAGATTCTTGATGAAAACCTTCTCCTGAGTGCTAAGGACCTCAGACTGGGGTGAAGGTTCACCTTCCAACAGGACAACGACCCTAAGCACACAATGCGGTAGTGGCCTTGAGAGGCCCAGCCAAAGCCCGGACTTCAACATCTCTGGAGAGACGTGATAATAGCTGTGCGGCGACTCTCCCCATCCAACCTGACAAAGCTTGAGAGGATCGGCAGAGAAGAATGGAAGAAACTCCCTAAATACAGGTGGGCCAAGTGGCACAGCCAAGAAGACTGAGGCTGTAATCACTGCCAAAGTTACTTCAACAAGTCGCCTTCTCTAGTTCCTACACCACCTGTTGTCTTGTTTCTACACCACCTGTTGTCTAGTTCCTACACCAAACCCTGTTCTCTAGTTCCTACAACACCAAACCCTGGTGTCTTGTTCCTACAACACCAAACCCTGTTGTCTAGTTCCTACACCACCTGTTGTCTTGTTTCTACACCACCTGTTGTCTAGTTCCTACACCACCTGTTGTCTAGTTCCTACACCACCTGTTGTCTTGTTTCTACACCACCTGTTGTCTAGTTCCTACACCACCTGCTGTCTTGTTTCTACACCTGTTGTCTAGTTCCTACACCAAACCCTGTTCTCTAGTTCCTACAACACCAAACCCTGTTGTCTTGTTCCTATAACACCTGTTGTCTTGTTCCTATAACACCTGTTGTCTTGTTCCTATAACACCTGTTGTCTTGTTCCTATAACACATGTTGTCTTGTTCCTATAACACCTGTTGTCTTGTTCCTACACCACCTGTTGTCTTGTTCCTATAACACCTGTTGTCTAGTTCCTATAACACCTGTTGTCTTGTTCCTATTAAAACAACAACTGTTTGAATTTCGACCTTACAAGACTAGAGACAGCCTTCCAATCTGCCAGTACATCATCAGTAAACTGCACTGGATCCTCTTATTACCTGAGCTAATAACAAGATCAACTACTGACTTAATAACTTGATTGACTATTTATCCTTTAAAGCGTTCTTTAATGTTCTTCATTTATAATCTCATACATTATTTTAACATTTCTACAAACTTCAAATGTCTTTCTATCCAATGGTACCAATTCTATGCACATCCTGGCGTCAAGGCCTGAGCAACAGGCAGTTTACTTTGGGCACCTCAGTCAGGCGGAAATTCAGGAAAATAGACCCCAGCCCCTAAGAGGATTTATTAAACCCCAAGCACAACGTTGAGGTCTTGTTCCTACAACACCAAACCCTGTTGTCTAGTTCCTACAACAAATTCAGGAAAATAGACCCCAGCCCCTAAGAGGATTTATTAAACCCCCAAGCACAACGTTGAGGTCTTGTTCCTACAACACCAAACCCTGTTGTCTAGTTCCTACAACAAATTCAGGAAAATAGACCCCAGCCCCTAAGAGGATTTATTAAACCCCAAGCACAACGTTGAGGTCTTGTTCCTACAACACCAAACCCTGTTGTCTAGTTCCTACAACAAATTCAGGAAAATAGACCCCAGCCCCTAAGAGGATTTATTAAACCCCAAGCACAACGTTGAGGTCTTGTTCCTACAACACCAAACCCTGTTGTCTAGTTCCTACAACAAATTCAGGAAAATAGACCCCAGCCCCTAAGAGGATTTATTAAACCCCAAGCACAACGTTGAGGTCCAACAGTCCACTGGATCTGCTTCTACTCAGCAGGATAATCTGTTGGGGTTTTCCACTCGTCTCTCGACGCTCTGCGGTAAACACGGAGGAGACAACCGGCAGGCTTCTCCTTTCCTGTCACATGACTGTCTGTCTCTTCACAGAGAGACAAACAGAGGGAACAACAAAGGGTGTGGGGGGGGGGGTGAAAAAAGTTTTCGAGAGAGAGAGAGTGGGTCAAAGTATTGTACCGTAGTCACATGTTATTACTGTCATCACAAACACCCTACTTAACTCCTGTCCCCTGCAACCATCACACACACACACACAGCCCTCTGCTTTATGTAGTTCTAACAGTTCTGTTGTCCCATTTAGCTCCCTCAGGGGATCCTTCCAACACTGAATGTGTCACTGTGCTGGTGACACACATTCCCCACAGTGTGTGTGAGACACAGTTCTCTCTCCTCGTGGCTGTGTGTGATGTTAATAAGTAAAGCCACAGTGACAGGACTACTCTCTGCCTGTCCCCTGGACCCGGCTGGTGTCACCTCACATCAACCTTGTTTAGGACAGGAACACACACACACGCACACACACGCACACACACACACACACACTCTCTCTCTCTCTCTCTCTCTCTCTCTCTCTCTCTCTCCATACAGGACACTTGTTGTGATTCATCATCATGTCTGTGTGTGTCTCTCTCTCTGTGTGTGACCCCCGGGGTGTGTGTTGATGGTAACAGTATGGCCGCTAAGTGGTCGTTAGATCAGTGTTAATTGCTGTACAGTGATATCAGACAGAGACTGCTGCCCCCAACACTCTCCGTGTCGTATCCTCTTAGTTGTCTGGTGTTGATCCCTGGATTACTGTCACACAGAGCAGAGACAGGATGGCCTACGGTTTTGTTTTAATTACTGTGATAGACTAATATTTTACCATGACTGACTACCCCCCCCACTATGTATTTAACCAGGAGGACTGACTACCCCCACTATGTATTTAACCAGGAGGACTGACTACCCCACTATGTATTTAACCAGGAGGACTGACTACCCCCACTATGTATTTAACCAGGAGGACTGACTACCCCCACTATGTATTTAACCAGGAGGACTGACTACCCCCACTATGTATTTAACCAGGAGGACTGACTACCCCCACACTATGTATTTAACCAGGAGGACTGACACTACCCCCACTATGTATTTAACCAGGAGGACTGACTACCCCCACTATGTATTTAACCAGGAGGACTGACTACCCCCACTATGTATTTAACCAGGAGGACTGACTACCCCCCACTATGTATTTAACCAGGAGGACTGACTACCCCCACTATGTATTTAACCAGGAGGACTGACTACCCCCCCACTATGTATTTAACCAGGAGGACTGACTACCCCCACTATGTATTTAACCAGGAGGACTGACTACCCCACTATGTATTTAACCAGGAGGACTGACTACCCCACTATGTATTTAACCAGGAGGACTGACTACCCCCTATGTATTTAACCAGGAGGACTATGTATTTAACCAGGAGGACTGACTACCCCCCACTATGTATTTAACCAGGAGGACTGACTACCCCCACTATTAACCAGGAGGACTGACTATCCCCCCACTATGTATTTAACCAGGAGGACTGACTACCCCTCTATGTATTTAACCAGGAGGTCTGACTACCCCACTATGTATTTAACCAGGAGGACTGACTACCCCCACTATGTATTTAACCAGGAGGACTGACTACCCCCACTATGTATTTAACCAGGAGGTCTGACTACCCCCTCTATGTATTTAACCAGGAGGTCTGACTACCCCCACTATGTATTTAACCAGGAGGACTGACTACCCCCACTATGTATTTAACCAGGAGGACTGACTACCCCCACTATTTATTTAACCAGGAGGACTGACTAACCCCCCCCCCCACTATGTATTTAACCAGGAGGACTGACTACCCCCACTATTTATTTAACCAGGAGGACTGACTAACCCCCCCCCCCCCACTATGTATTTAACCAGGAGGACTGACTAACCCCCCCCCCACTATGTATTTAACCAGGAGGACTGACTACCCCCACTATTTATTTAACCAGGAGGACTGACTAACCCCCCCCCACTATGTATTTAACCAGGAGGACTGACTAACCCCCCCCCACTATGTATTTAACCAGGAGGACTGACTACCCCCCCCACACTATGTATTTAACCAGGAGGACTGACTACCCCCACTATTAACCAGGAGGACTGACTACCCCCCCACTATGTATTTAACCAGGAGGACTGACTACCCCTCTATGTATTTAACCAGGAGGACTGACTACCCCCACTATGTATTTAACCAGGAGGACTGACTACCCCCACTATGTATTTAACCAGGAGGACTGACTACCCCACTATTTATTTAACCAGGAGGACTGACTAACCCCCCCCCCCCCCACTATGTATTTAACCAGGAGGACTGACTACCCCCACTATTTATTTAACCAGGAGGACTGACTACCCCCACTATTTATTTAACCAGGAGGACTGACTACCCCTCTATGTATTTAACCAGGAGGACTGACTACCCCCACTATGTATTTAACCAGGAGGACTGACTACCCCCACTATGTATTTAACCAGGAGGACTGACTACCCCCACTATTTATTTAACCAGGAGGACTGACTAACCCCCCCCCTGGACTGACTGCCCCCACTATGTATTTAACCAGGAGGACTGACTAACCCCCCCCACTATGTATTTAACCAGGAGGACTGACTAACCCCCCCCCCCACTATGTATTTAACCAGGAGGACTGACTACCCCCACCCCACTATGTATTTAACCAGGAGGACTGACTACCCCCCCACCCCCCACTATGTATTTAACCAGGAGGACTGACTACCCCCACCCCCACTATGTATTTAACCAGGAGGACTGACTACCCCCCCCCCCCCACTATGTATTTAACCAGGAGGACTGACTACCCCCACTATGTATTTAACCAGGAGGACTGACTACCCCACTATGTATTTAACCAGGAGGACTGACTACCCCCACTATGTATTTAACCAGGAGGACTGACTACCCCCACTATGTATTTAACCAGGAGGACTGACTACCCCCCCCCACCCCACCCCCCCACTATGTATTTAACCAGGAGGACTGACTGCCCCCCCCCCCCACTATGTATTTAACCAGCAGGACTGACTACCCCCACTATGTATTTAACCAGGAGGACTGACTACCCCCACTATGTATTTAACCAGGAGGACTGACTACCCCCCACTATGTATTTAACCAGGAGGACTGACTACCAAACGGTGTGACTGTGCTTGCATTTATCATCACTGCATTCCTTTTTAAAGTTTCATGATAACAGAAGGACAAAGTGTAGCATAGCGCAGGCTAACCTGCAGTGATTCTGGAGGCGGTTAGCACATTTAGTAACAAGACACTAGAGTGCTAACATGAAGGACAGTAGGGTCGGTACGCTAGTGACAGAGGTTAGCAACAAGACCGCTAGCAACAACAGAGTTAGCATGCTAGTGACAGAGGTTAGCAACAAGACCGCTAGCTTGAACAGGGTTAGCATAAATGTGACAGAGGTTAGCAACAAAACCGCTAGCTAAAAAAGGGTTTGCATGTTAGTGACAGAGGTTAGAACAAGACTGATGGTGACACCAGAGCTGGCATGCTAATAAGGAAGGTTATCACTTGCTACAACAAGGTCAGAATGCTAGTGATAGAGGCGACAACACCGCCAGGGACAAGAGAGCTAGAATGCTAGTGACAGAGGTTAACAGCAAGACCGCGAGTGGCACCAGAGCTAGCATGCTAGTATGAGAGGTTAGAGGCAAGACCGCTAGTGACACCAGAGCTAGCATGTTACTATGAGAAGTTAGCAACAAGACCGCTAGTGACACCAGACCTAGCATGCTAGTATGAGAGGATAACAGCAAGACTGCTAGTGACACCAGAGCTAGCACGCCGGTATGAGAGGATAACAGCAAGACTGCTAGTGACACCAGAGCAAGCACGCTAGTATGAGAGGTTAGCAACAAGCAGGTCCTATAGAGTCAACATGAGACAGATCAGGTACTATAGAGTCAACATGAGACAGATCAGGTCCTATAGAGTCAACATGAGACAGATCAGGTCCTATAAAGTCAACATGAGACAGATCAGGTCCTATAGAGTCAACATGAGACAGATCAGATCCTATAGAGTCATCATGAGACAGATCCGGTCCTATAGAGTCAACATGAGACAGATCAGGTCCTATAGAGTCAACATGTCTCTGAGACAGATCAGGTCCTATAGATTCCACATGTCTCTGAGACAGATCCGGTCCTATAGAGTCAACATGTCTCTGAGACAGACCAGGTCCTACAGAGTCAACATGAGACAGATCAGGTCCTATAGAGTCAACATGAGACAGATCAGGTCATATAGAGTCAACATGAGACAGATCCGGTCCTATAGAGTCAACATGTCTCTGAGACAGACCAGGTCCTATAGAGTCAACATGAGACAGATCAGGTCCTATAGAGTCAACATGAGACAGATCAGGTCCTATAGAGTCATCATGAGACAGATCAGGTCCTATAGAGTCAACATGAGACAGATCAGGTCCTATAGAGTCAACATGAGACAGATCCGGTCCTATAGAGTCAACATGTCTCTGAGACAGATCAGGTCCTATAGAGTCAACATGAGACAGATCAGGTCCTATATAGTCAACATGAGACAGATCAGGTCCTATAGAGTCAACATGAGACAGATCCGGTCTATAGAGTCCATGAGACAGATCAGTCCTATAGAGTCAACTGAGACAGATCAGGTCCTATAGAGTCCACATGTCTCTGAGACAGATCAGGTCCTATAGAGTCAACATGAGACAGATCAGGTCCTATAGAGTCAACATGAGACAGATCAGGTCCTATAGAGTCAACATGAGACAGATCAGGTCCTATAGAGTCAACATGAGACAGATCAGGTCTATAGAGTCAACATGAGACAGATCAGGTCCTATAGAGTCAACATGAGACAGATCAGGTCCTATAGAGTCAACATGAGACAGATCAGGTCCTATAGAGTCAACATGAGACAGATCAGGTCCTATAGAGTCAACATGAGACAGATCAGGTCCTATAGAGTCAACATGAGACAGATCAGGTCCTATAGAGTCAACATGAGACAGATCTCCTATAGAGACAGATCAGGTCCTATAGAGTCAACATGAGACAGATCAGGTCCTATAGAGTCAACATGTCTCTGAGACAGATCAGGTCCTATAGAGTCAACATGAGACAGATCAGGTCCTATAGAGTCAACATGAGACAGATCAGGTCCTATAGAGTCAACATGAGACAGATCAGGTCCTATAGAGTCAACATGAGACAGATCAGGTCCTATAGAGTCAACATGTCTCTGAGACAGATCAGGTCCTATAGAGTCAACATGTCTCTGAGACAGATCAGGTCCTATAGAGTCAACATGAGACAGATCAGGTCCTATAGAGTCAACATGAGACAGATCAGGTCCTATAGAGTCAACATGAGACAGATCAGGTCCTATAGAGTCAACATGAGACAGATCAGGTCCTATAGAGTCAACATGAGACAGATCAGGTCCTATAGAGTCAACATGAGACAGATCAGGTCCTATAGAGTCAACATGAGACAGATCAGGTCCTATAGAGTCAACATGAGACAGATCAGGTCCTATAGAGTCAACATGTCTCTGAGACAGATCAGGTCCTATAGAGTCAACATGAGACAGATCAGGTCCTATAGAGTCTACATGTCTCTGAGACAGATCAGGTCCTATAGAGTCAACATGAGACAGATCAGGTCCTATAGGAGTCAACATGAGACAGATCAGGTCCTATAGAGTCAACATGAGACAGATCAGGTCCTATAGAGTCAACATGAGACAGATCAGGTCCTATAGAGTCAACATGAGACAGATCAGGTCCTATAGAGTCAACATGAGACAGATCAGGTCCTATAGAGTCAACATGAGACAGATCAGGTCCTATAGAGTCAACAAGAGACAGATCAGGTCCTATAGAGTCAACATGAGACAGATCAGGTCCTATAGAGTCAACATGAGAGAGATCAGGTCCTATAGAGTCAACATGAGACAGATCAGGTCCTATAGAGTCAACATGAGACAAATCAGGTCCTATAGAGTCAACATGAGACAGATCAGGTGCTATAGAGTCAACATGTCTCTGAGACAGATCAGGTCCTATAGAGTCAACATGTCTCTGAGACAGATAAGGTCCTATAGAGTCAACATGTCTCTGAAACAGATCAGGTCCTATAGAGTCAACATGAGACAGATCAGGTCCTATAGAATCAACATGAGACAGATCAGGTCCTATAGAGTCAACATGAGACAGGTCAGGTCCTATAGAGTCAACATGAGACAGATCAGGTCCTATAGAGTCAACATGAGACAGATCAGGTCCTATAGAGTCAACATGTCTCTGAGACAGATCAGGTCCTATAGAGTCAACATGAGACAGATCAGGTCCTATAGAGTCAACATGAGACAGATCAGGTCCTATAGAGTCAACATGAGGCAGATCAGGTCCTATAGAGTCAACATGAGACAGATCAGGTCCTATAGAGTCAACATGAGACAGATCAGGTCCTATAGAGTCAACATGTCTCTGACAGATCAGGTCCTATAGAGTCAACATGAGACAGATCAGGTCCTATAGAGTCAACATGAGACAGATCAGGTCCTATAGAGTCAACATGAGACAGATCAGGTCCTATAGAGTCAACATGAGACAGATCAGGTCCTATAGAGTCAACATGAGACAGATCAGGTCCTATAGAGTCAACATGAGACAGATCAGGTCCTATAGAGTCAACATGAGACAGATCAGGTCCTATAGAGTCAACATGAGACAGATCAGGTCCTATAGAGTCAACATGAGACAGATCAGGTCCTATAGAGTCTACATGTCTCTGAGACAGATCAGGTCCTATAGAGTCAACATGAGACAGATCAGGTCCTATAGAGTCAACATGAGACAGATCAGGTCCTATAGAGTCAACATGAGACAGATCAGGTCCTATAGAGTCAACATGAGACAGATCAGGTCCTATAGAGTCAACATGAGACAGATCAGGTCCTATAGAATCAACATGAGACAGATCAGGTCCTATAGAGTCAACATGAGACAGATCAGGTCCTATAGAGTCAACATGAGACAGATCAGGTCCTATAGAGTCAACATGAGACAGATCAGGTCCTATAGAGTCAACATGTCTCTGAGACAGATCAGGTCCTATAGAGTCAACATGAGACAGATCAGGTCCTATAGAGTCAACATGTCTCTGAGACAGATCAGGTCCTATAGAGTCAACATGAGACAGATCAGGTCCTATAGAGTCCACATGAGACAGATCAGGTCCTATAGAGTCAACACAACATGAGACAGATCAGGTCCTATAGAGTCAACATGAGACAGATCAGGTCCTATAGAGTCAACATGAGACAGATCAGGGCCTATAGAGTCAACATGAGACAGATCAGGTCCTATAGAGTCAACATGAGACAGATCAGGTCCTATAGAGTCAACATGAGACAGATCAGGTCCTATAGAGTCAACATGAGACAGATCAGGTCCTATAGAGTCAACATGAGACAGATCAGGTCCTATAGAGTCAACATGAGACAGATCAGGTCCTATAGAGTCAACATGAGACAGATATCAGGTCCTATAGAGTCAACATGAGACAGATCAGGTCCTAGAGAGTCAACATGAGACAGATCAGGTCCTATAGAGTCAACATGAGACAGATCAGGTCCTATAGAGTCAACATGAGACAGATCAGGTCCTATAGAGTCAACATGTCTCTGAGACAGATCAGGTCCTATAGAGTCAACATGAGACAGATCAGGTCCTATAGAGTCTACATGTCTCTGAGACAGATCAGGTCCTATAGAGTCAACATGAGACAGATCAGGTCCTATAGAATCAACATGAGACAGATCAGGTCCTATAGAGTCAACATGAGACAGATCAGGTCCTATAGAGTCAACATGAGACAGATCAGGTCCTATAGAGTCAACATGAGACAGATCAGGTCCTATAGAGTCAACATGAGACAGATCAGGTCCTATAGAGTCAACATGAGACAGATCAGGTCCTATAGAGTCAACATGAGACAGATCAGGTCCTATAGAGTCAACATGAGACAGATCAGGTCCTATAGAGTCAACATGTCTCTGAGACAGATCAGGTCCTATAGAGTCAACATGAGACAAATCAGGTCCTATAGATCAACATGAGACAGATCAGGTCCTATAGAGTCAACATGAGACAGATCAGGTCCTATAGAGTCAACATGAGACAGATCAGGTCCTATAGAGTCAACATGAGACAGATCAGGTCTTATAGAGTCAACATGAGACAGATCAGGTCCTATAGAGACAACATGAGACAGATCAGGTCCTATAGAGTCAACATGAGACAGATCAGGTCCTATAGAGTCAACATGTCTCTGAGACAGATCAGGTCCTATAGAGTCAACATGAGACAGATCAGGTCCTATAGAGTCAACATGAGACAGATCAGGTCCTATAGAGTCAACATGTCTCTGAGACAGATCAGGTCCTATAGAGTCAACATGAGACAGATCAGGTCCTATAAAGTCAACATGAGACAGATCAGGTCCTATAGAGTCAACATGAGACAGATCAGGTCCTATAGAGTCAACATGAGACAGATCAGGTCCTATAGAGTCAACATGTCTCTGAGACAGATCAGGTCCTATAGAGTCAACATGAGACAGATCAGGTCCTATAGAGTCAACATGAGACAGATCAGGTCCTATAGAGCCAACATGAGACAGATCAGGTCCTATAGAGTCAACATGAGACAGATCAGGTCCTATAGAGTCAACATGTCTCTGAGACAGATCAGGTCCTATAGAGTCAACATGAGACAGATCAGGTCCTATAGAGTCTACATGTCTCTGAGACAGATCAGGTCCTATAGAGTCAACATGAGACAGATCAGGTCCTATAGAATCAACATGAGACAGATCAGGTCCTATAGAGTCAACATGAGACAGATCAGGTCCTATAGAGTCAACATGAGACAGATCAGGTCCTATAGAGTCAACATGAGACAGATCAGGTCCTATAGAGTCAACATGTCTCTGAGACAGATCAGGTTCTATAGAGTCAACATGAGACACATCAGGTCCTATAGAATCAACATGAGGCAGATCAGGTCCTATAGAGTCAACATGAGACAGATCAGGTCTTATAGAGTCAACATGAGACAGATCAGGTCCTATAGAGTCAACATGAGACAGATCAGGTCTTATAGAGTCAACATGAGACAGATCAGGTCCGATAGAGTCAACATGAGACAGATCAGGTCCTATAGAGTCAACATGAGACAGATCAGGTCCTATAGAGTCAACATGTCTCTGAGACAGATCAGGTCCTATAGAGTCAACATGAGACAGATCAGGTCCTATAGAGTCTACATGTCTCTGAGACAGATCAGGTCCTATAGAGTCAACATGAGACAGATCAGGTCCTATAGAGTCAACATGAGACAGATCAGGTCCTATAGAATCAACATGAGCCAGATCAGGTCCTATAGAGTCAACATGAGACAGATCAGGTCCTATAGAGTCAACATGAGACAGATCAGGTCCTATAGAATCAACATGAGGCAGATCAGGTCCTATAGAGTCAACATGAGACAGATCAGGTCCTATAGAGTCAACATGAGACAGATCAGGTCCTATAGAGTCAACATGAGACAGATCAGGTCCTATAGAGTCAACATGTCTCTGAGACAGATCAGGTCCTATAGAGTCAACATGAGACAAATCAGGTCCTATAGTATCAACATGAGGCAGATCAGGTCCTATAGAGTCAACATGAGACAGATCAGGTCTTATAGAGTCAACATGAGACAGATCAGGTCCTATAGAGTCAACATGAGACAGATCAGGTCTTATAGAGTCAACATGAGACAGATCAGGTCCGATAGAGTCAACATGAGACAGATCAGGTCCTATAGAGTCAACATGAGTCGGATCAGGTCCTATAGAGTCAACATGTCTCTGAGACAGATCAGGTCCTATAGAGTCAACATGAGACAGATCAGGTCCTATAGAGTCAACATGAGACAGATCAGGTCCTATTGAGTCAACATGTCTCTGAGACAGATCAGGTCCTATAGAGTCAACATGAGACAGATCAGGTCCTATAAAGTCAACATGAGACAGATCAGGTCCTATAGAGTCAACATGAGACAGATCAGGTCCTATAGAGTCAACATGAGACAGATCAGGTCCTATAGAGTCAACATGTCTCTGAGACAGATCAGGTCCTATAGAGTCAACATGAGACAGATCAGGTCCTATAGAGTCAACATGAGACAGATCAGGTCCTATAGAGCCAACATGAGACAGATCAGGTCCTATAGAGTCAACATGAGACAGATCAGGTCCTATAGAGTCAACATGTCTCTGAGACAGATCAGGTCCTATAGAGTCAACATGAGACAGATCAGGTCCTATAGAGTCAACATGTCTCTGAGACAGATCAGGTCCTATAGAGTCAACATGAGACAGATCAGGTCCTATAGAATCAACATGAGACAGATCAGGTCCTATAGAGTCAACATGAGACAGATCAGGTCCTATAGAGTCAACATGAGACAGATCAGGTCCTATAGAGTCAACATGAGACAGATCAGGTCCTATAGAGTCAACATGTCTCTGAGACAGATCAGGTTCTATAGAGTCAACATGAGACAGATCAGGTCCTATAGAGTCAACATGAGACAGATCAGGTCCTATAGAGTCAACATGAGACAGATCAGGTCTTATAGAGTCAACATGAGACAGATCAGGTCCTATAGAGTCAACATGAGACAGATCAGGTCCTATAGAGTCAACATGAGACAGATCAGGTCCGATAGAGTCAACATGAGACAGATCAGGTCCTATAGAGTCAACATGAGACAGATCAGGTCCTATAGAGTCAACATGTCTCTGAGACAGATCAGGTCCTATAGAGTCAACATGAGACAGATCAGGTCCTATAGAGTCAACATGAGACAGATCAGGTCCTATTGAGTCAACATGTCTCTGAGACAGATCAGGTCCTATAGAGTCAACATGAGACAGATCAGGTCCTATAAAGTCAACATGAGACAGATCAGGTCCTATAGAGTCAACATGAGACAGATCAGGTCCTATAGAGTCAACATGAGACAGATCAGGTCCTATAGAGTCAACATGTCTCTGAGACAGATCAGGTCCTATAGAGTCAACATGAGACAGATCAGGTCCTATAGAGTCAACATGAGACAGATCAGGTCCTATAGAGTCAACATGAGACAGATCAGGTCCTATAGAGTCAACATGAGACAGATCAGGTCCTATAGAGTCAACATGAGACAGATCAGGTCCTATAGAGTCAACATGAGACAGATCAGGTCCTATAGAGTCAACATGAGACAGATCAGGTCCTATAGAGTCAACATGTCTCTGAGACAGATCAGGTCCTATAGAGTCAACATGAGACAGATCAGGTCCTATAGAGTCAACATGAGACAGATCAGGTCCTATAGAGTCAACATGAGACAGATCAGGTCCTATAGAGTCAACATGAGACAGATCAGGTCCTATAGAGTCAACATGAGACAGATCAGGTCATATAGAGTCAACATGAGACAGATCAGGTCCTATAGAGTCAACATGAGACAGATCAGGTCCTTTTGAGTCAACATGAGACAGATCAGGTCCTATAGAGTCAACATGTCTCTGAGAAAGATCAGGTCCTATAGAATCAACATGAGACAGATCAGGTCCTATAGAGTCAACATGTGACAGATCAGGTCCTATAGAGTCAACATGAGACAGATCAGGTCCTGTGGAGTCAACATGAGACAGATCAGGTCCTATAGAGTCAACATGTCTCTGAGAAAGATCAGGTCCTATAGAATCAACATGAGTCAGATCAGGTCCTATAGAGTCAACATGTGACAGATCAGGTCATATAGAGTCAACATGTCTCTGAGACAGATCAGGTCCTATAGAATCAACATGAGACAGATTAGGTCCTAAAGAGTCAACATGAGACAGATCGGGTCCTATAGAGTCAACATGAGACAGATCAGGTCCTATAGAGTCAACATGAGACAGATCAGGTCCTATAGAGTCAACATGAGACAGATCAGGTCCTATAGAGTCAACATGTCTCTGAGACAGATCAGGTCCTATAGAGTCAACATGAGACAGATCAGGTCCTATAGAGTCAACATGAGACACATATCAGGTCCTATAGAGTCAACATGAGACAGATCAGGTCCTAGAGAGTCAACATGAGACAGATCAGGTCCTATAGAGTCAACATGAGACAGATCAGGTCATATAGAGTCAACATGAGACAGATCAGGTCCTATAGAGTCTACATGTCTCTGAGACAGATCAGGTCCTATAGACTCAACATGAGACAGATCAGGTCCTATAGAGTCTACATGTCTCTGAGACAGATCAGGTCCTATAGAGTCAACATGAGACAGATCAGGTCCTATAGAGTCAACATGAGACAGATCAGGTCCTATAGAATCAACATGAGACAGATCAGGTCCTATAGAGTCAACATGAGACAGATCAGGTCCTATAGAGTCAACATGTCTCTGAGACAGATCAGGTCCTATAGAGTCAACATGAGACAGATCAGGTCCTATAGAGTCAACATGTCTCTGAGACAGATCAGGTCCTATAGAGTCAACATGAGACAGATCAGGTCCTATAGAGTCAACATGTCTCTGAGACAGATCAGGTCCTATAGAGTCAACATGAGACAGATCAGGTCCTATAGAGTCAACATGTCTCTGAGACAGATCAGGTCCTATAGAGTCAACATGAGACAGATCAGGTCCTATAGAGTCAACATGTCTCTGAGACAGATCAGGTCCTATAGAGTCAACATGAGACAGATCAGGTCCTATAGAGTCAACATGAGACAGATCAGGTCCTATAGAGTCAACATGAGACAGATCAGGTCCTTCAGAGTCAACATGAGACAGATAAGTTCCTATAGAGTCAACATGAGACAGATCAGGTATTATAGAGTCAACATGAGACAGATCAGGTCCTATAGAGTCAACATGAGACAGATCAGGTCCTATAGAGTCAACATGAGACAGATCAGGTCCTATAGAGTCAACATGTCTCTGAGACAGATCAGGTCCTATAGAGTCAACATGAGACAGATCAGGTCCTATAGAGTCAACATGAGACAGATCAGGTCCTATAGAGTCAACATGAGACAGATATCAGGTCCTATAGAGTCAACATGAGACAGATCAGGTCCTAGAGAGTCAACATGAGACAGATCAGGTCATATAGAGTCAACATGAGACAGATCAGGTCCTATAGAGTCTACATGTCTCTGAGACAGATCAGGTCCTATAGAGTCAACATGAGACAGATCAGGTCCTATAGAGTCTACATGTCTCTGAGACAGATCAGGTCCTATAGAGTCAACATGAGACAGATCAGGTCCTATAGAGTCAACATGAGACAGATCAGGTCCTATAGAATCAACATGAGCCAGATCAGGTCCTATAGAGTCAACATGAGACAGATCAGGTCCTATAGAGTCAACATGAGACACATCAGGTCCTATAGAATCAACATGAGGCAGATCAGGTCCTATAGAGTCAACATGAGACAGATCAGGTCCTATAGAGTCAACATGAGACAGATCAGGTCCTATAGAGTCAACATGAGACAGATCAGGTCCTATAGAGTCAACATGTCTCTGAGACAGATCAGGTCCTATAGAGTCAACATGAGACACATCAGGTCCTATAGAATCAACATGAGGCAGATCAGGTCCTATAGAGTCAACATGAGACAGATCAGGTCTTATAGAGTCAACATGAGACAGATCAGGTCTTATAGAGTCAACATGAGACAGATCAGGTCTTATAGAGTCAACATGAGACAGATCAGGTCCGATAGAGTCAACATGAGACAGATCAGGTCCTATAGAGTCAACATGAGACAGATCAGGTCCTATAGAGTCAACATGAGACAGATCAGGTCTTATAGAGTCAACATGAGACAGATCAGGTCCGATAGAGTCAACATGAGACAGATCAGGTCCTATAGAGTCAACATGAGACGGATCAGGTCCTATAGAGTCAACATGTCTCTGAGACAGATCAGGTCCTATAGAGTCAACATGAGACAGATCAGGTCCTATAGAGTCAACATGAGACAGATCAGGTCCTATTGAGTCAACATGTCTCTGAGACAGATCAGGTCCTATAGAGTCAACATGAGACAGATCAGGTCCTATAAAGTCAACATGAGACAGATCAGGTCCTATAGAGTCAACATGAGACAGATCAGGTCCTATAGAGTCAACATGAGACAGATCAGGTCCTATAGAGTCAACATGTCTCTGAGACAGATCAGGTCCTATAGAGTCAACATGAGACAGATCAGGTCCTATAGAGTCAACATGAGACAGATCAGGTCCTATAGAGCCAACATGAGACAGATCAGGTCCTATAGAGTCAACATGAGACAGATCAGGTCCTATAGAGTCAACATGAGACAGATCAGGTTCTATAGAGTCAACATGAGACAGATCAGGTCCTATAGAGTCAACATGAGACAGATCAGGTCCTATAGAGTCAACATGTCTCTGAGACAGATCAGGTCCTATAGAGTCAACATGAGACAGATCAGGTCCTATAGAGTCAACATGAGACAGATCAGGTCCTATAGAGTCAACATGAGACAGATCAGGTCCTATAGAGTCAACATGAGACAGATCAGGTCCTATAGAGTCAACATGAGACAGATCAGGTCATATAGAGTCAACATGAGACAGATCAGGTCCTATAGAGTCAACATGAGACAGATCAGGTCCTTTTGAGTCATCATGAGACAGATCAGGTCCTATAGAGTCAACATGTCTCTGAGACAGATCAGGTCCTATAGAATCAACATGAGTCAGATCAGGTCCTATAGAGTCAACATGTAGACAGATCAGGTCATATAGAGTCAACATGTCTCTGAGACAGATCAGGTCCTATAGAATCAACATGAGACAGATTAGGTCCTAAAGAGTCAACATGAGACAGATCGGGTCCTATAGAGTCAACATGAGACAGATCAGGTCCTATAGAGTCAACATGAGACAGATCAGGTCCTATAGAGTCAACATGAGACAGATCAGGTCCTATAGAGTCAACATGAGACAGATCAGGTCCTATAGAGTCAACATGAGACAGATCAGGTCCTATAGAGTCAACATGAGACACATATCAGGTCCTATAGAGTCAACATGAGACAGATCAGGTCCTATAGAGTCAACATGAGACAGATCAGGTCCTATAGAGTCAACATGAGACAGATCAGGTCCTATAGAGTCAACATGAGACAGATCAGGTCCTATAGAGTCACATGTCTGAGACAGATCAGGTCCTATAGACTCAACATGAGACAGATCAGGTCCTATAGAGTCTACACATGAGAGACAGATCAGGTCCTATAGAGTCAACATGAGACAGATCAGGTCCTATAGAGTCAACATGAGACAGATCAGGTCCTATAGAATCAACATGAGACAGATCAGGTCCTATAGAGTCAACATGAGACAGATCAGGTCCTATAGAGTCAACATGTCTCTGAGACAGATCAGGTCCTATAGAGTCAACATGAGACAGATCAGGTCCTATAGAGTCAACATGAGACAGATCAGGTCCTATAGAGCCAACATGAGACAGATCAGGTCCTATAGAGTCAACATGAGACAGATCAGGTCCTATAGAGTCAACATGTCTCTGAGACAGATCAGGTCCTATAGAGTCAACATGAGACAGATCAGGTCCTATAGAGTCAACATGAGACAGATCAGGTCCTATAGAGTCAACATGAGACAGATATCAGGTCCTATAGAGTCAACATGAGACAGATCAGGTCCTAGAGAGTCAACATGAGACAGATCAGGTCCTATAGAGTCAACATGAGACAGATCAGGTCATATAGAGTCAACATGAGACAGATCAGGTCCTATAGAGTCTACATGTCTCTGAGACAGATCAGGTCCTATAGAGTCAACATGAGACAGATCAGGTCCTATAGAGTCTACATGTCTCTGAGACAGATCAGGTCCTATAGAGTCAACATGAGACAGATCAGGTCCTATAGAGTCAACATGAGACAGATCAGGTCCTATAGAATCAACATGAGCCAGATCAGGTCCTATAGAGTCAACATGAGACAGATCAGGTCCTATAGAGTCAACATGTCTCTGAGACAGATCAGGTCCTATAGAGTCAACATGAGACACATCAGGTCCTATAGAATCAACATGAGACAGATCAGGTCCTATAGAGTCAACATGAGACAGATCAGGTCCTATAGAGTCAACATGAGACAGATCAGGTCCTATAGAGTCAACATGAGACAGATCAGGTCCTATAGAGTCATCATGTCTCTGAGACAGATCAGGTTCCTATAGAGTCAACATGAGACACATCAGGTCCTATAGAATCAACATGAGGCAGATCAGGTCCTATAGAGTCAACATGAGACAGATCAGGTCTTATAGAGTCAACATGAGACAGATCAGGTCCTATAGAGTCAACATGAGACAGATCAGGTCTTATAGAGTCAACATGAGACAGATCAGGTCCGATAGAGTCAACATGAGACAGATCAGGTCCTATAGAGTCAACATGAGACAGATCAGGTCCTATAGAGTCAACATGTCTCTGAGACAGATCAGGTCCTATAGAGTCAACATGAGACAGATCAGGTCCTATAGAGTCAACATGAGACAGATCAGGTCCTATTGAGTCAACATGTCTCTGAGACAGATCAGGTCCTATAGAGTCAACATGAGACAGATCAGGTCCTATAAAGTCAACATGAGACAGATCAGGTCCTATAGAGTCAACATGAGACAGATCAGGTCCTATAGAGTCAACATGAGACAGATCAGGTCCTATAGAGTCAACATGTCTCTGAGACAGATCAGGTCCTATAGAGTCAACATGAGACAGATCAGGTCCTATAGAGTCAACATGAGACAGATCAGGTCCTATAGAGCCAACATGAGACAGATCAGGTCCTATAGAGTCAACATGAGACAGATCAGGTCCTATAGAGTCAACATGAGACAGATCAGGTTCTATAGAGTCAACATGAGACAGATCAGGTCCTATAGAGTCAACATGAGACAGATCAGGTCCTATAGAGTCAACATGTCTCTGAGACAGATCAGGTCCTATAGAGTCAACATGAGACAGATCAGGTCCTATAGAGTCAACATGAGACAGATCAGGTCCTATAGAGTCAACATGAGACAGATCAGGTCCTATAGAGTCAACATGAGACAGATCAGGTCCTATAGAGTCAACATGAGACAGATCAGGTCATATAGAGTCAACATGAGACAGATCAGGTCCTATAGAGTCAACATGAGACAGATCAGGTCCTTTTGAGTCAACATGAGACAGATCAGGTCCTATAGAGTCAACATGTCTCTGAGAAAGATCAGGTCCTATAGAATCAACATGAGACAGATCAGGTCCTATAGAGTCAACATGTGACAGATCAGGTCCTATAGAGTCAACATGAGACAGATCAGGTCCTGTGGAGTCAACATGAGACAGATCAGGTCCTATAGAGTCAACATGTCTCTGAGAAAGATCAGGTCCTATAGAATCAACATGAGTCAGATCAGGTCCTATAGAGTCAACATGTGACAGATCAGGTCATATAGAGTCAACATGTCTCTGAGACAGATCAGGTCCTATAGAATCAACATGAGACAGATTAGGTCCTAAAGAGTCAACATGAGACAGATCAGTCCTATAGAGTCAACATGAGACAGATCAGGTCCTATAGAGTCAACATGAGACAGATCAGGTCCTATAGAGTCAACATGAGACAGATCAGGTCCTATAGAGTCAACATGAGACAGATCAGGTCCTATAGAGTCAACATGAGACAGATCAGGTCCTATAGAGTCAACATGAGACAGATCAGGTCCTATAGAGTCAACATGTCTCTGAGACAGATCAGGTCCTATAGAATCAACATGAGACAGATTAGGTCCTAAAGAGTCAACATGAGACAGATCGGGTCCTATAGAGTCAACATGAGACAGATCAGGTCCTATAGAGTCAACATGAGACAGATCAGGTCCTATAGAGTCAACATGAGACAGATCAGGTCCTATAGAGCCAACATGAGACAGATCAGGTCCTATAGAGTCAACATGAGACAGATCAGGTCCTATAGAGTCAACATGAGACAGATCAGGTCCTATAGAGTCAACATGTCTCTGAGACAGATCAGGTCCTATAGAGTCAACATGAGACAGATCAGGTCCTATAGAGTCAACATGAGACAGATCAGGTCCTATAGAGTCAACATGAGACAGATCAGGTCCTATAGAGTCAACATGAGACAGATCAGGTCCTATAGAGTCAACATGAGACAGATCAGGTCCTATAGAGTCAACATGAGACAGATCAGGTCCTATAGAGTCAACATGAGACAGATCAGGTCCTATAGAGTCAACATGTCTCTGAGAAAGATCAGGTCCTATAGAATCAACATGAGACAGATCAGGTCCTATAGAGTCAACATGTGACAGATCAGGTCCTATAGAGTCAACATGAGACAGATCAGGTCCTATGGAGTCAACATGAGACAGATCAGGTCCTATAGAGTCAACATGTCTCTGAGAAAGATCAGGTCCTATAGAATCAACATGAGTCAGATCAGGTCCTATAGAGTCAACATGAGACAGATCAGGTCCTATAGAGTCAACATGTGACAGATCAGGTCATATAGAGTCAACATGTCTCTGAGACAGATCAGGTCCTATAGAATCAACATGAGACAGATTAGGTCCTAAAGAGTCAACATGAGACAGATCGGGTCCTATAGAGTCAACATGAGACAGATCAGGTCCTATAGAGTCAACATGAGACAGATCAGGTCCTATAGAGTCAACATGAGACAGATCAGGTCCTATAGAGTCAACATGAGACAGATCAGGTCCTATAGAGTCAACATGAGACAGATCAGGTCCTATAGAGTCAACATGAGACAGATCAGGTCCTATAGAGCAAACATGAGACAGATCAGGTCCTATAGAGTCAACATGATACAGATCAGGTCCTATAGAGTCAACATGAGACAGATCAGGTTCTATAGAGTCAACATGAGACAGATCAGGTGCTATAGAGTCAACATGAGACAGATCAGGTCCTATAGAGTCAACATGTCTCTGAGACAGATCAGGTCCTATAGAGTCAACATGAGACAGATCAGGTCCTATAGAGTCAACATGATACAGATCAGGTCATATAGAGTCAACATGAGACAGATCAGGTCCTATAGAGTCAACATGAGACAGATCAGGTCATATAGAGTCAACATGAGACAGATCAGGTCCTATAGAGTCAACATGAGACAGATCAGGTCATATAGAGTCAACATGAGACAGATCAGGTCCTGTAGAGTCAACATGAGACAGATCAGGTCATATAGAGTCAACATGAGACAGATCAGGTCCTATAGAGTCAACATGAGACAGATCAGGTCCTATAGAGTCAACATGAGACAGATCAGGTCCTTTTGAGTCAACATGAGACAGATCAGGTCTATAGAGTCAACATGTCTCTGAGACAGATCAGGTCCTATAGAATCAACATGAGACAGATCAGGTCCTATAGAGTCAACATGTGACAGATCAGGTCCTATAGAGTCAACATGAGACAGATCAGGTCCTGTGGAGTCAACATGAGACAGATCAGGTCCTATAGAGTCAACATGTCTCTGAGAAAGATCAGGTCCTATAGAATCAACATGAGTCAGATCAGGTCCTATAGAGTCAAAATGAGACAGATCAGGTCCTATAGAGTCAACATGTGACAGATCAGGTCATATAGAGTCAACATGAGACAGATCAGGTCCTATAGAGTCAACATGAGACAGATCAGGTCCTATAGAGTCAACATGAGACAGATCAGGTCTTATAGAGTCAACATGAGACAGATCAGGTCCTATAGAGTCAACATGAGACAGATCAGGTCCTAGAGAGTCAACATGAGACAGATCAGGTCCTATAGAATCAACATGAGTCAGATCAGGTCCGATAGAGTCAACATGAGACAGATCAGGTCCTATAGAGTCAACATGAGACAGATCAGGTCCTATAGAGTCAACATGAGACAGATCAGGTCTTATAGAGTCAACATGAGACAGATCAGGTCCTATTGAGTCAACATGTCTCTGAGACAGATCAGGTCCTATAGAGTCAACATGAGACAGATCAGGTCCTATAGAGTCAACATGAGACAGATCAGGTCCTATAGAGTCAACATGAGACAGATCAGGTCCTATAGAGTCAACATGAGACAGATCAGGTCCTATAGAGTCAACATGAGACAGATCAGGTCATGTAGAGTCAACATGAGACAGATCAGGTCCTATAGAGTCAACATGAGACAGATCAGGTCCTTTTGAGTCAACATGAGACAGATCAGGTCCTATAGAGTCAACATGTCTCTGAGAAAGATCAGGTCCTATAGAATCAACATGAGACAGATCAGGTCCTATAGAGTCAACATGTGACAGATCAGGTCCTATAGAGTCAACATGAGACAGATCAGGTCCTGTGGAGTCAACATGAGACAGATCAGGTCCTATAGAGTCAACATGTCTCTGAGAAAGATCAGGTCCTATAGAATCAACATGAGTCAGATCAGGTCCTACAGAGTCAACATGAGACAGATCAGGTCCTATAGAGTCAACATGTGACAGATCAGGTCATATAGAGTCAACATGTCTCTGAGACAGATCAGGTCCTATAGAATCAACATGAGACAGATTAGGTCTTAAAGAGTCAACATGAGACAGATCGGGTCCTATAGAGTCAACATGAGACAGATCAGGTCCTATAGAGTCAACATGAGACAGATCAGGTCCTATAGAGTCAACATGAGACAGATCAGGTCCTATAGAGTCAACATGAGACAGATCAGGTCCTATAGAGTCAACATGAGACAGATCAGGTCCTATAGAGTCAACATGAGACAGATCAGGTCCTATAGAGCCAACATGAGACAGATCAGGTCCTATAGAGTCAACATGATACAGATCAGGTCCTATAGAGTCAACATGAGACAGATCAGGTTCTATAGAGTCAACATGAGACAGATCAGGTCCTATAGAGTCAACATGAGACAGATCAGGTCCTATAGAGTCAACATGTCTCTGAGACAGATCAGGTCCTATAGAGTCAACATGAGACAGATCAGGTCCTATAGAGTCAACATGATACAGATCAGGTCATATAGAGTCAACATGAGACAGATCAGGTCCTGTAGAGTCAACATGAGACAGATCAGGTCATATAGAGTCAACATGAGACAGATCAGGTCCTATAGAGTCAACATGAGACAGATCAGGTCATATAGAGTCAACATGAGACAGATCAGGTCCTGTAGAGTCAACATGAGACAGATCAGGTCATATAGAGTCAACATGAGACAGATCAGGTCCTATAGAGTCAACATGAGACAGATCAGGTCCTATAGAGTCAACATGAGACAGATCAGGTCCTTTAGAGTCAACATGAGACAGATCAGGTCCTATAGAGTCAACATGTCTCTGAGAAAGATCAGGTCCTATAGAATCAACATGAGACAGATCAGGTCCTATAGAGTCAACATGTGACAGATCAGGTCCTATAGAGTCAACATGAGACAGATCAGGTCCTGTGGAGTCAACATGAGACAGATCAGGTCCTATAGAGTCAACATGTCTCTGAGAAAGATCAGGTCCTATAGAATCAACATGAGTCAGATCAGGTCCTATAGAGTCAAAATGAGACAGATCAGGTCCTATAGAGTCAACATGAGACAGATCAGGTCATATAGAGTCAACATGTCTCTGAGACAGATCAGGTCCTATAGAATCAACATGAGACAGATTAGGTCCTAAAGAGTCAACATGAGACAGATCGGGTCCTATAGAGTCAACATGAGACAGATCAGGTCCTATAGAGTCAACATGAGACAGATCAGGTCCTATAGAGTCAACATGAGACAGATCAGGTCCTATAGAGTCAACATGAGACAGATCAGGTCTTATAGAGTCAACATGAGACAGATCAGGTCCTATAGAGTCAACATGAGGCAGATCAGGTCCTATAGAGTCAACATGAGACAGATCAGGTCCTATAGAATCAACATGAGACAGATCAGGTCCTATAGAGTCAACATGAGACAGATCAGGTCCTATAGAGTCAACATGAGACAGATCAGGTCCTATAGAGTCAACATGTCTCTGAGACAGATCAGGTCCTATAGAGTCAACATGAGACAGATCAGGTCCTATAGAGTCAACATGAGACAGATCAGGTCCTATAGAGTCAACATGAGACAGATCAGGTCCTATAGAGTCAACATGAGACAGATCAGGTCCTATAGAGTCAACATGAGACAGATCAGGTAATATAGAGTCAACATGAGACAGATCAGGTCCTATAGAGTCAACATGAGACAGATCAGGTCCTATAGAGTCAACATGAGACAGATCAGGTCCTTTTGAGTCAACATGAGACAGATCAGGTCCTATAGAGTCAACATGTCTCTGAGAAAGATCAGGTCCTATAGAATCAACATGAGACAGATCAGGTCCTATAGAGTCAACATGTGACAGATCAGGTCCTATAGAGTCAACATGAGACAGATCAGGTCCTGTGGAGTCAACATGAGACAGATCAGGTCCTATAGAGCAAACATGAGACAGATCAGGTCCTATAGAGTCAACATGATACAGATCAGGTCCTATAGAGTCAACATGAGACAGATCAGGTTCTATAGAGTCAACATGAGACAGATCAGGTGCTATAGAGTCAACATGAGACAGATCAGGTCCTATAGAGTCAACATGTCTCTGAGACAGATCAGGTCCTATAGAGTCAACATGAGACAGATCAGGTCCTATAGAGTCAACATGATACAGATCAGGTCATATAGAGTCAACATGAGACAGATCAGGTCCTGTAGAGTCAACATGAGACAGATCAGGTCATATAGAGTCAACATGAGACAGATCAGGTCCTATAGAGTCAACATGAGACAGATCAGGTCATATAGAGTCAACATGAGACAGATCAGGTCCTGTAGAGTAAACATGAGACAGATCAGGTCATATAGAGTCAACATGAGACAGATCAGGTCCTATAGAGTCAACATGAGACAGATCAGGTCCTATAGAGTCAACATGAGACAGATCAGGTCCTTTTGAGTCAACATGAGACAGATCAGGTTCTATAGAGTCAACATGTCTCTGAGAAAGATCAGGTCCTATAGAATCAACATGAGACAGATCAGGTCCTATAGAGTCAACATGTGACAGATCAGGTCCTATAGAGTCAACATGTGACAGATCAGGTCCTGTGGAGTCAACATGAGACAGATCAGGTCCTATAGAGTCAGTCAACATGTCTGAGAAAGATCAGGTCCTATAGAATCAACATGAGTCAGATCAGGTCCTATAGAGTCAAAATGAGACAGATCAGGTCCTATAGAGTCAACATGTGACAGATCAGGTCATATAGAGTCAACATGTCTCTGAGACAGATCAGGTCCTATAGAGTCAACATGAGACAGATTAGGTCCTAAAGAGTCAACATGAGACAGATCGGGTCCTATAGAGTCAACATGAGACAGATCAGGTCCTATAGAGTCAACATGAGACAGATCAGGTCCTATAGAGTCAACATGAGACAGATCAGGTCCTATAGAGTCAACATGAGACAGATCAGGTCTTATAGAGTCAACATGAGACAGATCAGGTCCTATAGAGTCAACATGAGGCAGATCAGGTCCTATAGAGTCAACATGAGACAGATCAGGTCCTATAGAATCAACATGAGACAGATCAGGTCCGATAGAGTCAACATGAGACAGATCAGGTCCTATAGAGTCAACATGAGACAGATCAGGTCCTATAGAGTCAACATGAGACAGATCAGGTCTTATAGAGTCAACATGAGACAGATCAGGTCCTATTGAGTCAACATGTCTCTGAGACAGATCAGGTCCTATAGAGTCAACATGAGACAGATCAGGTCCTATAGAGTCAACATGAGACAGATCAGGTCCTATAGAGTCAACATGAGACAGATCAGGTCCTATAGAGTCAACATGAGACAGATCAGGTCCTATAGAGTCAACATGAGACAGATCAGGTCATGTAGAGTCAACATGAGACAGATCAGGTCCTATAGAGTCAACATGAGACAGATCAGGTCCTTTTGAGTCAACATGAGACAGATCAGGTCCTATAGAGTCAACATGTCTCTGAGAAAGATCAGGTCCTATAGAATCAACATGAGACAGATCAGGTCCTATAGAGTCAACATGTGACAGATCAGGTCCTATAGAGTCAACATGAGACAGATCAGGTCCTGTGGAGTCAACATGAGACAGATCAGGTCCTATAGAGTCAACATGTCTCTGAGAAAGATCAGGTCCTATAGAATCAACATGAGTCAGATCAGGTCCTACAGAGTCAACATGAGACAGATCAGGTCCTATAGAGTCAACATGTGACAGATCAGGTCATATAGAGTCAACATGTCTCTGAGACAGATCAGGTCCTATAGAATCAACATGAGACAGATTAGGTCTTAAAGAGTCAACATGAGACAGATCGGGTCCTATAGAGTCAACATGAGACAGATCAGGTCCTATAGAGTCAACATGAGACAGATCAGGTCCTATAGAGTCAACATGAGACAGATCAGGTCCTATAGAGTCAACATGAGACAGATCAGGTCCTATAGAGTCAACATGAGACAGATCAGGTCCTATAGAGTCAACATGAGACAGATCAGGTCCTATAGAGCCAACATGAGACAGATCAGGTCCTATAGAGTCAACATGATACAGATCAGGTCCTATAGAGTCAACATGAGACAGATCAGGTTCTATAGAGTCAACATGAGACAGATCAGGTGCTATAGAGTCAACATGAGACAGATCAGGTCCTATAGAGTCAACATGTCTCTGAGACAGATCAGGTCCTATAGAGTCAACATGAGACAGATCAGGTCCTATAGAGTCAACATGATACAGATCAGGTCATATAGAGTCAACATGAGACAGATCAGGTCCTGTAGAGTCAACATGAGACAGATCAGGTCATATAGAGTCAACATGAGACAGATCAGGTCCTATAGAGTCAACATGAGACAGATCAGGTCATATAGAGTCAACATGAGACAGATCAGGTCCTGTAGAGTCAACATGAGACAGATCAGGTCCTATAGAGTCAACATGAGACAGATCAGGTCCTATAGAGTCAACATGAGACAGATCAGGTCCTTTTGAGTCAACATGAGACAGATCAGGTCCTATAGAGTCAACATGTCTCTGAGAAAGATCAGGTCCTATAGAATCAACATGAGACAGATCAGGTCCTATAGAGTCAACATGTGACAGATCAGGTCCTATAGAGTCAACATGAGACAGATCAGGTCCTGTGGAGTCAACATGAGACAGATCAGGTCCTATAGAGTCAACATGTCTCTGAGAAAGATCAGGTCCTATAGAATCAACATGAGTCAGATCAGGTCCTATAGAGTCAAATGAGACAGATCAGGTCCTATAGAGTCAACATGTGACAGATCAGGTCATATAGAGTCAACATGTCTCTGAGACAGATCAGGTCCTATAGAATCAACATGAGACAGATTAGGTCCTAAAGAGTCAACATGAGACAGATCAGGTCCTATAGAGTCAACATGAGACAGATCAGGTCCTATAGAGTCAACATGAGACAGATCAGGTCCTATAGAGTCAACATGAGACAGATCAGGTCCTATAGAGTCAACATGAGACAGATCAGGTCTTATAGAGTCAACATGAGACAGATCAGGTCCTATAGAGTCAACATGAGGCAGATCAGGTCCTATAGAGTCAACATGAGACAGATCAGGTCCTATAGAATCAACATGAGACAGATCAGGTCCGATAGAGTCAACATGAGACAGATCAGGTCCTATAGAGTCAACATGAGACAGATCAGGTCCTATTGAGTCAACATGTCTCTGAGACAGATCAGGTCCTATAGAGTCAACATGAGACAGATCAGGTCCTATAGAGTCAACATGAGACAGATCAGGTCCTATAGAGTCAACATGAGACAGATCAGGTCCTATAGAGTCAACATGAGACAGATCAGGTCCTATAGAGTCAACATGAGACAGATCAGGTCCTATAGAGTCAACATGAGACAGATCAGGTCCTATAGAGTCAACATGAGACAGATCAGGTCCTATAGAGTCAACATGAGACAGATCAGGTCCTTTTGAGTCAACATGAGACAGATCAGGTCCTATAGAGTCAACATGTCTCTGAGAAAGATCAGGTCCTATAGAATCAACATGAGACAGATCAGGTCCTATAGAGTCAACATGTGACAGATCAGGTCCTATAGAGTCAACATGAGACAGATCAGGTCCTGTGGAGTCAACATGAGACAGATCAGGTCCTATAGAGTCAACATGTCTCTGAGAAAGATCAGGTCCTATAGAATCAACATGAGACAGATCAGGTCCTATAGAGTCAACATGAGACAGATCAGGTCCTATAGAGTCAACATGTGACAGATCAGGTCCTATAGAGTCAACATGTCTCTGAGACAGATCAGGTCCTATAGAATCAACATGAGACAGATTAGGTCCTAAAGAGTCAACATGAGACAGATCGGGTCCTATAGAGTCAACATGAGACAGATCAGGTCCTATAGAGTCAACATGAGACAGATCAGGTCCTATAGAGTCAACATGAGACAGATCAGGTCCTATAGAGTCAACATGAGACAGATCAGGTCCTATAGAGTCAACATGAGACAGATCAGGTCCTATAGAGTCAACATGAGACAGATCAGGTCCTATAGAGCCAACATGAGACAGATCAGGTCCTATAGAGTCAACATGATACAGATCAGGTCCTATAGAGTCAACATGAGACAGATCAGGTTCTATAGAGTCAACATGAGACAGATCAGGTGCTATAGAGTCAACATGAGACAGATCAGGTCCTATAGAGTCAACATGTCTCTGAGACAGATCAGGTCCTATAGAGTCAACATGAGACAGATCAGGTCCTATAGAGTCAACATGATACAGATCAGGTCATATAGAGTCAACATGAGACAGATCAGGTCCTGTAGAGTCAACATGAGACAGATCAGGTCATATAGAGTCAACATGAGACAGATCAGGTCCTATAGAGTCAACATGAGACAGATCAGGTCATATAGAGTCAACATGAGACAGATCAGGTCCTGTAGAGTCAACATGAGACAGATCAGGTCATATAGAGTCAACATGAGACAGATCAGGTCCTATAGAGTCAACATGAGACAGATCAGGTCCTATAGAGTCAACATGAGACAGATCAGGTCCTTTTGAGTCAACATGAGACAGATCAGGTCCTATAGAGTCAACATGTCTCTGAGAAAGATCAGGTCCTATAGAATCAACATGAGACAGATCAGGTCCTATAGAGTCAACATGTGACAGATCAGGTCCTATAGAGTCAACATGAGACAGATCAGGTCCTGTGGAGTCAACATGAGACAGATCAGGTCCTGTGGAGTCAACATGAGTCAGATCAGGTCCTATAGAGTCAAAATGAGACAGATCAGGTCCTATAGAGTCAACATGTGACAGATCAGGTCATATAGAGTCAACATGTCTCTGAGACAGATCAGGTCCTATAGAATCAACATGAGACAGATTAGGTCCTAAAGAGTCAACATGAGACAGATCGGGTCCTATAGAGTCAACATGAGACAGATCAGGTCCTATAGAGTCAACATGAGACAGATCAGGTCCTATAGAGTCAACATGAGACAGATCAGGTCCTATAGAGTCAACATGAGACAGATCAGGTCTTATAGAGTCAACATGAGACAGATCAGGTCCTATAGAGTCAACATGAGGCAGATCAGGTCCTATAGAGTCAACATGAGACAGATCAGGTCCTATAGAATCAACATGAGACAGATCAGGTCCGATAGAGTTAACATGAGACAGATCAGGTCCTATAGAGTCAACATGAGACAGATCAGGTCCTATAGAGTCAACATGAGACAGATCAGGTCCTATAGAGTCAACATGAGACAGATCAGGTCCTATTGAGTCAACATGTCTCTGAGACAGATCGGGTCCTATAGAGTCAACATGAGACAGATCAGGTTCTATAGAGTCAACATGAGACAGATCAGGTCCTATAGAGTCAACATGAGACAGATCAGGTCCTATAGAGTCAACATGAGACAGATCAGGTCCTATAGAGTCAACATGAGACAGATCAGGTCCTATAGAGCCAACATGAGACAGATCAGGTCCTATAGAGTCAACATGAGACAGATCAGGTCCTATAGAGTCAACATGAGACAGATCAGGTCCTATAGAGCCAACATGAGACAGATCAGGTCCTATAGAGTCAACATGAGACAGATCAGGTCCTATAGAGTCAACATGAGACAGATCAGGTCCTATAGAGCCAACATGAGACAGATCAGGTCCTATAGAGTCAACATGAGACAGATCAGGTCCTATAGAGTCAACATGAGACAGATCAGGTCCTATAGAGCCAACATGAGACAGATCAGGTCCTATAGAGTTAACATGAGACAGATCAGGTCCTATAGAGTCAACATGAGACAGATCAGGTTCTATAGAGTCAACATGAGACAGATCAGGTCCTATAGAGTCAACATGAGACAGATCAGGTCCTATAGAGTCAACATGTCTCTGAGACAGATCAGGTCCTATAGAGTCAACATGAGACAGATCAGGTCCTATAGAGTCAACATGAGACAGATCAGGTCCTATAGAGTCAACATGAGACAGATCAGGTCCTATAGAGTCAACATGAGACAGATCAGGTCCTATAGAGTCAACATGAGACAGATCAGGTCCTATAGAGTCAACATGAGACAGATCAGGTCATATAGAGTCAACATGAGACAGATCAGGTCCTATAGAGTCAACATGAGACAGATCAGGTCCTATAGAGTCAACATGAGACAGATCAGGTCCTTTTGAGTCAACATGAGACAGATCAGGTCCTATAGAGTCAACATGTCTCTGAGAAAGATCAGGTCCTATAGAATCAACATGAGACAGATCAGGTCCTATAGAGTCAACATGTGACAGATCAGGTCCTATAGAGTCAACATGAGACAGATCAGGTCCTGTGGAGTCAACATGAGACAGATCAGGTCCTATAGAGTCAACATGTCTCTGAGAAAGATCAGGTCCTATAGAATCAACATGAGTCAGATCAGGTCCTATAGAGTCAAAATGAGACAGATCAGGTCCTATAGAGTCAACATGTGACAGATCAGGTCATATAGAGTCAACATGTCTCTGAGACAGATCAGGTCCTATAGAATCAACATGAGACAGATTAGGTCCTAAAGAGTCAACATGAGACAGATCGGGTCCTATAGAGTCAACATGAGACAGATCAGGTCCTATAGAGTCAACATGAGACAGATCAGGTCCTATAGAGTCAACATGAGACAGATCAGGTCCTATAGAGTCAACATGAGACAGATCAGGTCTTATAGAGTCAACATGAGACAGATCAGGTCCTATAGAGTCAACATGAGGCAGATCAGGTCCTATAGAGTCAACATGAGACAGATCAGGTCCTATAGAATCAACATGAGACAGATCAGGTCCGATAGAGTTAACATGAGACAGATCAGGTCCTATAGAGTCAACATGAGACAGATCAGGTCCTATAGATTCAACATGAGACAGATCAGGTCCTATAGAGTCAACATGAGACAGATCAGGTCCTATTGAGTCAACATGTCTCTGAGACAGATCGGGTCCTATAGAGTCAACATGAGACAGATCAGGTTCTATAGAGTCAACATGAGACAGATCAGGTCCTATAGAGTCAACATGAGACAGATCAGGTCCTATAGAGTCAACATGAGACAGATCAGGTCCTATAGAGTCAACATGAGACAGATCAGGTCCTATAGAGCCAACATGAGACAGATCAGGTCCTATAGAGTCAACATGAGACAGATCAGGTCCTATAGAGTCAACATGAGACAGATCAGGTCCTATAGAGCCAACATGAGACAGATCAGGTCCTATAGAGTCAACATGAGACAGATCAGGTCCTATAGAGTCAACATGAGACAGATCAGGTCCTATAGAGCCAACATGAGACAGATCAGGTCCTATAGAGTCAACATGAGACAGATCAGGTCCTATAGAGTCAACATGAGACAGATCAGGTCCTATAGAGCCAACATGAGACAGATCAGGTCCTATAGAGTCAACATGAGACAGATCAGGTCCTATAGAGTCAACATGAGACAGATCAGGTTCTATAGAGTCAACATGAGACAGATCAGGTCCTATAGAGTCAACATGAGACAGATCAGGTCCTATAGAGTCAACATGTCTCTGAGACAGATCAGGTCCTATAGAGTCAACATGAGACAGATCAGGTCCTATAGAGTCAACATGAGACAGATCAGGTCCTATAGAGTCAACATGAGACAGATCAGGTCCTATAGAGTCAACATGAGACAGATCAGGTCCTATAGAGTCAACATGAGACAGATCAGGTCCTATAGAGTCAACATGAGACAGATCAGGTCATATAGAGTCAACATGAGACAGATCAGGTCCTATAGAGTCAACATGAGACAGATCAGGTCCTATAGAGTCAACATGAGACAGATCAGGTCCTATAGAGTCCACATGTCTCTGAGACAGATCAGGTCCTATAGAGTCAACATGAGACAGATCAGGTCCTATAGTGTCAACATGAGACAGATCAGGTCCTATAGAATCAACATGAGACAGATCAGGTCCTATAGAGTCAACATGAGACAGATCAGGTCCTTTTGAGTCAACATGAGACAGATCAGGTCCTATAGAGTCAACATGTCTCTGAGAAAGATCAGGTCCTATAGAATCAACATGAGACAGATCAGGTCCTATAGAGTCAACATGTGACAGATCAGGTCCTATAGAGTCAACATGAGACAGATCAGGTCCTGTGGAGTCAACATGAGACAGATCAGGTCCTATAGAGTCAACATGTCTCTGAGAAAGATCAGGTCCTATAGAATCAACATGAGTCAGATCAGGTCCTATAGAGTCAACATGAGACAGATCAGGTCCTATAGAGTCAACATGTGACAGATCAGGTCATATAGAGTCAACATGTCTCTGAGACAGATCAGGTCCTATAGAATCAACATGAGACAGATTAGGTCCTAAAGAGTCAACATGAGACAGATCGGGTCCTATAGAGTCAACATGAGACAGATCAGGTCCTATAGAGTCAACATGAGACAGATCAGGTCCTATAGAGTCAACATGAGACAGATCAGGTCCTATAGAGTCAACATGAGACAGATCAGGTCCTATAGAGTCAACATGAGACACATCAGGTCTTACAGAGTCAACATGAGACAGATCAGGTCCTATAGAGTCAACATGTCTCTGAGACAGATCAGGTTCTATAGAGTCAACATGAGACAGATCAGGTCCTATAGAGTCAACATGAGACAGATCAGGTCCTATAGAGTCAACATGAGACAGATCAGGTCCTATAGAGTCAACATGAGACAGATCAGGTCCTATAGAGTCAACATGAGACAGATCAGGTCCTATAGAGTCAACATGAGACAGATCAGGTCCTATAGAGTCAACATGAGACAGATCAGGTCCTATAGAGTCAACATGAGACAGATCAGGTCCTATAGAGTCAACATGAGACAGATCAGGTCCTATAGAGTCAACATGAGACAGATCAGGTCCTATAGAGTCAACATGAACAAGTTCAGGTCCTATAGAGTCAACATGAGACAGTTCAGGTCCTATAGAGTCAACATGAGACAGATCAGGTCCTATAGAGTCAACATGAGACAGATCAGGTCCTATAGAGTCAACATGTCTCTGAGACAGATCAGGTCCTATAGAGTCAACATGAGACAGATCATGTGTGTGGTAACATCCCTACGTGTTTGTGTGTGTGTGTGTGTGTGTGTCTGTGTGTGTGTGTCTGTGTGTGTGTGTGTTAACATCTCTATGTGTCTGTGTGTGTGTGTGTTTTAACATCTCTACGTGTGTGTGTCTGTGTCTGTGTGTGTGTGTGTGTGTGTGTGTGTGTGTGTGTGTGTGTGTGTGTGTGTGTGTGTGTGTGTGTGTGTGTGTTAACATCTCTACGTGTGTGTGTCTGTGTCTGTGTGTGTGTGTGTGTTTACATCTCTACGTGTGTGTGTCTGTGTCTGTGTGTGTCTGTGTCTGTGTGTATGTGTGTCTGTCTGTCTGTGTGTGTGTGTGTGTGTGTGTCTGGACGGATTTGAACCCAGGTTTCCTGCAGGCTTTTAGACTGTGTTAGTGCACTGAGCCAAGGCCCAGACATTAGCTTGGGGAGCGAACACGAGTCTTCAGGGCTGATGTCATGTCTGGTGGTTCCACAGGTGTCTGTATCTATGAATATATAAATATTCTGTCCCTCTTGACTTCTGATGAGGAGATGAGATTCTACATTTATACACCAACCAAGATTATTACAGACATCCAAATAGACTGGATAGGAATACATTACTGTGTGTGTGTGTGTGTGTGTGTGTGAAAGCTGATTGCTTTGTGAAACATGATTAACCTTGAAGGTCAGGATCGGTAAATGAGATGCCAGACACACACACACACACACACACACACACACACACACACACACACACACACACACACACACACACACACACACACACACACACACACACACACACACACACACACACACACTGATGGCTTATGCCTAAATGAACACTGTCCACAGTAACAGGGCATCATCTATAGTAAACATCCATCCAGCCCTACTCCACTGACCAGACCATTATAACCCAGAAACCTGAGTTTCCCCACCTCAACAGGTACAGAACAACGTCAGAAACCTGAGTGAACCCCCATCTCAACAGGTGCAGCACTGAATGCCAGAAACCTGAGTGAACCCCCATCTCAACAGGTACAGCACAATGTCAGAAACCTGAGTGAACCCCCATCTCAACAGGTACAGCACAATGTCAGAAACCTGAGTGAACCCCCATCTCAACAGGTGCAGCACTGAATGCCAGAAACCTGAGTGAACCCCCATCTCAACAGGTACAGCACAACGTCAGAAACCTGAGTGAACCCCCATCTCAACAGGTGCAGCACAATGCCAGAAACCTGAGTGAACCCCCATCTCAACAGGTACAGCACTGAATATCAGAAACCTGAGTGAACCCCCACCTCAATAGGACATTAGTGCAGCACTAATGAGTGAACCCCTATCTCAACAGGTACATTAGTGCAGCACTAATGAGTGAACCCCTATCTCAACAGGTACATTAGGGCAGCACTAATGAGTGAACCCCCATCTCAACAGGTACATTAGTGCAGCACTGATGAGTGAACCCCCATCTCAACAGGTACATTAGTGCAGCACTAATGAGTGAACCCCCATCTCAATAGGTACATTAGTGCAGCACTAATGAGTGAACCCCCATCTCAATAGGTACATTAGTGCAGCACTAATGAGTGAACCCCCATCTCAACAGGTACATTAGTGCAGCACTGATGAGTGAACCCCCATCTCAACAGGTACATTAGTGCAGCACTAATGAGTGAACCCCATCTCAATAGGTACATTAGTGCAGCACTAATGAGTGAACCCCCATCTCAATAGGTACATTAGTGCAGCACTAATGAGTGAACCCCCATCTCAATAGGACATTAGTGCAGCACTAATGAGTGAACCCCCATCTCAATAGGTACATTAGTGCAGCACTAATGAGTGAACCCCCATCTCAATAGGTACATTAGTGCAGCACTAATGAGTGAACCCCCATCTCAATAGGTACATTAGTGCAGCACTAATGAGTGAACCCCCATCTCAACAGGTACATTAGTGCAGCACTAATGAGTGAACCCCCATCTCAATAGGTACATTAGTGCAGCACTAATGAGTGAACCCCCATCTCAACAGGTACATTAGTGCAGCACTGATGAGTGAACCCCCATCTCAACAGGTACATTAGTGCAGCACTGATGAGTGAACCCCATCTCAACAGGTACATTAGTGCAGCACTAATGAGTGAACCCCCATCTCAACAGGTACATTAGAGCAGCACTAATGAGTGAACCCCCATCTCAACAAGTACATTAGTGCAGCACTAATGAGTGAACCCCCATCTCAACAGGTACATTAGTGCAGCACTGATGAGTGAACCCCCATCTCAACAGGTACATTAGTGCAGCACTAATGAGTGAACCCCCATCTCAACAGGTACATTACTGCAGCACTAATGAGTGAACCCCCATCTCAACAGGTACATTAGAGCAGCACTAATGAGTGAACCCCCATCTCAATAGGTACATTAGTGCAGCACTAATGAGTGAACCCCCATCTCAACAGGTACATTAGAGCAGCACTAATGAGTGAACCCCCATCTCAATAGGTACATTAGTGCAGCACTAATGAGTGAACCCCATCTCAACAGGTACATTAGAGCAGCACTAATGAGTGAACCCCCATCTCAATAGGTACATTAGTGCAGCACTAATGAGTGAACCCCCATCTCAACAGGTACATTACTGCAGCACTGATGAGTGAACCCCCATCTCAACAAGTACATTAGTGCAGCACTAATGAGTGAACCCCCATCTCAATAGGTACATTAGTGCAGCACTAATGACTGAACCCCCATCTCAACAGGTACATTAGTGCAGCACTAATGAGTGAACCCCCATCTCAATAGGTACATTAGTGCAGCACTAATGACTGAACCCCCATCTCAATAGGTACATTAGTGCAGCACTAATGAGTGAACCCCCATCTCAACAGGTGCAGCACAACGTCAGAAACCTGAGTGAACCCCCATCTCAACAGGTGCAGCACAATGCCAGAAACCTGAGTGAACCCCCATCTCAACAGGTGCAGCACAACGTCAGAAACCTGAGTGAACCCCCATCTCAACAGGTACATTAGTGCAGCACTGATGAGTGAACCCCCACCTCAACAGGTACATTAGTGCAGCACTGATGAGTGAACCCCCATCTCAATAGGTGCAGCACAATGCCAGAAACCTGAGTGAACCCCCATCTCAACAGGTGCAGCACAATGCCAGAAACCTGAGTGAACCCCCATCTCAACAGGTACATTAGTGCAGCACTGATGAGTGAACCCCCATCTCAACAGGTACATTAGTGCAGCACTGATGAGTGAACCCCCATCTCAACAGGTGCAGCACAATGCCAGAAACCTGAGTGAACCCCCATCTCAACAGGTGCAGCACAATGCCAGAAACCTGAGTGAACCCCCATCTCAACAGGTACATTAGTGCAGCACTAATGAGTGAACCCCATCTCAATAGGTACATTAGTGCAGCACTAATGAGTGAACCCCCATCTCAACAGGTACATTAGTGCAGCACTAATGAGTGAACCCCCATCTCAACAGGTACATTAGTGCAGCACTAATGAGTGAACCCCCATCTCAATAGGTACATTAGTGCAGCACTAATGAGTGAACCCCCATCTCAACAGGTACATTAGTGCAGCACTAATGAGTGAACCCCCATCTCAATAGGACATTAGTGCAGCACTAATGAGTGAACCCCCATCTCAATAGGTACATTAGTGCAGCACTGATGAGTGAACCCCCATCTCAATAGGTACATTAGAGCAGCACTGATGAGTGAACCCCCATCTCAATAGGTACATTAGTGCAGCACTAATGAGTGAACCCCCATCTCAATAGGTACATTAGTGCGGCACTAATGAGTGAACCCCCATCTCAATAGGTACATTAGTGCAGTACTAATGAGTGAACCCCCATCTCAATAGGTACATTAGTGCAGCACTAATGAGTGAACCCCCATCTCAATAGGTACATTAGTGCAGCACTAATGAGTGAACCCCCATCTCAATAGGTACATTAGTGCAGCACTAATGAGTGAACTCCCATCTCAACAAGTACATTAGTGCAGCACTAATGAGTGAACCCCCATCTCAATAGGACATTAGTGCAGCACTGATGAGTGAACCCCCATCTCAACAGGTACATTAGTGCAGCACTAATGAGTGAACCCCCATCTCAACAGGTACATTAGTGCAGCACTAATGAGTGAACCCCCATCTCAACAGGTACATTAGTGCAGCACTAATGAGTGAACCCCCATCTCAACAGGTACATTAGTGCAGCACTAATGAGTGAACCCCCATCTCAACAGGTACATTAGTGCAGCACTAATGAGTGAACCCCCATCTCAACAGGTACATTAGTGCAGCACTAATGAGTGAACCCCCATCTCAATAGGTACATTAGTGCAGTACTAATGAGTGAACCCCCATCTCAACAGGTACATTAGTGCAGCACTAATGAGTGAACCCCATCTCAACAGGTACATTAGTGCAGCACTAATGAGTGAACCCCCATCTCAACAGGTACATTAGTGCAGCACTAATGAGTGAACCCCCATCTCAACAGGTACATTAGTGCAGCACTGATGAGTGAACCCCCATCTCAACAGGTACATTAGTGCAGCACTAATGAGTGAACCCCCATCTCAACAAGTACATTAGTGCAGCACTGATGAGTGAACCCCCATCTCAACAGGTACATTAGTGCAGCACTAATGAGTGAACCCCCATCTCAATAGGTACATTAGTGCAGCACTGATGAGTGAACCCCCATCTCAATAGGTACATTAGTGCAGCACTAATGAGTGAACCCCCATCTCAATAGGTACATTAGTGCAGCACTGATGAGTGAACCCCCATCTCAACAAGTACATTAGAGCAGCACTAATGAGTGAACTCCCATCTCAACAGGTACATTAGTGCAGCACTAATGAGTGAACCCCCATCTCAACAGGTACATTAGTGCAGCACTAATGAGTGAACCCCCATCTCAATAGGTACATTAGTGCAGCACTGATGAGTGAACCCCCATCTCAATAGGTACATTAGTGCAGCACTAATGAGTGAACCCCTATCTCAACAGGTACATTAGAGCAGCACTAATGAGTGAACCCCCATCTCAATAGGTACATTAGTGCAGCACTAATGAGTGAACCCCCATCTCAACAGGTACATTAGTGCAGCACTAATGAGTGAACCCCCATCTCAACAGGTACATTAGTGCAGCACTAATGAGTGAACCCCCATCTCAACAGGTACATTAGTGCAGCACTAATGAGTGAACCCCCATCTCAACAGGTACATTAGTGCAGCACTAATGAGTGAACCCCCATCTCAACAGGTACATTAGTGCAGCACTAATGAGTGAACCCCCATCTCAATATGTACATTAGTGCAGTACTAATGAGTGAACCCCCATCTCAACAGGTACATTAGTGCAGCACTAATGAGTGAACCCCATCTCAATAGGTACATTAGTGCAGCACTGATGAGTGAACCCCCATCTCAACAAGTACATTAGTGCAGCACTGATGAGTGAACCCCCATCTCAACAGGTACATTAGTGCAGCACTGATGAGTGAACCCCCATCTCAATAGGTACATTAGTGCAGCACTAATGAGTGAACCCCCATCTCAACAGGTACATTAGAGCAGCACTAATGAGTGAACCCCCATCTCAACAGGTACATTAGTGCAGCACTGATGAGTGAACCCCCATCTCAACAGGTACATTAGTGCAGCACTAATGAGTGAACCCCCATCTCAATAGGTACATTAGTGCAGCACTGATGAGTGAACCCCCATCTCAATAGGTACATTAGTGCAGCACTAATGAGTGAACCCCCATCTCAATAGGTACATTAGTGCAGCACTGATGAGTGAACCCCCATCTCAACAAGTACATTAGAGCAGCACTAATGAGTGAACTCCCATCTCAACAGGTACATTAGTGCAGCACTAATGAGTGAACCCCCATCTCAACAGGTACATTAGTGCAGCACTAATGAGTGAACCCCCATCTCAATAGGTACATTAGTGCAGCACTGATGAGTGAACCCCCATCTCAATAGGTACATTAGTGCAGCACTAATGAGTGAACCCCTATCTCAACAGGTACATTAGAGCAGCACTAATGAGTGAACCCCCATCTCAATAGGTACATTAGTGCAGCACTAATGAGTGAACCCCCATCTCAACAGGTACATTAGTGCAGCACTAATGAGTGAACCCCCATCTCAACAGGTACATTAGTGCAGCACTAATGAGTGAACCCCCATCTCAACAGGTACATTAGTGCAGCACTAATGAGTGAACCCCCATCTCAACAGGTACATTAGTGCAGCACTAATGAGTGAACCCCCATCTCAACAGGTACATTAGTGCAGCACTAATGAGTGAACCCCCATCTCAATATGTACATTAGTGCAGTACTAATGAGTGAACCCCCATCTCAACAGGTACATTAGTGCAGCACTAATGAGTGAACCCCCATCTCAATAGGTACATTAGTGCAGCACTGATGAGTGAACCCCCATCTCAACAAGTACATTAGTGCAGCACTGATGAGTGAACCCCCATCTCAACAGGTACATTAGTGCAGCACTGATGAGTGAACCCCCATCTCAATAGGTACATTAGTGCAGCACTAATGAGTGAACCCCCATCTCAACAGGTACATTAGAGCAGCACTAATGAGTGAACCCCCATCTCAACAGGTACATTAGTGCAGCACTAATGAGTGAACCCCCATCTCAATAGGTACATTAGTGCAGCACTAATGAGTGAACCCCCATCTCAACAGGTACATTAGAGCAGCACTAATGAGTGAACCCCCATCTCAATAGGTACATTAGTGCAGCACTAATGAGTGAACCCCCATCTCAACAGGTACATTAGAGCAGCACTAATGAGTGAACCCCCATCTCAATAGGTACATTAGTGCAGCACTAATGAGTGAACCCCTATCTCAACAGGTACATTAGGGCAGCACTAATGAGTGAACCCCCATCTCAACAGGTACATTAGTGCAGCACTAATGAGTGAACCCCCATCTCAAAAGGTACATTAGTGCAGCACTGATGAGTGAACCCCCATCTCAACAAGTACATTAGTGCAGCACTGATGAGTGAACCCCCATCTCAACAGGTACATTAGTGCAGCACTAATGAGTGAACCCCCATCTCAACAGGTACATTAGTGCAGCGCTGATGAGTGAACCCCCATCTCAATAGGGACATTAGTGCAGCACTGATGAGTGAACCCCCATCTCAATAGGTACATTAGTGCAGCACTAATGAGTGAACCCCCATCTCAATAGGTACATTAGTGCAGCACTGATGAGTGAACCCCCATCTCAACAAGTACATTAGAGCAGCACTAATGAGTGAACTCCCATCTCAACAGGTACATTAGTGCAGCACTAATGAGTGAACCCCCATCTCAACAGGTACATTAGTGCAGCACTAATGAGTGAACCCCCATCTCAACAGGTACATTAGTGCAGCACTAATAAGTGAACCCCCATCTCAATAGGTACATTAGTGCAGCACTGATGAGTGAACCCCCATCTCAATAGGTACATTAGTGCAGCACTAATGAGTGAACCCCTATCTCAACAGGTACATTAGTGCAGCACTGATGAGTGAACCCCCATCTCAATAGGTACATTAGTGCAGCACTAATGAGTGAACCCCCATCTCAACAGGTGCAGCACAATGCCAGAAACCTGAGTGAACCCCCATCTCAACAGGTACATTAGTGCAGCACTAATGAGTGAACCCCCATCTCAACAGGTACATTAGTGCAGCACTAATGAGGGAACCCCCATCTCAACAAGTACATTAGTGCAGCACTAATGAGTGAACCCCCATCTCAATAGGTACATTAGTGCAGCACTGATGAGTGAACCCCCATCTCAAAAGGTACATTAGTGCAGCACTGATGAGTGAACCCCCATCTCAACAGGTACAGCACAATGTCAGAAACCTGAGTGAACCCCCATCTCAACATGTACATTAGTGCAGCACTAATGAGTGAACCCCCATCTCAACAGGTAAATTAGTGCAGCACTAATGAGTGAACCCCCATCTCAATAGGTACATTAGTGCAGCACTGATGAGTGAACCCCCATCTCAAAAGGTACATTAGTGCAGCACTGATGAGTGAACCCCCATCTCAACAGGTACAGCACAATGTCAGAAACCTGAGTGAACCCCCATCTCAACATGTACATTAGTGCAGCACTAATGAGTGAACCCCCATCTCAATAGGACATTAGTGCAGCACTGGTCTCAGTTCGGTACCAGACTACCTGTGGTCAAAAGGGTAACACGAAATCGTGTTGATAAAATCAGCCGAGCCTGTCCTGGCCAAGTGTTCCAACTGAAGCGTCAAACCTTTTCTCTCATTGAACTACGTGATGCATATCTCACAGTCCCACTCCACCCAGACTGTCACAACCTGTTCTCTTTCTCTTACAAAAGGAACTCAGTACACTTACAATCGTCTTCCACTGGGATTTTGTGAAAGCGCTTCAATCTTCAACCGTGTCCTCCAGAACGACCTGAGAGATGTAGCATTCCCCAGGGGGAAGCAGTCTGGTTCAACATGTCGATGACCTTTTGATCTGTTCAACAACTCCAGAAACGTGCAAGATTGACCCCCTCCACCTGCTGAAGGAACTGGCAGTGAGGGGACACAACGTTTCAAAGGAGAAACTACAGCTGTGGAAACCCAACATCCTATTTATAGGAGATCTCACAACATCAGAAGACTCTGTCAAAAGAAAGAATCAAGACAATCCTTCACACACCAAGACCAGTGAGCATTTAAAGGCCTTATGTCATTTCTTGGGTGTACATAGCTTCTTGGATGTCCTGTGTTGGTTGTTGCTAAGAGACAGAGCTTCTTGGATGTCCTGTGTTGGTTGTTGCTCAGAGACAGAGCTTCTTGGATGTCCTGTGTTGGTCGTTGCTAAGAGACAGAGCTTCTTGGATGTCCTGTGTTGGTTGTTGCTCAGAGACAGAGCTCCTTGGATGTCCTGTGTTGGTTGTTGCTAAGAGACAGAGCTTCTTGGATGTCCTGTGTTGGTTGTTGCTCAGAGACAGAGCTTCTTGGATGTCCTGTGTTGGTTGTTGCTCAGAGACAGAGCTTCTTGGATGTCCTGTGTTGGTTGTTGCTAAGAGACAGAGCTTCTTGGATGTCCTGTGTTGGTTGTTGCTCAGAGACAGAGCTTCTTGGATGTCCTGTGTTGGTTGTTGCTAAGAGACAGACCTTCTTGGATGTCCTGTGTTGGTTGTTGCTAAGAGACAGAGCTTCTTGGATGTCCTGTGTTGGTCGTTGCTAAGAGACAGAGTTTCTTGGATGTCCTGTGTTGGTTGTTGCTCAGAGACAGAGCTTCTTGGATGTCCTGTGTTGGTTGTTGCTCAGAGACAGAGTTTCTTGGATGTCCTGTGTTGGTTGTTGCTAAGAGACAGAGCTTCTTGGATGTCCTGTGTTGGTCGTTGCTAAGAGACAGAGCTTCTTGGATGTCCTGTGTTGGTCGTTGCTAAGAGACAGAGCTTCTTGGATGTCCTGTGTTGGTTGTTGCTCAGAGACAGAGCGTCTTGGATGCCCTGTGTTGGTTGTTGCTCAGAGACAGAGCTTCTTGGATGTCCTGTGTTGGTTGTTGCTCAGAGACAGAGCTTCTTGGATGTCCTGTGTTGGTTGTTGCTAAGAGACAGAGCTTCTTGGATGTCCTGTGTTGGTCGTTGCTCAGAGACAGAGCTTCTTGGATGTCCTGTGTTGGTCGTTGCTCAGAGACAGAGCTTCTTGGATGTCCTGTGTTGGTTGTTGCTCAGAGACAGAGCTTCTTGGATGTCCTGTGTTGGTCGTTGCTCAGAGACAGAGCTTCTTGGATGTCCTGTGTTGGTTGTTGCTCAGAGACAGAGCTTCTTGGATGTCCTGTGTTGGTTGTTGCTCAGAGACAGAGCTTCTTGGATGTCCTGTGTTGGTCGTTGCTCAGAGACAGAGCTTCTTGGATGTCCTGTGTTGGTTGTTGCTCAGAGACAGAGCTTCTTGGATGTCCTGTGTTGGTCGTTGCTCAGAGACAGAGCTTCTTGGATGTCCTGTGTTGGTTGTTGCTCAGAGACAGAGCTTCTTGGATGTCCTGTGTTGGTCGTTGCTCAGAGACAGAGCTTCTTGGATGTCCTGTGTTGATTGTTGCTAAGAGACAGAGCTTATTGGATGTCCTGTGTTGGTTGTTGCTAAGAGACAGAGCTTCTTGGATGTCCTGTGTTGGTTGTTGCTCAGAGACAGAGCTTCTTGGATGTCCTGTGTTGGTCGTTGCTCAGAGACAGAGCTTCTTGGATGTCCTGTGTTGGTCGTTGCTAAGAGACAGAGCTTCTTGGATGTCCTGTGTTGGTTGTTGCTAAGAGACAGAGCTTCTTGGATGTCCTGTGTTGGTTGTTGCTCAGAGACAGAGCTTCTTGGATGTCCTGTGTTGGTCGTTGCTCAGAGACAGAGCTTATTGGATGTCCTGTGTTGATTGTTGCTAAGAGACAGAGCTTATTGGATGTCCTGTGTTGGTCGTTGCTCAGAGACAGAGCTTCTTGGATGTCCTGTGTTGGTCGTTGCTAAGAGACAGAGCTTCTTGGATGTCCTGTGTTGGTTGTTGCTAAGAGACAGAGCTTCTTGGATGTCCTGTGTTGGTTGTTGCTCAGAGACAGAGCTTCTTGGATGTCCTGTGTTGGTCGTTGCTAAGAGACAGAGCTTCTTGGATGTCCTGTGTTGGTTGTTGCTCAGAGACAGAGCTTCTTGGATGTCCTGTGTTGGTTGTTGCTAAGAGACAGAGCTTCTTGGATGTCCTGTGTTGGTTGTTGCTCAGAGTTGTTTGTTTTGTTTGTTTGTTTTGTTTGTTTGTTTTGTTGTCAAGTATTTTGTAACCACTACTTGTGAGCCAATAGGACTCAGTCATTAGATTATTGAAATTGTTCACTTTAAGTTTGTATTATTCTGTTTCATTTGTTTCCAGGGGGGAAGGGGAAGGCACCTTGGGAGTGTTTAGGCAAGAGGCCTGCGGGCATACATATACCCGTAGTATATACACCGTCTAGACACACTAGGTAAGACCTGGGCGGACCACCCTCTCCATTCTGGTTAGCGCACCAGGTGGCGTTAAGGTTAGGTAAGTAGTGGGTAGGCAGGTCAGGTAGAAGAGGGTAGGTAAATAGTGGGAAGGCAGGTCAGGTAGGTGAGGGTAGGTAAGTAGTGGGTAGGCAGGTAAGGTAGGTAAGGGTAGGTAAGTAGTGGGAAGGCAGGTAAGGTAGAAGAGGGTAGGTAAGTAGTGGGAAGGCAGGTAAGGTAGAAGAGGGTAGGTAAGTAGTGGGAAGGCAGGTGGGAAGGCAGGTAGAAGAGGGTAGGTAAGTAGTGGGAAGGCAGGTAAGGTAGGTGAGGTTAGGTGAGTAGTGGGAAGGCAGGTAAGGTAGGAGAGGTTAGGTAAGTAGTGGGTAGGCAGGTAAGGTAGGTAAGGGTAGGTAAGTAGTGGGAAGGCAGGTAAGGTAGAAGAGGGTAGGTAAGTAGTGGGAAGGCAGGTAAGGTAGAAGAGGGTAGGTAAGTAGTGGGAAGGCAGGTGGGAAGGCAGGTAGAAGAGGGTAGGTAAGTAGTGGGAAGGCAGGTAAGGTAGGTGAGGTTAGGTGAGTAGTGGGAAGGCAGGTAAGGTAGAAGAGGGTAGGTAAGTAGTGGGAAGGCAGGTAAGGTAGGTGAGGTTAGGTGAGTAGTGGGAAGGCAGGTAAGGTAGGAGAGGGTAGGTGAGTAGTGGGAAGGCAGGTAAGGTAGGAGAGGGTAGGGTAGGTGAGTAGTGGGAAGGCAGGTAAGGTAGGAGAGGGTAGGTAAGTAGTGGGAAGGCAGGTAAGGTAGAAGAGGGTAGGGAAGTAGTGGGAAGTCAGGTAAGGTAGAAGAGGGTAGGTAAGTAGTGGGAAGGCAGGTAAGGTGGAAGAGGGTAGGTAAGTAGTGGGAAGGCAGGTAAGGTAGAAGAGGGTAGGTAAGTAGTGGGAAGGCAGGTAAGGTAGAAGAGGGTAGGTAAGTAGTGGGAAGGCAGGTAAGGTAGCAGAGGTTAGGTAAGTAGTGGGAAGGCAGGTAAGGTAGAAGAGGGTAGGTAAGTAGTGGGAAGGCAGGTAAGGTAGGTAAGGGTAGGTAAGTAGTGGGAAGGCAGGTAAGGTAGAAGAGGGTAGGTAAGTAGTGGGAAGGCAGGTAAGGTAGAAGAGGGTAGGTAAGTAGTGGGAAGGCAGGTGGGAAGGCAGGTAGAAGAGGGTAGGTAAGTAGTGGGAAGGCAGGTAAGGTAGAAGAGGGTAGGTAAGTAGTGGGAAGGCAGGTAAGGTAGGTGAGGTTAGGTGAGTAGTGGGAAGGCAGGTAAGGTAGAAGAGGGTAGGTAAGTAGTGGGAAGGCAGGTAAGGTAGGTGAGGTTAGGTGAGTAGTGGGAAGGCAGGTAAGGTAGGAGAGGGTAGGTGAGTAGTGGGTAGGCAGGTAAGGTAGGAGAGGGTAGGGTAGGTGAGTAGTGGGAAGGCAGGTAAGGTAGGAGAGGGTAGGGTAGGTGAGTAGTGGGAAGGCAGGTAAGGTAGAAGAGGGTAGTGTAGGTGAGTAGTGGGAAGGCAGGTAAGGTAGGAGAGGGTAGGGTAGGTGAGTAGTGGGTAGGCAGGTTAAGGTAGGAGAGGGTAGGTTAGGTAAGTAGTGGGTAGGCAGGTAAGGTAGGAGAGGGTAGGTAAGGTAGGAGAGGTCAGGTAAGGTAGGAGAGGTCAGGTAAGGTAGGAGAGGTCAGGTAAGGTAGGAGAGGTCAGGTAAGGTAGGAGAGGTCAGGTAAGGTAGGAGAGGTCAGGTAAGGTAGGAGAGGGCAGGTAAGGTAGGAGAGGTCAGGTTAGGTAGGAGAGGTCAGGTTAAGGTAGGAGAGGTTAGGTAAGGTAGGAGAGGTCAGGTAAGGTAGGAGAGGGCAGGTAAGGTAGGAGAGGTCAGGTAAGGTAGGAGTGGTCAGGTAAGGTAGGAGAGGGCAGGTAAGGTAGGAGAGGTCAGGTTAGGTAGGAGAGGTCAGGTAAGGTAGGGGAGGTCAGGTAAGGTAGGAGAGGTCAGGTAAGGTAGGAGAGGGTAGGTAAGTAGTGGGTAGGCAGGTAAGGTAGGAGAGGGTAGGTAAGGTAGGAGAGGGTAGGTTTGTTTGGGGAGGGGGCTATTTAACTTTAACTTTCTCTGCTTTTCCCCACCTTGCCATTTGAAGGAAATACATTCCCTGTTAACGGTCATATTCTCTGTCTCTGTCATCCTTACCTCCACCTACAGTCTGATTCCTCTATACCTCCACCTACAGTCTGATTCCTCTATACCTCCACCTACAGTCTGATTCCTCTATACCTCCACCTACAGTCTGATTCCTCTATACCTCCACCTACAGTCTGATTCATCTACACCTCCACCTACAGTCTGATTCCTCTATACCTCCACCTACAGTCTGATTCCTCTATACCTCCACCTCTATACCTCCACCTACAGACTGATTCCTCTCTACCTCCACCTACAGTCTGATTCCTCTATACCTCCACCTACAGTCTGATTCCTCTCTACCTCCACCTACAGTCTGATTCCTCTATACCTCCACCTACAGTCTGATTCCTCTATACCTCCACCTACAGTCTGATTCCTCTATACCTCCACCAACAGTCTGATTCCTCTATACCTCCACCTACAGTCCCATTCCTCTATACCTCCACCTACAGTCTGATTCCTCTATACCTCCACCTACAGTCTGATTCCTCTATACCTCCACCTACAGTCTGATTCCTCTATACCTCCACCTACAGTCCCATACCTCTATACCTCCACCTACAGTCTGATTCCTCTATACCTCCACCTACAGTCTGATTCCTCTATACCTCCACCAACAGTCTGATTCCTCTATACCTCCACCTACAGTCCCATTCCTCTATACCTCCACAGGGGGAGATGAGTGTAGCAGGGCGTTCCCTCCTCCAAGAGGCGTAACAAGCGCTAACTATAGCATGTAAGAGGGGAAGAGAGGGAAGGGAGGGGAGGGGAGGGGAGGGGGAAGGGAGGGGAAGGGAGTGGAGTAACCATCTACTCGGACTCAGCATACACAACAGTTCAATGTTTTATACAGGTGTGGGGTATGGAAGAGTGGAGCTTTTACTCCTATTCGGAAAACACAAAGGTCCAGTGACTGGTGTTATCACAGCTATGACGTTACCATCTCAACTGGTGTTATCACAGCTATGACGTTACCATCTCAACTGGTGTTATCACAGCTATGACGTTACCATCTCAACTGGTGTTATCACAGCTATGACGTTACCATCTCAACTGGTGTTATCACAGCTATGACGTTACCATCTCAACTGGTGTTATCACAGCTATGACGTTACCATCTCAACTGGTGTTATCACAGCTATGACGTTACCATCTCAACTGGTGTTATCACAGCTATGACGTTACCATCTCAACTGGTGTTATCACAGCTATGACGTCACCATCTCAACTGGTGTTATCACAGCTATGACGTCACCATCTCAACTGGTGTTATCACAGCTATGACGTTACCATCTCAACTGGTGTTATCACAGCTATGACGTTACCATCTCAACTGGTGTTATCACAGCTATGACGTTACCATCTCAACTGGTGTTATCACAGCTATGACGTTACCATCTCAACTGGTGTTATCACAGCTATGACGTTACCATCTCAACTGGTGTTATCACAGCTATGACGTCACCATCTCAACTGGTGTTATCACAGCTATGACGTTACCATCTCAACTGGTGTTATCACAGCTATGACGTCACCATCTCAACTGGTGTTATCACAGCTATGACGTTACCATCTCAACTGGTGTTATCACAGCTATGACGTTACCATCTCAACTGGTGTTATCACAGCTATGACGTTACCATCTCAACTGGTGTTATCACAGCTATGACGTTACCATCTCAACTGGTGTTATCACAGCTATGGACGTTACCATCTCAACTGGTGTTATCACAGCTATGACGTTACCATCTCAACTGGTGTTATCACAGCTATGACGTTACCATCTCAACTGGTGTTATCACAGCTATGACGTTACCATCTCAACTGGTGTTATCACAGCTATGACGTTACCATCTCAACTGGTGTTATCACAGCTATGGCGTTACCATCTCAACTGGTGTTATCACAGCTATGACGTTACCATCTCAACTGGTGTTATCACAGCTATGACGTCACCATCTCAACTGGTGTTATCACAGCTATGACGTCACCATCTCAACTGGTGTTATCACAGCTATGACGTTACCATCTCAACTGGTGTTATCACAGCTATGACGTTACCATCTCAACTGGTGTTATCACAGCTATGACGTTACCATCTCAACTGGTGTTATCACAGCTATGACGTTACCATCTCAACTGGTGTTATCACAGCTATGACGTTACCATCTCAACTGGTGTTATCACAGCTATGACATCACCATCTCAACTGGTGTTATCACAGCTATGACGTTACCATCTCAACTGGTGTTATCACAGCTATGACGTCACCATCTCAACTGGTGTTATCACAGCTATGACGTTACCATCTCAACTGGTGTTATCACAGCTATGACGTTACCATCTCAACTGGTGTTATCACAGCTATGACGTTACCATCTCAACTGGTGTTATCACAGCTATGGCGTTACCATCTCAACTGGTGTTATCACAGCTATGACGTTACCATCTCAACTGGTGTTATCACAGCTATGACGTTACCATCTCAACTGGTGTTATCACAGCTATGACGTTACCATCTCAACTGGTGTTATCACAGCTATGACGTTACCATCTCAACTGGTGTTATCACAGCTATGACGTTACCATCTCAACTGGTGTTATCACAGCTATGACGTTACCATCTCAACTGGTGTTATCACAGCTATGACGTTACCATCTCAACTGGTGTTATCACAGCTATGACGTTACCATCTCAACTGGTGTTATCACAGCTATGACGTTACCATCTCAACTGGTGTTATCACAGCTATGACGTAGTTAAAAGTAACTGCACATACTGGGGGTGATTTTTTTTGCTGGCCTGGGAAATGCATTGGTTGATGAAACTGCTAGATGAGCTGCTGAAATGTGTTATACTCTACGATTTCTGCAACTGTTTCGACGCCTACTGACTATCAGCAGTCTGACTATCAGCATTCTGACTATCAGCAGTATCAGCAGTCTGACTATCAGCAGTCTGACTATCAGCAGTCTGACTATCAGCAGTCTGACTATCAGCAGTCTCAGCAGTCTGACTATCAGCAGTATCAGCAGTCTGACTATCAGCAGTCTCAGCAGTCTGACTATCAGCAGTCTGACTATCAGCAGTCTGACTATCAGCAGTCTGACTATCAGCAGTCTGACTATCAGCAGTCTGACTATCAGCAGTCTGACTATCAGCAGTATCAGCAGTCTGACTATCAGCAGTCTCAGCAGTCTGACTATCAGCAGTCTCAGCAGTCTGACTATCAGCAGTCTCAGCAGTCTGACTATCAGCAGTCTGACTATCAGCAGTATCAGCAGTCTGACTATCAGCAGTCTGACTATCAGCAGTCTCAGCAGTCTGACTATCAGCAGTCTCAGCAGTCTGACTATCAGCAGTCTGACTATCAGCAGTCTGACTATCAGCAGTCTGACTATCAGCAGTCTCAGCAGTCTGACTATCAGCAGTCTCAGCAGTCTGACTATCAGCAGTCTGACTATCAGCAGTCTGACTATCAGCAGTCTGACTATCAGCAGTCTGACTATCAGCAGTCTGACTATCAGCAGTCTGACTATCAGCAGTCTGACTATCAGCAGTATCAGCAGTCTGACTATCAGCAGTCTCAGCAGTCTGACTATCAGCAGTCTCAGCAGTCTGACTATCAGCAGTCTGACTATCAGCAGTATCAGCAGTCTGACTATCAGCAGTCTCAGCAGTCTGACTATCAGCAGTCTCAGCAGTCTGACTATCAGCAGTCTGACTATCAGCAGTCTCAGCAGTCTGACTATCAGCAGTCTGACTATCAGCAGTCTGACTATCAGCAGTCTGACTATCAGCAGTCTCAGCAGTCTGACTATCAGCAGTCTGACTATCAGCAGTCTCAGCAGTCTGACTATCAGCAGTCTGACTATCAGCAGTCTGACTATCAGCAGTCTCAGCAGTCTGACTATCAGCAGTCTGACTATCAGCAGTCTGACTATCAGCAGTATCAGCAGTCTCAGCAGTCTGACTATCAGCAGTCTGACTATCAGCAGTCTGACTATCAGCAGTCTGACTATCAGCAGTCTGACTATCAGCAGTATCAGCAGTCTGACTATCAGCAGTCTCAGCAGTCTGACTATCAGCAGTCTCAGCAGTCTGACTATCAGCAGTCTGACTATCAGCAGTCTGACTATCAGCAGTCTGACTATCAGCAGTCTGACTATCAGCAGTCTGACTATCAGCAGTCTCAGCAGTCTGACTATCAGCAGTCTGACTATCAGCAGTCTCAGCAGTCTGACTATCAGCAGTCTCAGCAGTCTGACTATCAGCAGTCTGACTATCAGCAGTATCAGCAGTCTGACTATCAGCAGTCTGACTATCAGCAGTCTGACTATCAGCAGTCTGACTATCAGCAGTCTCAGCAGTCTGACTATCAGCAGTCTCAGCAGTCTGACTATGAGCAGTCTGACTATCAGCAGTCTGACTATCAGCAGTCTGACTATCAGCAGTCTGACTATCAGCAGTCTGACTATCAGCAGTCTCAGCAGTCTGACTATCAGCAGTCTCAGCAGTCTGACTATCAGCAGTATCAGCAGTCTGACTATCAGCAGTCTCAGCAGTCTGACTATCAGCAGTCTCAGCAGTCTGACTATCAGCAGTCTCAGCAGTCTGACTATCAGCAGTCTCAGCAGTCTGACTATCAGCAGTATCAGCAGTCTGACTATCAGCAGTCTGACTATCAGCAGTCTCAGCAGTCTGACTATCAGCAGTCTGACTATCAGCAGTCTCAGCAGTCTGACTATCAGCAGTCTGACTATCAGCAGTCTCATCACGGGTACCTGGAGACGGGAACTCACGGGTACCTGGAGACGGGAACTCACGGGTACCTGGAGACGGGAACTCACGGGTACCTGGAGACAGGAACTCACGGGTACCTGGAGACAGGAACTCACGGGTATCTGGAGACAGGAACTCACGGGTATCTGGAGACAGGAACTCACGGGTATCTGTAGACAGGAACTCACGGGTATCTGTAGACAGGAACTCACGGGTATCTGTAGACAGGAACTCACGGGTATCTGGAGGCAGGAACTCACGGGTATCTGGAGGCAGGAACTCACGGGTATCTGGAGGCAGGAACTCACGGGTATCTGGAGGCAGGAACTCACGGGTATCTGGAGGCAGGAACTCACGGGTATCTGGAGACAGGATCTCACGGGTACCTGGAGACAGGAACTCACGGGTATCTGGAGGCAGGAACTCACGGGTATCTGGAGGCAGGAACTCACGGGTATCTGGAGACAGGAACTCACGGGTATCTGGAGGCAGGAACTCACGGGTATCTGGAGACAGGAACTCACGGGTACCTGGAGACAGGAACTCACGGGTATCTGGAGACAGGAACTCATGGGTATATCTGGAGGCAGGAACTCACGGGTACCTGGAGGCAGGAACTCACGGGTATATCTGGAGGCAGGAACTCACAGGTACCTGGAGACAGGAACTCACGTGTATCTGGAGACAGGAACACACGGGTATCTGGAGACAGGAACTCACGGGTATCTGTAGACAGGAACTCACGGGTATCTGTAGACAGGAACTCACGGGTATCTGTAGACAGGAACTCATGGGTATCTGGAGACAGGAACTCACGGGAATCTGGAGGCAGGAAATCACGGGTATCTGGAGACAGGAACTCACAGGTACCTGGAGACAGGAAATCACGGGTATCTGTAGACAGGAACTCACGGTACCTGGAGGCAGGAACTCACGGGTATCTGGAGGCAGGAACTCACGGGTATCTCGAGACAGGAACTCACGGGTATCTGGAGGCAGGAACTCACGGGTATCTGGAGGCAGGAACTCACGGGTATCTGGAGACAGGAACTCACGGGTATCTGGAGACAGGAACTCACGGGGAGGCCGTGTCTTCTCTCATTTTTTCATCTACTCTCATTTCCTGTTTGCCGAGTGGCTCGTGGTCCGGCTCACTTGTCAAGGGGGGATATGATAGAGGCTATTTCCTATAATTGGTTTTGTCAAAATTTTGATTCAGCATGTCTCAGCAGTTCATTATTTTAAATGCGCAACTTGCATGCATAATATAGCTGAAGGAACACCTCTAAAACCTGGTACTTTCCCTACCCCTTAGGGGGCCGTATGTTCACCTACGTCATTGATTTGGCAGAGAGAAAGGAACTTAAGAGGTACTGTCTAATTGATAGATTCACCAGATGGGGGGAGGCATTTCCCCCTTCACAACATATAACAACATAATCATAATATATTCAATATATTCATTACCACAATATAATCATGACCACAACTTAACAATATATTAATTGCCACAGTATAATCATAACCACAATATAATAACAATCACAATATAACAATATAATTATAACCACAATATAATCATAACCACAATAAGATCATAACCACAATATAATTATAACCACAATATAACAATATAATTATAACCACAATATAACAATATAATCATAACCACAATATAACAATATAATTATAACCACAACATAACAATATAATTATAACCACAATATAACAATATAATCATAACCACAATATAATTATGACCACAATATAACAATATAATCATAACCACAATATAACAATATAATCATAACCACAATATAATTATGACCACAATATAACAATATAATTATAACCACAATATAACAATATAATCATAACCACAATATAACAATATAATTATAACCACAATATAACAATATAATTATAACCACAATATAATCATAAACACAATATAACAATATAATAATAACCACAATATAACAATATAATTATAACCACAATATGACAATATAATCATAACCACAATATAATCATAATCACAATATAACAATATAATCATAACTACAATATAACAATATAATCATAATCACAATATAATCATAATCACAATATAACAATATAATCATAACCACAATATAACAATATAATTATAACCACAATATAACAATGTAATTATAACCACAATATAACAATGTAATTATAAACACAATATAATCATAATCACAATATAACAATATAATTATAACCACAATATAACAATATAATCATAACCACAATATAATCATAATCACAATATAACAATATAATCACAATCACAATATAACAATATAATTATAACCACAATATAACAATATAATTATAACCACAATATAACAATATAATTATAACCACAATAACCACAATATAATCATAATCACAATATAACAATATAATTATAACCACAATATAATCATAACCACAATATAACAATATAATTATAAACACAATATAACAATATAATCATAACCACAATATAATCATAACCACAATATAACAATATAATTATAACCACAATATAACAATATAATCATAACCACAATATAACAATATAATTATAACCACAATATAATCATAACCACAATATAACAATATAATTATAACCACAATATAACAATATAATTATAAGCACAATATAACAATGTAATTATAACCACAATATAACAATATAATTATAACCACAATATAACAATGTAATTATAAACACAATATAATAATAATCACAATATAACAATATAATTATTACCACAATATAACAATATAATCATAACCACAATATAATCATAACCACAATATAACAATATAATTATAACCACAATATAACAATATAATTATAACCACAATATAACAGTATAATCATAACCACAATATAATTATAACCACAATATAACAATGTAATTATAACCACAATATAACAATATAATCATAACCACAATATAACAATATAATTATAACCACAATATAATTATAACCACAATATAACAATGTAATTATAACCACAATTTAACAATATAATTATAACCACAATATAATCATCACCACAATATAATTATAACCACAATATAACAATGTAATTATAACCACAATATAACAATATAATTATAAGCACAATATAATCATAACCACAAAATAATTATAACCACAATATAACAATGTAATTATAACCACAATATAACAATGGAATTATAACCACAATATAACAATATAATTATAACCACAATATAACAATATAATCATAACCACAATATAACAATATAATCTTAACCACAATATAACAATATAATCTTAACCACAATATAATCATAACCACAATATAACAATATAATCATAACCACAATATAACAATATAATTATAACCACAATATAACAATGTAATTATAACCACAATATAATCATAACCACAATATAACAATATAATTATAACCACAATATAACAATATAATTGTAACCACAATATAACAATATAATCATAACCACAATATAATTATAACCACAATATAACAATATAATCATAACCACAATATAATTACAACCACAATATAACAATATAATTATAACCACAATATAACAATATAATTGTAACCACAATATAACAATATAATTATAACCACAATATAATTATAACCACAATATAATCATAACCACAATATAATCATAACCACAATATAATTATAACCACAATATAATCATAACCACAATATAATTATAACCACAATATAACAATATAATCATAATCACAATATAACAATATAATTATAACCACAATATAATTCTAAACACAATATAACAATATAATTATAACCACAATATAATCATAACCACAATATAATTATAACCACAAGATAACAATATAATTATAACCACAATATAACAATATAATTATAACCACAATATAATCATAACCACAATATAATCATAACCACAATATCATTATAACCACAATATAACAATATAATTATAAGCACAATATAATCATAACCACAATATAATCATAACCACAATATAACAATGTAATTATAACCACAATATAACAATGGAATTATAACCACAATATAACAATATAATTATAACCACAATATAACAATATAATCATAACCACAATATAACAATATAATCTTAACCACAATATAACAATATAATCTTAACCACAATATAATCATAACCACAATATAACAATATAATCATAACCACAATATAACAATATAATTATAACCACAATATAACAATGTAATTATAACCACAATATAATCATAACCACAATATAACAATATAATTATAACCACAATATAACAATATAATCATAACCACAATATAATCATAACCACAATATAACAATGTAATTATAACCACAATATAACAATGGAATTATAACCACAATATAACAATATAATTATAACCACAATATAACAATATAATCATAACCACAATATAACAATATAATCTTAACCACAATATAACAATATAATCATAACCACAATATAATTATGACCACAATATAACAATATAATTATAACCACAATATAACAATATAATCATAACCACAATATAACAATATAATTATAACCACAATATAACAATATAATTATAACCACAATATAATCATAAACACAATATAACAATATAATAATAACCACAATATAACAATATAATTATAACCACAATATGACAATATAATCATAACCACAATATAATCATAATCACAATATAACAATATAATCATAACTACAATATAACAATATAATCATAATCACAATATAATCATAATCACAATATAACAATATAATCATAACCACAATATAACAATATAATTATAACCACAATATAACAATGTAATTATAACCACAATATAACAATGTAATTATAAACACAATATAATCATAAACACAATATAACAATATAATTATAACCACAATATAACAATATAATCATAACCACAATATAATCATAATCACAATATAACAATATAATCACAATCACAATATAACAATATAATTATAACCACAATATAACAATATAATTATAACCACAATATAACAATATAATTATAACCACAATATAATCATAATCACAATATAACAATATAATTATAACCACAATATAATCATAACCACAATATAACAATATAATTATAAACACAATATAACAATATAATCATAACCACAATATAATCATAACCACAATATAACAATATAATTATAACCACAATATAACAATATAATCATAACCACAATATAACAATATAATTATAACCACAATATAATCATAACCACAATATAACAATATAATTATAACCACAATATAACAATATAATTATAAGCACAATATAACAATGTAATTATAACCACAATATAACAATATAATTATAACCACAATATAACAATGTAATTATAAACACAATATAATAATAATCACAATATAACAATATAATTATTACCACAATATAACAATATAATCATAACCACAATATAATCATAACCACAATATAACAATATAATTATAACCACAATATAACAATATAATTATAACCACAATATAACAGTATAATCATAACCACAATATAATTATAACCACAATATAACAATGTAATTATAACCACAATATAACAATATAATCATAACCACAATATAACAATATAATTATAACCACAATATAATTATAACCACAATATAACAATGTAATTATAACCACAATTTAACAATATAATTATAACCACAATATAATCATCACCACAATATAATTATAACCACAATATAACAATGTAATTATAACCACAATATAACAATATAATTATAAGCACAATATAATCATAACCACAAAATAATTATAACCACAATATAACAATGTAATTATAACCACAATATAACAATGGAATTATAACCACAATATAACAATATAATTATAACCACAATATAACAATATAATCATAACCACAATATAACAATATAATCTTAACCACAATATAACAATATAATCTTAACCACAATATAATCATAACCACAATATAACAATATAATCATAACCACAATATAACAATATAATTATAACCACAATATAACAATGTAATTATAACCACAATATAATCATAACCACAATATAACAATATAATTATAACCACAATATAACAATATAATTGTAACCACAATATAACAATATAATCATAACCACAATATAATTATAACCACAATATAACAATATAATCATAACCACAATATAATTACAACCACAATATAACAATATAATTATAACCACAATATAACAATATAATTGTAACCACAATATAACAATATAATTATAACCACAATATAATTATAACCACAATATAATCATAACCACAATATAATCATAACCACAATATAATTATAACCACAATATAATCATAACCACAATATAATTATAACCACAATATAACAATATAATCATAATCACAATATAACAATATAATTATAACCACAATATAATTCTAAACACAATATAACAATATAATTATAACCACAATATAATCATAACCACAATATAATTATAACCACAAGATAACAATATAATTATAACCACAATATAACAATATAATTATAACCACAATATAATCATAACCACAATATAATCATAACCACAATATCATTATAACCACAATATAACAATATAATTATAAGCACAATATAATCATAACCACAATATAATCATAACCACAATATAACAATGTAATTATAACCACAATATAACAATGGAATTATAACCACAATATAACAATATAATTATAACCACAATATAACAATATAATCATAACCACAATATAACAATATAATCTTAACCACAATATAACAATATAATCTTAACCACAATATAATCATAACCACAATATAACAATATAATCATAACCACAATATAACAATATAATTATAACCACAATATAACAATGTAATTATAACCACAATATAATCATAACCACAATATAACAATATAATTATAACCACAATATAACAATATAATTGTAACCACAATATAACAATATAATCATAACCACAATATAATTATAACCACAATATAACAATATAATCATAACCACAATATAATTACAACCACAATATAACAATATAATTATAACCACAATATAACAATATAATTGTAACCACAATATAACAATATAATTATAACCACAATATAATTATAACCACAATATAATCATAACCACAATATAATCATAACCACAATATAATTATAACCACAATATAATCATAACCACAATATAATTATAACCACAATATAACAATATAATCATAATCACAATATAACAATATAATTATAACCACAATATAATTCTAAACACAATATAACAATATAATTATAACCACAATATAATCATAACCACAATATAATTATAACCACAAGATAACAATATAATTATAACCACAATATAACAATATAATTATAACCACAATATAATCATAACCACAATATAATCATAACCACAATATCATTATAACCACAATATAACAATATAATTATAACCACAATATAATCATAACCACAATATAATCATAACCACAATATAACAATATAATTATAACCATAATATAACAATATAATTATAACCACAATATAATCATAACCACAATATAACAATATAATTATAGCCACTATGTAATTATAACCACAATATAATCATAACCACAATATAACAATATAATTATAACCACAATATTACAATATAATTATAACCACAATATAACAATATAATTATAAGCACAATATAACAATATAATTATAAACACAATATAACAATTTAATTATAACCACAATATAACAATATAATCATAACCACAATATAATCATAACCACAATATAACAATATAATTATAACCACAATATAACAATATAATTATAACCACAATATAATTATAACCACAATATAACAATATAATTATAACCACAATATAACAATGTAATTATAACCACAATATAACAATGTAATTATAAACACAATATAATTATAACCACAATATAACAATGTAATTATAACCACAATGTAACAATATAATTATAACCACAATATAACAATGTAATTATAAACACAATATAATCATAACCACAATATAACAATGTAATTATAACCACAATATAACAATATAATCATAACCACAATATAACAATATAATTATAACCACAATGTAACAATGTAATTATAACCACAATATAACAATATAATCATAACCACAATATAACAATATAATTATAACCACAATATAATCATAACCACAATATAATCATAACCACAAAATATAATTATAACCACAATATAATTATAACCACAATAGAACAATGTAATTATAACCACAATATAATCATAACCACAATATAACAATGTAATTATAACCACAATTTAACAATATAATCATAACCACAATATAACAATATAATTATAACCACAATATAATTATAACCACAATATAATCATAACCACAATATAATTATAACCACAATATAACAATGTAATTATAACCACAATATAACAATATGATTATAACCACAATATAACAATATCATCATAACCACAATATAACAATATAATTATAACCACAATATAATCATAACCACAATATAATTATAACCACAATATAACAATATAATTATAACCACAATATAACAATGTAATTATAACCACAATATAACAATATAATTATAACCACAATATAACAATGTAATTATAACCACAATATAACAATGTAATTATAACCACAATATAACAATGTAATTATAACCACAATATAATCATAACCACAATATAACCATATAATTATAGCCACAATATAATTATAACCACAATATAACAATATAATTATAACCACAATATAACAATATAATCATAATCACAATATAACAATATAATTATAACCACAATATAAGAATGTAATTATAACCACAATTTAACAATATAATTAAAACCACAATATAACAATATAATTATAACCACATTTTAACAATATAATTATAACCACAATTTAACAATATAATTAAAACCACAATTTAACAATATAATCATAACCACAATATAATCATAGCAATAATATAGTCATAACCACAATATAGTCATAACCAACCAGCCATGACATGATCCTAACCATAACAGAGTGTGTGCGTGTATGTGTGTGTGCATTCGTGCGAGTGTGTGTGCGTGCGTGCAAGTGTGTGTGTGTAGTGCAGTGGTTTACAGCCTGACTGTGCGTGGGTCCTACGGCGACAGGGCTGTTTCCATGGTGACCCCAGAACCTGGCCCGAGGTCAACACTCTAAAGGTCAACGCAAAGCCTTGTGTGTACTGCGTCTGGCCCCTGAGCAAGGACACGGAGGGAGAAATAGAGAGAGAGAGAAACAGAGACAGAGAGGCAAAGACAGAGAGAGAGAGACAGAGACAGAGAGAGAGAGACAGAGAGAGAGAGACAGAAAGAGAGACAGAGAGAGAGAGTTCTGTCTCTCCTCTCTCTGTTCTGTCTCTCCTCTCCTCTCTCTGTTCTGTCTCTCCTCTCTCTGTTCTGTCTCTTCTCTCTCTGTTCTGTCTCTCCTCTCCTCATCTCTCATCTCATCTCATCTCCTCTCCTCTCTGTTTTCTGTCTATTCTCTCTCTGTTCTGTCTCTCCTCTCCTCCCCTCTCTCTGTTCTGTCTCTTCTCTCTCTGTTCTGTCTCTCCTCTCATCTCCTCTCCCAGTTCTCTACCTCTCCTCTCCTCTCCACTCCACTCCTCTCCTCTCCCAAGTTCTCTACCTCTCCTCTCCTCTCCTCTCCTCTCCCAGTTCTCTCCTCTCCTCTCCTCTCCCCCAAGTTCTCTACCTCTCCTCTCCTCTCCCAGTTCTCTACCTCTCCTCTCCTCTCCCAGTTCTCTACCTCTCCTCTCCTCATCCAAACTATGCATATGATATTTAGAGTGGATCCAGATGGATTATCACTGAAGCCATGTGTGTGTGTGTGTGTGTGTGTGTGTGTGTGTGTGTGTGTGTGTGTGTGTGTGTGTGTGTGTGTGTGTGTGTGTGTGTGTGTGTGTGTTAGTTTCTAACTGGGATGAGTCTTTTGTCAGGACGACTTTTAGAGGAACCTCTCGCCCACCCAGAGTTATGACCTGACGAGAGGAGAGACTGAACTGCTGTAAATACCAACAGCTGACAGACACACACACACACACACACACGTCAGCTGATTCCCACAGCTCTGCCAGGCCAAAGAGGAAGTCTGGCCAATGGTGGAGTCATGGAACAAATCTACCACCCTACACACACACACGCAAACACACACACACACACACACACACCCACACACCACACCACACACACCACACACACACACACACACACACACACACACACACACACACACACACACACACACACACACACACACACACACACACACACACACACACACACACACACACACCCTTCAAGTGTGAACCATCTCTTTGAAGGTAGAGCCCCACTTCCTCAGGTCATCTCTATAAAAGCTAAAGGAAACCTGTCCCTCCCAATCTCTTTCCCATCAGACACCACGCTGACTTCCTCTTCCTGAATGTTTGGAATGTTGAGTGAGAGGACAATATTAGTCACACACTCTGTCATTCAACACACACACTCTCATAAAGTACAAATGCACGTTCTCAGAAACACACACACACACACGAGTACGTACACACATACATGCCCAGGCCCTTTATTATGTTGTGATGTCCACTGTGTTAACCAGAAACACACTACCTGCCAATAGAAGGTTTAATGTGTTGTGTGATGTCCACTGTGTTAACCAGAAACACACTACCTGCCAATAGAAGGTTTAATGTGTTGTGTGTGATGTCCACTGTGTTAACCAGAAACACACTACCTGCCAATAGAAGGTGTAATGTGTTGTGTGTGATGTCCACTGTGTTAACCAGAAACACACTACCTGCCAATAGAAGGTTTAATGTGTTGTGTGATGTCCACTGTGTTAACCAGAAACACACTACCTGCCAATAGAAGGTTTAATGTGTTGTGTGATGTCCACTGTGTTAACCAGAAACACACTACCTGCCAATAGAAGGTTTAATGTGTTGTGTGTGATGTCCACTGTGTTAACCAGAAACACACTACCTGCCAATAGAAGGTTTAATGTGTTGTGTGATGTCCACTGTGTTAACCAGAAACACACTACCTGCCAATAGGAGGTTTAATGTGTTGTGATGTCCACTGTGTTAACCAGAAACACACTACCTGCCAATAGGAGGTTTAATGTGTTGTGTGTGATGTCCACTGTGTTAACCAGAAACACACTACCTGCCAATAGAAGGTTGAATGTGTTGTGTGTGATGTCCACTGTGTTAACCAGAAACACACTACCTGCCAATAGAAGGTTTAATGTGTTGTGTGATGTCCACTGTGTTAACCAGAAACACACTACCTGCCAATAGAAGGTTGAATGTGTTGTGATGTCCACTGTGTTAACCAGAAACACACTACCTGCCAATAGAAGGTTTAATGTGTTGTGATGTCCACTGTGTTAACCAGAAACACACTACCTGCCAATAGAAGGTTGAATGTGTTGTGTGTGATGTCCACTGTGTTAACCAGAAACACACTACCTGCCAATAGAAGGTTGAATGTGTTGTGTGATGTCCACTGTGTTAACCAGAAACACACTACCTGCCAATAGAAGGTTTAATGTGTTGTGTGTGATGTCCACTGTGTTAACCAGAAACACACTACCTGCCAATAGAAGGTTGAATGTGTTGTGTGTGATGTCCACTGTGTTAACCAGAAACACACTACCTGCCAATAGAAGGTTTAATGTGTTGTGTGATGTCCACTGTGTTAACCAGAAACACACTACCTGCCAATAGAAGGTTGAATGTGTTGTGATGTCCACTGTGTTAACCAGAAACACACTACCTGCCAATAGAAGGTTTAATGTGTTGTGTGATGTCCACTGTGTTAACCAGAAACACACTACCTGCCAATAGAAGGTGTAATGTGTTGTGTGATGTCCACTCTGTTAACCAGAAACACACTACCTGCCAATAGAAGGTTTAATGTGTTGTGTGATGTCCACTGTGTTAACCAGAAACACACTACCTGCCAATAGGAGGTTTAATGTTTTGTGATGTCCACTGTGTTAACCAGAAACACACTACCTGCCAATAGGAGGTTTAATGTGTTGTGTGTGATGTCCACTGTGTTAACCAGAAACACACTACCTGCCAATAGAAGGTTGAATGTGTTGTGTGTGATGTCCACTGTGTTAACCAGAAACACACTACCTGCCAATAGAAGGTTTAATGTGTTGTGTGATGTCCACTGTGTTAACCAGAAACACACTACCTGCCAATAGAAGGTTGAATGTGTTGTGATGTCCACTGTGTTAACCAGAAACACACTACCTGCCAATAGAAGGTTTAATGTGTTGTGATGTCCACTGTGTTAACCAGAAACACACTACCTGCCAATAGAAGGTTGAATGTGTTGTGTGTGATGTCCACTGTGTTAACCAGAAACACACTACCTGCCAATAGAAGGTTGAATGTGTTGTGTGATGTCCACTGTGTTAACCAGAAACACACTACCTGCCAATAGAAGGTTTAATGTGTTGTGTGTGATGTCCACTGTGTTAACCAGAAACACACTACCTGCCAATAGAAGGTTGAATGTGTTGTGTGTGATGTCCACTGTGTTAACCAGAAACACACTACCTGCCAATAGAAGGTTTAATGTGTTGTGTGATGTCCACTGTGTTAACCAGAAACACACTACCTGCCAATAGAAGGTTGAATGTGTTGTGATGTCCACTGTGTTAACCAGAAACACACTACCTGCCAATAGAAGGTTTAATGTGTTGTGTGATGTCCACTGTGTTAACCAGAAACACACTACCTGCCAATAGAAGGTGTAATGTGTTGTGTGATGTCCACTCTGTTAACCAGAAACACACTACCTGCCAATAGAAGGTTTAATGTGTTGTGTGATGTCCACTGTGTTAACCAGAAACACACTACCTGCCAATAGGAGGTTTAATGTGTTGTGATGTCCACTGTGTTAACCAGAAACACACTACCTGCCAATAGGAGGTTTAATGTGTTGTGTGTGATGTCCACTGTGTTAACCAGAAACACACTACCTGCCAATAGAAGGTTGAATGTGTTGTGTGTGATGTCCACTGTGTTAACCAGAAACACACTACCTGCCAATAGAAGGTTTAATGTGTTGTGTGATGTCCACTGTGTTAACCAGAAACACACTACCTGCCAATAGAAGGTTGAATGTGTTGTGATGTCCACTGTGTTAACCAGAAACACACTACCTGCCAATAGAAGGTTTAATGTGTTGTGATGTCCACTGTGTTAACTAGAAACACACTACCTGCCAATAGAAGGTTGAATGTGTTGTGTGTGATGTCCACTGTGTTAACCAGAAACACACTACCTGCCAATAGAAGGTTGAATGTGTTGTGTGATGTCCACTGTGTTAACCAGAAATACACTACCTGCCAATAGAAGGTTTAATGTGTTGTGTGTGATGTCCACTGTGTTAACCAGAAACACACTACCTGCCAATAGAAGGTTGAATGTGTTGTGTGTGATGTCCACTGTGTTAACCAGAAATACACTACCTGCCAATAGAAGGTTTAATGTGTTGTGTGTGATGTCCACTGTGTTAACCAGAAACACACTACCTGCCAATAGAAGGTTTAATGTGTTGTGTGTGATGTCCACTGTGTTAACCAGAAATACACTACCTGCCAATAGAAGGTTTAATGTGTTGTGTGTGATGTCCACTGTGTTAACCAGAAACACACTACCTGCCAATAGAAGGTTTAATGTGTTGTGTGATGTCCACTGTGTTAACCAGAAACACACTACCTGCCAATAGAAGGTTTAATGTGTTGTGTGATGTCCACTGTGTTAACCAGAAACACACTACCTGCCAATAGAAGGTTGAATGTGTTGTGTGTGATGTCCACTGTGTTAACCAGAAACACACTACCTGCCAATAGAAGGTTTAATGTGTTGTGATGTCCACTGTGTTAACCAGAGACACACTACCTGCCAATAGGAGGTTTAATGTGTTGTGTGTGATGTCCACTGTGTTAACCAGAAACACACTACCTGCCAATAGAAGGTTTAATGTGTTGTGATGTCCACTGTGTTAACCAGAAACACACTACCTGCCAATAGAAGGTTTAATGTGTTGTGTGATGTCCACTCTGTTAACCAGAAACACACTACCTGCCAATAGAAGGTTTAATGTGTTGTGATGTCCACTGTGTTAACCAGAAACACACTACCTGCCAATAGAAGGTTTAATGTGTTGTGATGTCCACTGTGTTAACCAGAAACACACTACCTGCCAATAGAAGGTTTAATGTGTTGTGTGATGTCCACTCTGTTAACCAGAAACACACTACCTGCCAATAGGAGGTTTAATGTGTTGTGATGTCCACTGTGTTAACCAGAAACACACTACCTGCCAATAGGAGGTTTAATGTGTTGTGTCCATGTCCACTGTGTTAACCAGAAACACACTACCTGCCAATAGAAGGTTTAATGTGTTGTGTGATGTCCACTGTGTTAACCAGAAACACACTACCTGCCAATAGAAGGTTTAATGTGTTGTGTTGTGATGTCCACTGTGTTAACCAGAAACACACTACCTGCCAATAGAAGGTTTAATGTGTTGTGTGTGATGTCCACTGTGTTAACCAGAAACACACTACCTGCCAATAGAAGGTTTAATGTGTTGTGTGTGATGTCCACTGTGTTAAC
>NC_088231.1:29093175-29168175 GCF_036934945.1 Oncorhynchus masou masou
CAGGAGGGGCTCAGCCCAGTGGGTTTTGGGAACCATCTGATTATAGTGGAGGGATCGGGGCTCAGCCCAGTGGGTTTGGGAACCATCTGATCATAGTGGAGGGATCGGGGCTCAGCCCAGTGGGTTTGGGAACCATCTGATCATAGTGAAGGGATTGGGGCTCAGCAGAGTGGGTTTGGGATCCATCTGATCACAGTGGAGGGATCGGGGCTCAGCCCAGTGGGTTTGGGAACCATCTGATTATATTGGAGGGATCGGGGCTCAGCCCAGTGGGTTTGGCAACCATCTGATCGTAGTGGAGGGATCGGGGCTCAGCCCAGTGGGTTTGGGAACCATCTGATCATAGTGAAGGGATTGGGGCTCAGCCCAGTGTGTTTGGGATCCATCTGATCACAGTGGAGGGATCGGGGCTCAGCCCAGTGGGTTTGGGAACCATCTGATTATATTGGAGGGATCGGGGCTCAGCCCAGTGGGTTTGGGAACCATCTGATCATAGTGGAGGGATCGGGGCTCAGCCCAGTGGGTTTGGGAACCATCTGATTATATTGGAGGGATCGGAGCTCAGCCCAGTGGGTTTGGGAACCGTCTGATCACAGTGGAGGGATCGGGGCTCAGCCCAGTGGGTTTGGGAACCATCTGATCATAGTGAAGGGATCGGGGCTTCAGGAGGGGCTCAGCCCAGTGGGTTTGGGAACCATCTGATTATAGTGGAGGGATCGGGGCTAAGCCCAGTGGGTTTGGGAACCATCTGATCATAGTGGAGGGATCGGGGCTTCAGGAGGGGGCTCAGCCCAGTGGGTTTGGGAACCATCTGATTATAGTGGAGGGATCGGGGCTCAGCCCAGTGGGTTTGGGAACCATCTGATCATAGTGGAGGGATCGGAGCTCAGCCCAGTGGGTTTGGGAACCGTCTGATCATTTTGGAGGGACCGGGGCTCAGCCGAGTGGGTTTGGGAACCATCTGATCATAGTGAAGGGATCGGGGCTTCAGGAGGGGCTCAGCCCAGTGGGTTTGGGAACCATCTGATTATAGTGGAGGGATCGGGGCTCAGCCCAGTGGGTTTGGGAACCATCTGATCATAGTGGAGGGATCGGGGCTTCAGGAGGGGCTCAGCCCAGTGGGTTTGGGAACCATCTGATTATAGTGGAGGGATCGGGGCTCAGCCCAGTGGGTTTGGGAACCGTCTGATCATTTTGGAGGGACCGGGGCTCAGCCCAGTGGGTTTGGGAACTGTCTGATCATAGTGGAGGGATCGGGGCTCAGCCCAGTGGGTTTGGGAACCGTCTGATCATTTTGGAGGGACCGGGGCTCAGCCCAGTGGGTTTGGGAACCATCTGATCATAGTGGAGGGATCGGGGCTCAGCCCAGTGGGTTTGGGAACTGTCTGATCATAGTGGAGGGATCGGGGCTCAGCCCAGTGGGTTTGGGAACCGTCTGATCATTTTGGAGGGACCGGGGCTCAGCCCAGTGGGTTTGGGAACCGTCTGATCACAGTGGAGGGATCGGGGCTCAGCCCAGTGGGTTTGGGAACCATCTGATCATAGTGGAGGGATCAGGGCTCAGCCCAGTGTGTTTGGGAACCATCTGATCATAGTGGAGGGATCGGGGCTCAGCCCAGTGGGTTTGGGAACCATCTGATCGTAGTGGAGGGATCGGGGCTCAGCCCAGTGGGTTTGGGAACCATCTGATCATAGTGGAGGGATCGGGGCTCAGCCCAGTGGGTTTGGGAACCATCTGATCATAGTGGAGGGATCGGGGCTCAGTGGGGCTCAGCCCAGTGGGTTTGGGAACCATCTGATTATAGTGGAGGGATCGGGGCTCAGCCCAGTGGGTTTGGGAACCATCTGATCATAGTGAAGGGATTGGGGCTCAGCCCAGTGGGTTTGGGATCCATCTGATCACAGTGGAGGGATCGGGGCTCAGCCCAGTGGGTTTGGGAACCATCTGATTATATTGGAGGGATCGGGGCTCAGCCCAGTGGGTTTGGGAACCATCTGATCGTAGTGGAGGGATCGGGGCTCAGCCCAGTGGGTTTTGGAACCATCTCGTCATAGTGGAGGGATCTGGGCTCTGCCCAGTGGGTTTGGGAACCATCTGATCATAGTGGAGGGATCGGGGCTCAGTGGGGCTCAGCCCAGTGGGTTTGGGAACCATCTGATTATAGTGGAGGGATCGGGGCTCAGCCCAGTGGGTTTGGGAACCATCTGATCATAGTGGAGGGATCGGAGCTCAGCCCAGTGGGTTTGGGAAAAGTCTGATCATTTTGGAGGGACCGGGGCTCAGCCCAGTGGGTTTGGGAACCATCTGATCATAGTGAAGGGATCGGGGCTTCAGGAGGGGCTCAGCCCAGTGGGTTTGGGAACCATCTGATTATAGTGGAGGGATCGGGGCTCAGCCCAGTGGGTTTGGGAACCATCTGATCATAGTGGAGGGATCGGGGCTCAGCCCAGTGGGTTTGGGAACCATCTGATCATAGTGAAGGGATTGGGGCTCAGCCCAGTGGGTTTGGGATCCATCTGATCACAGTGGAGGGATCGGGGCTCAGCCCAGTGGGTTTGGGAACCATCTGATTATATTGGAGGGATCGGGGCTCAGCCCAGTGGGTTTGGCAACCATCTGATCATAGTGGAGGGATCGGGGCTCAGCCCAGTGGGTTTGGGAACCATCTGATCATAGTGAAGGGATTGGGGCTCAGCCCAGTGTGTTTGGGATCCATCTGATCACAGTGGAGGGATCGGGGCTCAGCCCAGTGGGTTTGGGAACCATCTGATTATATTGGAGGGATCGGGGCTCAGCCCAGTGGGTTTGGGAACCATCTGATCATAGTGGAGGGATCGGGGCTCAGCCCAGTGGGTTTGGGAACCATCTGATTATATTGGAGGGATCGGAGCTCAGCCCAGTGGGTTTGGGAACCGTCTGATCACAGTGGAGGGATCGGGGCTCAGCCCAGTGGGTTTGGGAACCATCTGATCATAGTGAAGGGATCGGGGCTTCAGGAGGGGCTCAGCCCAGTGGGTTTGGGAACCATCTGATTATAGTGGAGGGATCGGGGCTCAGCCCAGTGGGTTTGGGAACCATCTGATCATAGTGGAGGGATCGGGGCTTCAGGAGGGGCTCAGCCCAGTGGGTTTGGGAACCATCTGATTATAGTGGAGGGATCGGGGCTCAGCCCAGTGGGTTTGGGAACCATCTGATCATAGTGGAGGGATCGGAGCTCAGCCCAGTGGGTTTGGGAACCGTCTGATCATTTTGGAGGGACCGGGGCTCAGCCCAGTGGGATTGGGAACCATCTGATCATAGTGAAGGGATCGGGGCTTCAGGAGGGGCTCAGCCCAGTGGGTTTGGGAACCATCTGATCATAGTGGAGGGATCGGGGCTCAGCCCAGTGGGTTTGGGAACCGTCTGATCATTTTGGAGGGACCGGGGCTCAGCCCAGTGGGTTTGGGAACCATCTGATCATAGTGGAGGGATCGGGGCTCAGCCCAGTGGGTTTGGGAACTGTCTGATCATAGTGGAGGGATCGGGGCTCAGCCCAGTGGGTTTGGGAACCGTCTGATCATTTGGAGGGACCGGGGCTCAGCCCAGTGGGTTTGGGAACCGTCTGATCACAGTGGAGGGATCGGGGCTCAGCCCAGTGGGTTTGGGAACCATCTGATCATAGTGGAGGGATCAGGGCTCAGCCCAGTGTGTTTGGGAACCATCTGATCATAGTGGAGGGATCGGGGCTCAGCCCAGTGGGTTTGGGAACCATCTGATCGTAGTGGAGGGATCGGGGCTCAGCCCAGTGGGTTTGGGAACCATCTGATCATAGTGGAGGGATCGGGGCTCAGCCCAGTGGGTTTGGGAACCATCTGATCATAGTGGAGGGATCGGGGCTCAGTGGGGCTCAGCCCAGTGGGTTTGGGAACCATCTGATTATAGTGGAGGGATCGGGGCTCAGCCCAGTGGGTTTGGGAACCATCTGATCATAGTGAAGGGATTGGGGCTCAGCCCAGTGGGTTTGGGATCCATCTGATCACAGTGGAGGGATCGGGGCTCAGCCCAGTGGGTTTGGGAACCATCTGATTATATTGGAGGGATCGGGGCTCAGCCCAGTGGGTTTGGGAACCATCTGATCGTAGTGGAGGGATCGGGGCTCAGCCCAGTGGGTTTTGGAACCATCTCGTCATAGTGGAGGGATCTGGGCTCTGCCCAGTGGGTTTGGGAACCATCTGATCATAGTGGAGGGATCGGGGCTCAGTGGGGCTCAGCCCAGTGGGTTTGGGAACCATCTGATTATAGTGGAGGGATCGGGGCTCAGCCCAGTGGGTTTGGGAACCATCTGATCATAGTGGAGGGATCGGAGCTCAGCCCAGTGGGTTTGGGAAAAGTCTGATCATTTTGGAGGGACCGGGGCTCAGCCCAGTGGGTTTGGGAACCATCTGATCATAGTGAAGGGATCGGGGCTTCAGGAGGGGCTCAGCCCAGTGGGTTTGGGAACCATCTGATTATAGTGGAGGGATCGGGGCTCAGCCCAGTGGGTTTGGGAACCATCTGATCATAGTGGAGGGATCGGGGCTCAGCCCAGTGGGTTTGGGAACCATCTGATCATAGTGGAAGGGATTGGGAACCATCTGCTCAGCCCAGTGGGTTTGGGATCCATCTGATCACAGTGGAGGGATCGGGGCTCAGCCCAGTGGGTTTGGGAACCATCTGATTATATTGGAGGGATCGGGGCTCAGCCCAGTGGGTTTGGCAACCATCTGATCATAGTGGAGGGATCGGGGCTCAGCCCAGTGGGTTTGGGAACCATCTGATCATAGTGAAGGGATTGGGGCTCAGCCCAGTGTGTTTGGGATCCATCTGATCACAGTGGAGGGATCGGGGCTCAGCCCAGTGGGTTTGGGAACCATCTGATTATATTGGAGGGATCGGGGCTCAGCCCAGTGGGTTTGGGAACCATCTGATCATAGTGGAGGGATCGGGGCTCAGCCCAGTGGGTTTGGGAACCTTCTGATTATATTGGAGGGATCGGAGCTCAGCCCAGTGGGTTTGGGAACCGTCTGATCATAGTGGAGGGATCGGGGCTCAGCCCAGTGGGTTTGGGAACCATCTGTTCATAGTGAAGGGATCGGGGCTTCAGGAGGGGCTCAGCCCAGTGGGTTTGGGAACCATCTGATTATAGTGGAGGGATCGGGGCTCAGCCCAGTGGGTTTGGGAACCATCTGATCATAGTGGAGGGATCGGGGCTTCAGGAGGGCTCAGCCCAGTGGGTTTGGGAACCATCTGATTATAGTGGAGGGATCGGGGCTCAGCCCAGTGGGTTTTGGGAACCATCTGATCATAGTGGAGGGATCGGAGCTCAGCCCAGTGGGTTTGGGAACCGTCTGATCATTTTGGAGGGACCGGGGCTCAGCCCAGTGGGATTGGGAACCATCTGATCATAGTGAAGGGATCGGGGCTTCAGGAGGGGCTCAGCCCAGTGGGTTTGGGAACCATCTGATTATAGTGGAGGGATCGGGGCTCAGCCCAGTGGGTTTGGGAACCATCTGATCATAGTGGAGGGATCGGGGCTTCAGGAGGGGCTCAGCCCAGTGGGTTTGGGAACCATCTGATTATAGTGGAGGGATCGGGGCTCAGCCCAGTGGGTTTGGGAACCGTCTGATCATTTTGGAGGGACCGGGGCTCAGCCCAGTGGGTTTGGGAACTGTCTGATCATAGTGGAGGGATCGGGGCTCAGCCCAGTGGGTTTGGGAACCGTCTGATCATTTTGGAGGGACCGGGGCTCAGCCCAGTGGGTTTGGGAACCATCTGATCATAGTGGAGGGATCGGGGCTCAGCCCAGTGGGTTTGGGAACTGTCTGATCATAGTGGAGGGATCGGGGCTCAGCCCAGTGGGTTTGGGAACCGTCTGATCATTTGGAGGGACCGGGGCTCAGCCCAGTGGGTTTGGGAACCGTCTGATCACAGTGGAGGGATCGGGGCTCAGCCCAGTGGGTTTGGGAACCATCTGATCATAGTGGAGGGATCAGGGCTCAGCCCAGTGGGTTTGGGAACCATCTGATCATAGTGGAGGGATCGGGGCTCAGCCCAGTGGGTTTGGGAACCATCTGATCGTAGTGGAGGGATCGGGGCTCAGCCCAGTGGGTTTGGGAACCATCTGATCATAGTGGAGGGATCGGGGCTCAGCCCAGTGGGTTTGGGAACCATCTGATCATTTTGGAGGGACCGGGGCTCAGCACAGTGGGTTTGGGAACTGTCTGATCATAGTGGAGGGATCGGGGCTCAGCCCAGAGGGTTTGGGAACTGTCTGATCGTAGTGGAGGGATCGGGGCTCAGCCCAGTGGGTTTGGGAACCATCTGATTATATTGGAGGGATCGGGGCTCAGCCCAGTGTGTTTGGGATCCATCTGATCATAGAGGAGGGATCGGGGCTCAGTGGGGCTCAGCCCGGTGGGTTTGGGAACCATCTGATTATAGTGGAGGGATCGGGGCTCAGCCCAGTGGGTTTGGGAACCATCTGATCATAGTGGAGGGATCGGGGCTCAGCCCAGTGGGTTTGGGAACCGTCTGATCATTTTGGAGGGACCGGGGCTCAGCCCAGTGGGTTTGGGAACCATCTGATCATAGTGAAGGGATCAGGGCTTCAGGAGGGGCTCAGCCCAGTGGGTTTGGGAACCATCTGATTATAGTGGAGGGATCGGGGCTCAGCCCAGTGGGTTTGGGAACCGTCTGATCACAGTGGAGGGATCGGGGCTCAGCCCAGTGGGTTTGGGAACCATCTGATCATAGTGGAGGGATCAGGGCTCAGCCCAGTGGGTTTGGGAACCATCTGATCATAGTGGAGGGATCGGGGCTCAGCCCAGTGGGTTTGGGAACCATCTGATCATAGTGGAGGGATCGGGGCTCAGCCCAGTGGGTTTGGGAACCATCTGATCGTAGTGGAGGGATCGGGGCTCAGCCCAGTGGGTTTGGGAACCATCTGATCATTTTGGAGGGACCGGGGCTCAGCGCAGTGGGTTTGGGAACTGTCTGATCATAGTGGAGGGATCGGGGCTCAGCCCAGAGGGTTTGGGAACTGTCTGATCGTAGTGGATGGATCGGGAATCAGCCCAGTGGGTTTGGGAACCATCTGATTATATTGGAGGGATCGGGGCTCAGCCCAGTGGGTTTGGGAACCGTCTCGTCATAGTGGAGGGATCGGGGCTCAGTGGGGCTCAGCCCAGTGGGTTTGGGAACCATCTGATCATTTTGGAGGGATCGGGGCTCAGCCCAGTGGGTTTGGGAACCATCTGATCATAGTGGAGGGATCGGGGCTCAGCCCAGTGGGTTTTGGAACCATCTCGTCATAGTGAAGGGATCGGGGCTCAGCTCAGCCCAGTGGGTTTGGGAACCATCTGATTATAGTGGAGGGATCGGGGCTCAGCCCAGTGGGTTTGGGAACCATCTGATCATAGTGGAGGGATCGGGGCTCAGCCCAGTGGGTTTGGGAACCGTCTGATCATTTTGGAGGGACCGGGGCTCAGCCCAGTGGGTTTGGGAACCGTCTGATCATTTTGGAGGGACCGGGGCTCAGCCCAGTGGGTTTGGGAACCATCTGATCATAGTGGAGGGATCGGGGCTCAGTGGGGCTCAGCCCAGTGGGTTTGGGAACCATCTGATTATAGTGGAGGGATCGGGGCTCAGCCCAGTGGGTTTGGGAACCATCTGATCATAGTGGAGGGATCGGGGCTCAGCCCAGTTGGTTTGGGAACCGTCTGATCATTTTGGAGGGACCGGGGCTCAGCCCAGTGGGTTTTGGAACCATCTGATTATAGTGGAGGGATCGGGGCTCAGCCCAGTGGGTTTGGGAACCGTCTGATCACAGTGGAGGGATCGGGGCTCAGCCCAGTGGGTTTGGGAACCATCTGATCATAGTGGAGGGATCAGGGCTCAGCCCAGTGGGTTTGGGAACCATCTGATCATAGTGGAGGGATCGGGGCTCAGCCCAGTGGGTTTGGGAACCATCTGATCGTAGTGGAGGGATCGGGGCTCAGCCCAGTGGGTTTGGGAACCATCTGATCATAGTGGAGGGATCGGGGCTCAGCCCAGTGGGTTTGGGAACCATCTGATCATTTTGGAGGGACCGGGGCTCAGCCCAGTGGGTTTGGGAACTGTCTGATCATAGTGGAGGGATCGGGGCTCAGCCCAGAGGGTTTGGGAACTGTCTGATCGTAGTGGAGGGATCGGGAATCAGCCCAGTGGGTTTGGGAACCATCTGATTATATTGGAGGGATCGGGGCTCAGCCCAGTGGGTTTGGGAACCGTCTGTCATCATCAGTGGAGCCCAGTGGGTTTGGGAACCATCTGATCATTTTGGAGGGATCTCAGCCCAGTGGGTTTGGGAACCATCTGATCATAGTGGAGGGATCGGGGCTCAGCCCAGTGGGTTTTGGAACCATCTCGTCATAGTGGAGGGATCTGGGCTCAGCCCAGTGGGTTTGGGAACCATCTGATCATAGTGGAGAGATCGGGGCTCAGCCCAGTGGGTTTGGGAACCATCTGATCATAGTGGAGGGATCGGGGCTCAGTGGGGCTCAGCCCAGTGGGTTTGGGAACCATCTGATTATAGTGGAGGGATCGGGGCTCAGCCCAGTGGGTTTGGGAACCATCTGATCATAGTGGAGGGATCGGGGCTCAGCCCAGTGGGTTTGGGAACCGTCTGATCATTTTGGAGGGACCGGGGCTCAGCCCAGTGGGTTTGGGAACCATCTGATCATAGTGAAGGGATCGGGGCTTCAGGAGGGGCTCAGCCCAGTGGGTTTGGGAACCATCTGATTATAGTGGAGGGATCGGGGCTCAGCCCAGTGGGTTTGGGAACCATCTGATCATAGTGGAGGGATCGGGGCTTCAGGAGGGGCTCAGCCCAGTGGGTTTGGGAACCATCTGATTATAGTGGAGGGATCGGGGCTCAGCCCAGTGGGTTTGGGAACCATCTGATCATAGTGGAGGGATCGGGGCTCAGCCCAGTGGGTTTGGGAACCGTCTGATCATTTTGGAGGGACCGGGGCTCAGCCCAGTGGGTTTGGGAACTGTCTGATCATAGTGGAGGGATCGGGGCTCAGCCCAGTGGGTTTGGGAACCGTCTGATCATTTTGGAGGGACCGGGGCTCAGCCCAGTGGGTTTGGGAACCATCTGATCATAGTGGAGGGATCGGGGCTCAGCCCAGTGGGTTTGGGAACTGTCTGATCATAGTGGAGGGATCGGGGCTCAGCCCAGTGGGTTTGGGAACCGTCTGATCATTTTGGAGGGATCGGGGCTCAGCCCAGTGGGTTTGGGAACCATCTGATCATAGTGGAGGGATCGGGGCTCAGCCCAGTGGGTTTTGGAACCATCTCGTCATAGTGGAGGGATCTGGGCTCAGCCCAGTGGGTTTGGGAACCATCTGATCATAGTGGAGGGATCGGGGCTCAGCCCAGTGGGTTTGGGAACCATCTGATCATAGTGGAGGGATCGGGGCTCAGCCCAGTGGGTTTGGTGGAGGGATCCATCTGGGTTTGGGATCTGATCATAGTGGAGGGATCGGGGCTCAGCCCAGTGGGTTTGGGAACCGTCTGATCATTTTGGAGGGACCGGGGCTCAGCCCAGTGGGTTTGGGAACCATCTGATCATAGTGAAGGGATCGGGGCTTCAGGAGGGGCTCAGCCCAGTGGGTTTGGGAACCATCTGATTATAGTGGAGGGATCGGGGCTCAGCCCAGTGGGTTTGGGAACCATCTGATCATAGTGGAGGGATCGGGGCTCAGCCCAGTGGGTTTGGGAACCGTCTGATCATTTGGAGGGACCGGGGCTCAGCCCAGTGGGTTTGGGAACTGTCTGATCATAGTGGAGGGATCGGGGCTCAGCCCAGTGGGTTTGGGAACCGTCTGATCATTTTGGAGGGACCGGGGCTCAGCCCAGTGGGTTTGGGAACCATCTGATCATAGTGGAGGGATCGGGGCTCAGCCCAGTGGGTTTGGGAACTGTCTGATCATAGTGGAGGGATCGGGGCTCAGCCCAGTGGGTTTGGGAACCGTTTTTTGGAGGGATCGGGGCTCAGCCCAGTGGGTTTGGGAACCATCTGATCATAGTGGAGGGATCGGGGCTCAGCCCAGTGGGTTTGGAACCATCTCGTCATAGTGGAGGGATCTGGGCTCAGCCCAGTGGGTTTGGGAACCATCTGATCATAGTGGAGAGATCGGGGCTCAGCCCAGTGGGTTTGGGAACCATCTGATCATAGTGGAGGGATCGGGGCTCAGTGGGGCTCAGCCCAGTGGGTTTGGGAACCATCTGATTATAGTGGAGGGATCGGGGCTCAGCCCAGTGGGTTTGGGAACCATCTGATCATAGTGGAGGGATCGGGGCTCAGCCCAGTGGGTTTGGGAACCGTCTGATCATTTTGGAGGGACCGGGGCTCAGCCCAGTGGGTTTGGGAACCATCTGATCATAGTGAAGGGATCGGGGCTTCAGGAGGGGCTCAGCCCAGTGTGTTTGGGAACCATCTGATTATAGTGGAGGGATCGGGGCTCAGCCCAGTGGGTTTGGGAACCATCTGATCATAGTGGAGGGATCGGGGCTTCAGGAGGGGCTCAGCCCAGTGGGTTTGGGAACCATCTGATTATAGTGGAGGGATCGGGGCTCAGCCCAGTGGGTTTGGGAACCATCTGATCATAGTGGAGGGATCGGGGCTCAGCCCAGTGGGTTTGGGAACCGTCTGATCATTTTGGAGGGACCGGGGCTCAGCCCAGTGGGTTTGGGAACTGTCTGATCATAGTGGAGGGATCGGGGCTCAGCCCAGTGGGTTTGGGAACCATCTGATCATAGTGGAGGGATCGGGGCTTCAGGAGGGGCTCAGCCCAGTGGGTTTGGGAACCATCTGATTATAGTGGAGGGATCGGGGCTCAGCCCAGTGGGTTTGGGAACCATCTGATCATAGTGGAGGGATCGGGGCTCAGCCCAGTGGGTTTGGGAACCGTCTGATCATTTTGGAGGGACCGGGGCTCAGCCCAGTGGGTTTGGGAACCGTCTGATCATAGTGGAGGGATCGGGGCTCAGCCCAGTGGGTTTGGGAACCGTCTGATCATTTTGGAGGGACCGGGGCTCAGCCCAGTGGGTTTGGGAACCATCTGATCATAGTGGAGGGATCGGGGCTCAGCCCAGTGGGTTTGGGAACTGTCTGATCATAGTGGAGGGATCGGGGCTCTGATCAGCCCAGAGGGTTTGGGAACTGTCTGATCATAGTGGAGGGATCGGGGCTCAGCCCAGTGGGTTTGGGAACCGTCTGATCATTTTGGAGGGACCGGGGCTCAGCCCAGTGGGTTTGGGAACCATCTGATCATAGTGGAGGGATCAGGGCTTTTGGGAACCAGGAGGGATCTCAGCCCAGTGGGTTTGGGAACCATCTGATGTGGAGGGATCGGGGCTCAGCCCAGTGGGTTTGGGAACCATCTGATCATAGTGGAGGGATCGGGGCTCAGGGGGTTTGGGAACCATCTGAGCCCTCAGCCCAGTGGGTTTGGGAACCATCTGATCATAGTGGAGGGATCGGGGCTCAGCCCAGTGGGTTTGGGAACCATCTGATCATAGTGGAGGGATCGGGGCTCAGCCCAGTGGGTTTGGGAACCATCTGATCATAGTGGAGGGATCGGGGCTCAGCCCAGTGGGTTTGGGAACCATCTGATCATTTTGGAGGGACCGGGGCTCAGCCCAGTGGGTTTGGGAACTGTCTGATCATAGTGGAGGGATCGGGGCTCAGCCCAGTGGGTTTGGGAACAGTCTGATCGTAGTGGAGGGATCGGGAATCAGCCCAGTGGGTTTGGGAACCATCTGATTATAGTGGAGGGATCGGGGCTCAGCCCAGTGGGTTTGGGAACCATCTGATCATAGTGGAGGGATCGGGGGGGCTCAGCCCAGTGGGTTTGGGAACCATCTGATCATTTTGGAGGGATCGGGGCTCAGCCCAGTGGGTTTGGGAACCATCTGATCATAGTGGAGGGATCGGGGCTCAGCCCAGTGGGTTTTGGAACCATCTCGTCATAGTGGAGGGATCTGGGCTCAGCCCAGTGGGTTTGGGAACCATCTGATCATAGTGGAGAGATCGGGGCTCAGCCCAGTGGGTTTGGGAACCATCTGATCATAGTGGAGGGATCGGGGCTCAGTGGGGCTCAGCCCAGTGGGTTTGGGAACCATCTGATTATAGTGGAGGGATCGGGGCTCAGCCCAGTGGGTTTGGGAACCATCTGATCATAGTGGAGGGATCGGGGCTCAGCCCAGTGGGTTTGGGAACCGTCTGATCATTTTGGAGGGACCGGGGCTCAGCCCAGTGGGTTTGGGAACCATCTGATCATAGTGAAGGGATCGGGGCTTCAGGAGGGGCTCAGCCCAGTGGGTTTGGGAACCATCTGATTATAGTGGAGGGATCGGGGCTCAGCCCAGTGGGTTTGGGAACCATCTGATCATAGTGGAGGGATCGGGGCTTCAGGAGGGGCTCAGCCCAGTGGGTTTGGGAACCATCTGATTATAGTGGAGGGATCGGGGCTCAGCCCAGTGGGTTTTGGGAACCATCTGATCATAGTGGAGGGATCGGGGCTCAGCCCAGTGGGTTTGGGAACCGTCTGATCATTTTGGAGGGACCGGGGCTCAGCCCAGTGGGTTTGGGAACTGTCTGATCATAGTGGAGGGATCGGGGCTCAGCCCAGTGGGTTTGGGAACCGTCTGATCATTTTGGAGGGACCGGGGCTCAGCCCAGTGGGTTTGGGAACCATCTGATTATAGTGGAGGGATCGGGGCTCAGCCCAGTGGGTTTGGGAACCATCTGATCATAGTGGAGGGATCGGGGCTCAGCCCAGTGGGTTTGGGAACCGTCTGATCATTTGGAGGGATCGGGGCTCAGCCCAGTGGGTTTGGGAACCATCTGATCATAGTGGAGGGATCGGGGCTCAGCCCAGTGGGTTTGGGAACCATCTGATCATAGTGGAGGGATCTGGGCTCAGCCCAGTGGGTTTGGGAACCATCTGATCATAGTGGAGAGATCGGGGCTCAGCCCAGTGGGTTTGGGAACCATCTGATCATAGTGGAGGGATCGGGGCTCAGCTCCAGCCCAGTGGGTTTGGGAACCATCTGATTATAGTGGAGGGATCATCTCTGATCATAGTGGAGGGATCGGGGCTCAGCCCAGTGGGTTTGGGAACCGTCTGATCATTTTGGAGGGACTCAGCCCAGTGGGTTTGGGAACCATCTGATCATAGTGAAGGGATCGGGGCTTCAGGAGGGGCTCAGCCCAGTGGGTTTGGGAACCATCTGATTATAGTGGAGGGATCGGGGCTCAGCCCAGTGGGTTTGGGAACCATCTGATCATAGTGGAGGGATCGGGGCTCAGCCCAGTGGGTTTGGGAACCGTCTGATCATTTGGAGGGACCGGGGCTCAGCCCAGTGGGTTTGGGAACTGTCTGATCATAGTGGAGGGATCGGGGCTCAGCCCAGTGGGTTTGGGAACCGTCTGATCATTTTGGAGGGACCGGGGCTCAGCCCAGTGGGTTTGGGAACCATCTGATCATAGTGGAGGGATCGGGGCTCAGCCCAGTGGGTTTGGGAACTGTCTGATCATAGTGGAGGGATCGGGGCTCAGCCCAGTGGGTTTGGGAACCGTCTGATCATTTTGGAGGGATCGGGGCTCAGCCCAGTGGGTTTGGGAACCATCTGATCATAGTGGAGGGATCGGGGCTCAGCCCAGTGGGTTTTGGAACCATCTGATCATAGTGGAGGGATCGGGCTCAGCCCAGAGGGTTTGGGAACCATCTGATCATAGTGGAGAGATCGGGGCTCAGCCCAGTGGGTTTGGGAACCATCTGATCATAGTGGAGGGATCGGGGCTCAGTGGGGCTCAGCCCAGTGGGTTTGGGAACCATCTGATTATAGTGGAGGGATCGGGGCTCAGCCCAGTGGGTTTGGGAACCATCTGATCATAGTGGAGGGATCGGGGCTCAGCCCAGTGGGTTTGGGAACCGTCTGATCATTTTGGAGGGACCGGGGCTCAGCCCAGTGGGTTTGGGAACCATCTGATCATAGTGAAGGGATCGGGGCTTCAGGAGGGGCTCAGCCCAGTGGGTTTGGGAACCATCTGATTATAGTGGAGGGATCGGGGCTCAGCCCAGTGGGTTTGGGAACCATCTGATCATAGTGGAGGGATCGGGGCTTCAGGAGGGGCTCAGCCCAGTGGGTTTGGGAACCATCTGATTATAGTGGAGGGATCGGGGCTCAGCCCAGTGGGTTTGGGAACCATCTGATCATAGTGGAGGGATCGGGGCTCAGCCCAGTGGGTTTGGGAACCGTCTGATCATTTTGGAGGGACCGGGGCTCAGCCCAGTGGGTTTGGGAACTGTCTGATCATAGTGGAGGGATCGGGGCTCAGCCCAGTGGGTTTGGGAACCGTCTGATCATTTTGGAGGGACCGGGGCTCAGCCCAGTGGGTTTGGGAACCATCTGATCATAGTGGAGGGATCGGGGCTCAGCCCAGTGGGTTTGGGAACGGTCTGATCATAGTGGAGGGATCGGGGCTCAGCCCAGTGGGTTTGGGAACCGTCTGATCATTTTGGAGGGACCGGGGCTCAGCCCAGTGGGTTTGGGAACCGTCTGATCATAGTGGATCACAGTGGAGGATCGGGGCTCAGCCCAGCGGGTTTGGGAACCATCTGATCATAGTGGAGGGATCGGGGCTCAGCCCAGTGGGTTTGGGAACCGTCTGATCATTTTGGAGGGATCGGGGCTCAGCCCAGTGGGTTTGGGAACCATCTGATCATAGTGGAGGGATCGGGGCTCAGCCCAGTGGGTTTTGGAACCATCTCGTCATAGTGGAGGGATCTGGGCTCAGCCCAGTGGGTTTGGGAACCATCTGATCATAGTGGAGTGATCGGGGCTCAGCCCAGTGGGTTTGGGAACCATCTGATCATAGTGGAGGGATCGGGGCTCAGTGGGGCTCAGCCCAGTGGGTTTGGGAACCATCTGATTATAGTGGAGGGATCGGGGCTCAGCCCAGTGGGTTTGGGAACCATCTGATCATAGTGGAGGGATCGGGGCTCAGCCCAGTGGGTTTGGGAACCGTCTGATCATTTTGGAGGGACCGGGGCTCAGCCCAGTGGGTTTGGGAACCATCTGATCATAGTGAAGGGATCGGGGCTTCAGGAGGGGCTCAGCCCAGTGGGTTTGGGAACCATCTGATTATAGTGGAGGGATCGGGGCTCAGCCCAGTGGGTTTGGGAACCATCTGATCATAGTGGAGGGATCGGGGCTTCAGGAGGGGCTCAGCCCAGTGGGTTTGGGAACCATCTGATTATAGTGGAGGGATCGGGGCTCAGCCCAGTGGGTTTGGGAACCATCTGATCATAGTGGAGGGATCGGGGCTCAGCCCAGTGGGTTTGGGAACCGTCTGATCATTTTGGAGGGACCGGGGCTCAGCCCAGTGGGTTTGGGAACTGTCTGATCATAGTGGAGGGATCGGGGCTCAGCCCAGTGGGTTTGGGAACCGTCTGATCATTTTGGAGGGACCGGGGCTCAGCCCAGTGGGTTTGGGAACCATCTGATCATAGTGGAGGGATCGGGGCTCAGCCCAGTGGGTTTGGGAACTGTCTGATCATAGTGGAGGGATCGGGGCTCAGCCCAGTGGGTTTGGGAACCGTCTGATCATTTTGGAGGGACCGGGGCTCAGCCCAGTGGGTTTGGGAACCGTCTGATCACAGTGGAGGGATCGGGGCTCAGCCCAGTGGGTTTGGGAACCATCTGATCATAGTGGAGGGATCGGGGCTCAGCCCAGTGGGTTTGGGAACCATCTGATCATAGTGGAGGGATCAGGGCTCAGCCCAGTGGGTTTGGGAACCATCTGATCATAGTGGAGAGATCGGGGCTCAGCCCAGTGGGTTTGGGAACCATCTGATCATAGTGGAGGGATCGGGGCTCAGTGGGGCTCAGCCCAGTGGGTTTGGGAACCATCTGATTATAGTGGAGGGATCGGGGCTCAGCCCAGTGGGTTTGGGAACCATCTGATCATAGTGGAGGGATCGGGGCTCAGCCCAGTGGGTTTGGGAACCGTCTGATCATTTTGGAGGGACCGGGGCTCAGCCCAGTGGGTTTGGGAACCATCTGATCATAGTGAAGGGATCGGGGCTTCAGTGGGGCTCAGCCCAGTGGGTTTGGGAACCATCTGATTATAGTGGAGGGATCGGGGCTCAGCCCAGTGGGTTTTGGAACCATCTGATCATAGTGGAGGGATCGGGGCTCAGCCCAGTGGGTTTGGGAACCGTCTGATCATTTTGGAGGGACCGGGGCTCAGCCCAGTGGGTTTGGGAACCATCTGATCATAGTGAAGGGATCGGGGCTTCAGGAGGGGCTCAGCCCAGTGGGTTTGGGAACCATCTGATTATAGTGGAGGGATCGGGGCTCAGCCCAGTGGGTTTGGGAACCATCTGATCATAGTGGAGGGATCGGGGCTCAGCCCAGTGGGTTTGGGAACCGTCTGATCATTTTGGAGGGACCGGGGCTCAGCCCAGTGGGTTTGGGAACTGTCTGATCATAGTGGAGGGATCGGGGCTCAGCCCAGTGGGTTTGGGAACCGTCTGATCATTTTGGAGGGACCGGGGCTCAGCCCAGTGGGTTTGGGAACCATCTGATCATAGTGGAGGGATCGGGGCTCAGCCCAGCGGGTTTGGGAACTGTCTGATCATAGTGGAGGGATCGGGGCTCAGCCCAGTGGGTTTGGGAACCGTCTGATCATTTTGGAGGGACAGGGGCTCAGCCCAGTGGGTTTGGGAACCGTCTGATCACAGTGGAGGGATCGGGGCTCAGCCCAGTGGGTTTGGGAACCATCTGATCATAGTGGAGGGATCAGGGCTCAGCCCAGTGGGTTTGGGAACCATCTGATCATAGTGGAGGGATCGGGGCTCAGCCCAGTGGGTTTGGGAACCATCTGATCGTAGTGGAGGGATCGGGGCTCAGCCCAGTGGGTTTGGGAACCATCTGATCATAGTGGAGGGATCGGGGCTCAGCCCAGTGGGTTTGGGAACCATCTGATCATTTTGGAGGGACCGGGGCTCAGCCCAGTGGGTTTGGGAACTGTCTGATCATATTGGAGGGATCGGGGCTCAGCCCAGTGGGTTTGGGAACCGTCTGATCCTAGTGGAGGGATGGAGCCCAGTGGGTTTGGGAACCGTCTGATCATTTTGGAGGGTTCGAGGCTCAGCCCAGTGGGTTTGGGAACCTTCTGATCATTTTGGAGGGACTGGGGCTTCCAGAGGGGCTCAGCCCAGTGGGTTTGGGAACCATCTGATCATAGTGGAGGGATCGGGGCTCAGCCCAGTGGGTTTGGGAACCATCTGATCATAGTGGAGGGATCGGGGCTCAGCCCAGTGGGTTTGGGAACCGTCTGTTCATTTTGGAGGGATCGGGGCTCAGCCCAGTGGGTTTGGGAACCATCTGATCATTTTGGAGGGACCGGGGCTCAGCCCAGTGGGTTTGGGAACTGTCTGATCATAGTGGAGGGATCGGGGCTCAGCCCAGTGGGTTTGGGAACTGTCTGATCGTAGTGGAGGGATCAGGGCTCAGCCCAGTGGGTTTGGGAACCATCTGATTATATTGGAGGGATCGGGGCTCAGCCCAGTGGGTTTGGGAACCGTCTCGTCATAGTGGAGGGATCGGGGCTCAGTGGGGCTCAGCCCAGTGGGTTTGGGAACCGTCTGATCATTTTGGAGGGATTGGAGCTCAGCCCAGTGGGTTTGGGAACCATCTGATCATAGTGGAGGGATCGGGGCTCAGCCCAGTGGGTTTGGGAACCGTCTGATCATTTTGGAGGGACCGGGGCTCAGCCCAGTGGGTTTGGGAACCATCTGATCATAGTGAAGGGATCGGGGCTTCAGGAGGGGCTCAGCCCAGTGGGTTTGGGAACCATCTGATTATAGTGGAGGGATCGGGGCTCAGCCCAGTGGGTTTGGGAACCATCTGATCATAGTGGAGGGATCGGGGCTTCAGGAGGGGCTCAGCCCAGTGGGTTTGGGAACCATCTGATTATAGTGGAGGGATCGTGGCTCAGCCCAGTGGGTTTGGGAACCATCTGATCATAGTGGAGGGATCGGGGCTCAGCCCAGTGGGTTTGGGAACCGTCTGATCATTTTGGAGGGACCGGGGCTCAGCCCAGTGGGTTTGGGAACTGTCTGATCATAGTGGAGGGATCGGGGCTCAGCCCAGTGGGTTTGGGAACCGTCTGATCATTTTGGAGGGACCAGGGCTCAGCCCAGTGGGTTTGGGAACCATCTGATCATAGTGGAGGGATCGGGGCTCAGCCCAGTGGGTTTGGGAACTGTCTGATCATAGTGGAGGGATCGGGGCTCAGCCCAGTGGGTTTGGGAACCGTCTGATCATTTTGGAGGGACCGGGGCTCAGCCCAGTGGGTTTGGGAACCGTCTGATCACAGTGGAGGGATCGGGGCTCAGCCCAGTGGGTTTGGGAACCATCTGATCATAGTGGAGGGATCAGGGCTCAGCCCAGTGGGTTTGGGAACCATCTGATCATAGTGGAGGGATCGGGGCACAGCACAGTGGGTTTGGGAACCATCTGATCGTAGTGGAGGGATCGGGGCTCAGCCCAGTGGGTTTGGGAACCATCTGATCATAGTGGAGGGATCGGGGCTCAGCCCAGTGGGTTTGGGAACCATCTGATCATTTTGGAGGGACCGGGGCTCAGCCCAGTGGGTTTGGGAACTGTCTGATCATAGTGGAGGGATCGGGGCTCAGCCCAGTGGGTTTGGGAACCGTCTGATCCTAGTGGAGGGACCAGGGCTCAGCCCAGTGGGTTTGGGAACCATCTGATCATAGTGGAGGGATCGGGGCTCAGCCCAGTGGGTTTGGGAACCATCTGATCATAGTGGAGGGATCGGGGCTCAGCCCAGTGGGTTTGGGAACTGTCTGATCATAGTGGAGGGATCGGGGCTCAGTGGTGCTCAGCCCAGTGGGTTTGGGAACCATCTGATTATAGTGGAGGGATCGGGGCTCAGCCCAGTGGGTTTGGGAACCATCTGATCATAGTGGAGGGATCGGGGCTCAGCCCAGTGGGTTTGGGAACCGTCTGATCATTTTGGAGGGACCGGGGCTCAGCCCAGTGGGTTTGGGAACCATCTGATCATAGTGAAGGGATCGGGGCTTCAGGAGGGCTCAGCCCAGTGGGTTTGGGAACCATCTGATTATAGTGGAGGGATCGGGGCTCAGCCCAGTGGGTTTGGGAACCATCTGATCATAGTGGAGGGATCGGGGCTTCAGGAGGGCTCATGGGTTTGGGAACCATCTGATTATAGTGGAGGGATCGGGGCTCAGCCCAGTGGGTTTGGGAACCGTCTGATCATTTTGGAGGGACCGGGGCTCAGCCCAGTGGGTTTGGGAACCATCTGATCATAGTGGAGGGATCGGGGCTTCAGGAGGGACCGGGGCTCAGCCCAGTGGGTTTGGGAACCATCTGATCATAGTGGAGGGATCGGGGCTCAGCCCAGTGGGTTTGGGAACCATCTGATCATAGTGGAGGGATCGGGGCTTCAGGAGGGCTCAGCCCAGTGGGTTTGGGAACCATCTGATTATAGTGGAGGGATCGGGGCTCAGCCCAGTGGGTTTGGGAACCATCTGATCATAGTGGAGGGATCGGGTGGGTTTGGGAACCGGATCATTTGGGCTCAGCCCAGTGGGTTTGGGAACCATCTGATCATAGTGGAGGGATCGGGGCTTCAGGGGCTCAGCCCAGTGGGTTTGGGAACCATCTGATTATAGTGGAGGGATCGGGGCTCAGCCCAGTGGGTTTGGGAACCATCTGACCATCTGAGGGATCGGGGCTTCAGGAGGGGCTCAGCCCAGTGGGTTTGGGAACCATCTGATTATAGTGGAGGGATCGGGGCTCAGCCCAGTGGGTTTGGGAACCGTATGATCATTTTGGAGGGACCGGGGCTCAGCCCAGTGGGTTTGGGAACCATCTGATCATAGTGAAGGGATCGGGGCTTCAGGAGGGGCTCAGCCCAGTGGGTTTGGGAACCATCTGATTATAGTGGAGGGATCGGGGGCTCAGCCCAGTGGGTTTGGGAACCATCTGATCATAGTGGAGGGATGGGGCTTCAGGAGGGGCTCAGCCCAGTGGGTTTGGGAACCTTATGATTATAGTGGAGGGATCGGGGCTCAGCCCAGTGGGTTTGGGAACCATCTGATCATAGTGGAGGGATCGGGGCTCAGCCCAGTGGGTTTGGGAACCGTCTGATCATTTTGGAGGGACCGGGGCTCAGCCCAGTGGGTTTGGGAACTGTCTGATCATAGTGGAGGGATCGGGGCTCAGCCCAGTGGGTTTGGGAACCGTCTGATCATTTTGGAGGGACCGGGGCTCAGCCCAGTGGGTTTGGGAACCATCTGATCATAGTGGAGGGATCGGGGCTCAGCCCAGTGGGTTTGGGAACTGTCTGATCATAGTGGAGGGATCGGGGCTCAGCCCAGTGGGTTTGGGAACCGTCTGATCATTTTGGAGGGATCGGGGCTCAGCCCAGTGGGTTTGGGAACCATCGTCTGATCATAGTGGAGGGATCGGGGCTCAGCCCAGTGGGTTTGGGAACCATCTGATCATAGTGGAGGGATCTGGGCTCAGCCCAGTGGGTTTGGGAACCATCTGATCATAGTGGAGTCGGGGCTCAGCCCAGTGGGTTTGGGAACTGTCTGATCATAGTGGAGGGACCGGGGCTCAGCCCAGTGGGTTTGGGAACCATCTGATCATAGTGGAGGGATCGGGGCTTCAGGAGGGGCTCAGCCCAGTGGGTTTGGGAACCATCTGATCATAGTGGAGGGATCGGGGCTCAGCCCAGTGGGTTTGGGAACCATCTGATCATAGTGGAGGGACCGGGGCTCAGCCCAGTGGGAACCATCTGATCATAGTGGAGGGATCGGGGCTTCCGGAGGGGCTCAGCCCAGTGGGTTTGGGAACCATCTGATTATAGTGGAGGGATCGGGGCTCAGCCCAGTGGGTTTGGGAACCATCTGATCATAGTGGAGGGATCGGGGCTTCAGGAGGGGCTCAGCCCAGTGGGTTTGGGAACCATCTGATTATAGTGGAGGGATCGGGGCTCAGCCCAGTGGGTTTGGGAACCATCTGATCATAGTGGAGGGATCGGGGCTCAGCCCAGTGGGTTTGGGAACCGTCTGATCATTTGGAGGGACCGGGGCTCAGCCCAGTGGGTTTGGGAACTGTCTGATCATAGTGGAGGGATCGGGGCTCAGCCCAGTGGGTTTGGGAACCGTCTGATCATTTGGAGGGACCGGGGCTCAGCCCAGTGGGTTTGGGAACCATCTGATCATAGTGGAGGGATCGAGGCTCAGCCCAGTGGGTTTGGGAACTGTCTGATCATAGTGGAGGGATCGGGGCTCAGCCCAGTGGGTTTGGGAACCGTCTGATCATTTTGGAGGGACCGGGGCTCAGCCCAGTGGGTTTGGGAACCATCTGATCATAGTGGAGGGATCGGGGCTCAGCCCAGTGGGTTTGGGAACCATCTCGTCATAGTGGAGGGATCTGGGCTCAGCCCAGTGGGTTTGGGAACCATCTGATCATAGTGGAGGGATCGGGGCTCAGCCCAGTGGGTTTGGGAACCATCTGATCATAGTGGAGGGATCGGGGCTCAGCCCAGTGGGTTTGGGAACCATCTGATCATAGTGGAGGGATCGGGCTCAGCCCAGTGGGTTTGGGAACCATCTGATCATAGTGGAGGGATCGGGGCTCAGCCCAGTGGGTTTGGGAACCATCTGATCATTTTGGAGGGACCGGGGCTAGCCCAGTGGGTTTGGGAACCATCTGATCATAGTGGAGGGATCGGGGCTTCAGGGGGCTCAGCCCAGTGGGTTTGGGAACCATCTGATCATAGTGGAGGGATCGGGGCTCAGCCCAGTGGGTTTGGGAATCCATCTGATCATAGTGGAGGGACGGGGCTCAGCCCAGTGGGTTTGGGAACCATCTGATCATTTTGGAGGGACCGGGGCTCAGCCCAGTGGGTTTGGGAACTGTCTGATCATAGTGGAGGGATCGGGGCTCAGCCCAGTGGGTTTGGGAACCATCTGATCATAGTGGAGGGATCGGGGCTCAGCCCAGTGGGTTTGGGAACCATCTGATCATAGTGGAGGGATCGGGGCTCAGCCCAGTGGGTTTGGGAACCATCTGATCATAGTGGAGGGATCCCCAGTGGGTTTGGGAACCATCTGATCATTTTGGAGGGATCGGGGCTCAGCCCAGTGGGTTTGGGAACCATCTGATCATAGTGGAGGGATCGGGGCTCAGCCCAGTGGGTTTGGGAACCATCTGATCATAGTGGAGGGATCCTCAGCCCAGTGGGTTTGGGAACCATCTGATCATAGTGGAGGGATCGGGGCTCAGCCCAGTGGGTTTGGGAACCATCTGATCATAGTGGAGGGATCGGGGCTCAGTGGGGCTCAGCCCAGTGGGTTTGGGAACCATCTGATTATAGTGGAGGGATCGGGGCTCAGCCCAGTGGGTTTGGGAACCATCTGATCATAGTGGAGGGATCGGGGCTCAGCCCAGTGGGTTTGGGAACCGTCTGATCATTTTGGAGGGACCGGGGCTCAGCCCAGTGGGTTTGGGAACCATCTGATCATAGTGAAGGGATCGGGGCTTCAGGAGGGGCTCAGCCCAGTGGGTTTGGGAACCATCTGATTATAGTGGAGGGATCGGGGCTCAGCCCAGTGGGTTTGGGAACCATCTGATCATAGTGGAGGGATTGGGGCTTCAGGAGGGGCTCAGCCCAGTGGGTTTGGGAACCATCTGATTATAGTGGAGGGATCGGGGCTCAGCCCAGTGGGTTTGGGAACCATCTGATCATAGTGGAGGGATCGGGGCTCAGCCCAGTGGGTTTGGGAACCGTCTGATCATTTTGGAGGGACCGGGGCTCAGCCCAGTGGGTTTGGGAACTGTCTGATCATAGTGGAGGGATCGGGGCTCAGCCCAGTGGGTTTGGGAACCGTCTGATCATTTTGGAGGGACCGGGGCTCAGCCCAGTGGGTTTGGGAACCATCTGATCATAGTGGAGGGATCGGGGCTCAGCCCAGTGGGTTTGGGAACTGTCTGATCATAGTGGAGGGATCGGGGCTCAGCCCAGTGGGTTTGGGAACCGTCTGATCATTTTGGAGGGACCGGGGCTCAGCCCAGTGGGTTTGGGAACCGTCTGATCACAGTGGAGGGATCGGGGCTCAGCCCAGTTTGGGTTTCATAGGGAGGGAACCATCTGATCTGATATGGAGGGATCGGGGCTCAGCCCAGTGGGTTTGGGAACCATCTGATCATAGTGGAGGGATCGGGATCAGCCCAGTGGGTTTTGGAACCATCTCGATCAGCTGGGCTCAGCCCAGTGGGTTTGGGAACCATCTGATCATAGTGGAGGGATCGGGGCTCAGCCCAGTGGGTTTGGGAACCATCTGATCATATTTGAGGGATCGGGGCTCAGCCCAGTGGGTTTGCAAACCATCTGATCATATTGGAGGGACCGGGGCTCAGCCCAGTGGGAACGATCTGATCCTAGTGGAGGGATCGGGGCTCAGACGGGCTCAGCCCAGTGGGTTTGGGAACCATCTGATCATAGTGGAGGGATCGGGGCTCAGCCCAGTGGGTTTGGGAACCATCTGATCATAGTGGAGGGATCGGGGCTTCGGGGGAGCTCAGCCCAGTGGGTTTGGGAACCATCTGATCATAGTGGAGGGATCGGGGCTCAGCCCAGTGGGTTTGGGAACCATCTGATCATAGTGGAGGGATCGGGGCTCAGCCCAGTGGGTTTGGGAACTGTCTGATCATTTTGGAGGGACCGGGGCTCAGCCCAGTGGGTTTGGGGAACTCTGATCATAGTGAGGGATCGGGGCTCAGCCCCCAGTGGGTTTGGGAACCATCTGATCATAGTGGAGGGATCGGGGCTCAGCCCAGTGGGTTTGGGAACCATCTGATCATAGTGGAGGGATCGGGGCTTCAGGAGGGGCTCAGCCCAGTGGGTTTGGGAACCATCTGATTATAGTGGAGGGATCGGGGCTCAGCCCAGTGGGTTTGGGAACCATCTGATCATAGTGGAGGGATCGGGGCTCAGCCCAGTGGGTTTGGGAACCGTCTGATCATTTTGGAGGGACCGGGGCTCAGCCCAGTGGGTTTGGGAACTGTCTGATCATAGTGGAGGGATCGGGGCTCAGCCCAGTGGGTTTGGGAACCATCTGATCATTTTGGAGGGACCGGGGCTCAGCCCAGTGGGTTTGGGAACCATCTGATCATAGTGGAGGGATCGGGGCTCAGCCCAGTGGGTTTGGGAACTCTGATCATAGTGGAGGGATCGGGGCCCAGTGGGTTTGGGAACCGTCTGATCATTTTGGAGGGACCGGGGCTCAGCCCAGTGGGTTTGGGAACCGTCTGATCATAGTGGAGGGATCGGGGCTCAGCCCAGTGGGTTTGGGAACCATCTGATCATAGTGGAGGGATCAGGGCTCAGCCCAGTGGGTTTGGGAACCATCTGATCATAGTGGAGGGATCTCTCAGCCCAGTGGGTTTGGAACCATCTGATCATAGTGGAGGGATCTGGGCTCAGCCCAGTGGGTTTGGGAACCATCTGATCATAGTGGAGGGATCTGGGCTCAGCCCAGTGGGTTTGGGAACCATCTGATCATAGTGGAGGGATCGGGGCTCAGTGGGGCTCAGCCCAGTGGGTTTGGGAACCATCTGATTATAGTGGAGGGATCGGGGCTCAGCCCAGTGGGTTTGGGAACCATCTGATCATAGTGGAGGGATCGGGGCTCAGCCCAGTGGGTTTGGGAACCGTCTGATCATTTTGGAGGGACCGGGCTCAGCCCAGTGGGTTTGGGAACCATCTGATCATAGTGAAGGGATCGGGGCTTCAGGAGGGGCTCAGCCCAGTGGGTTTGGGAACCATCTGATTATAGTGGAGGGATCGGGGCTCAGCCCAGTGGGTTTGGGAACCATCTGATCATAGTGGAGGGATCGGGGCTTCAGTGGGGCTCAGCCCAGTGGGTTTGGGAACCATCTGATTATAGTGGAGGGATCGGGGCTCAGCCCAGTGGGTTTGGGAACCATCTGATCATAGTGGAGGGATCGGGGCTCAGCCCAGTGGGTTTGGGAACCATCTGATCATTTTGGAGGGACCCTCAGCCCAGTGGGTTTGGGAACCATCTGATCATAGTGGAGGGATCGGGGCTCAGCCCAGTGGGTTTGGGAACCATCTGATCTGAGGGATCAGCCCAGTGGGTTTGGGAACCGTCTGATCATTTTGGAGGGACCGGGGCTCAGCCCAGTGGGTTTGGGAACCATCTGATCATAGTGGAGGGATCGATCAGGAGGGGCTCAGCCCAGTGGGTTTGGGAACCATCTGATCATAGTGGAGGGATCGGGGCTCAGCCCAGTGGGTTTGGGAACCATCTGATCATAGTGGAGGATTTTGGGATCAGCCCAGTGGGTTTGGGAACCATCTGATTATAGTGGAGGGATCGGGGCTCAGCCCAGTGGGTTTGGGAACCATCTGATCGTAGTGGAGGGATCGGGGCTCAGCCCAGTGGGTTTGGGAACCATCTGATCATTTTGGAGGGATCGGGGCTCAGCCCAGTGGGTTTGGGAACCATCTGATCATTTTGGAGGGATCGGGGCTCAGCCCAGTGGGTTTGGGAACCGTCTGATCATTTTGGAGGGACCAGGGCTCAGCCCAGTGGGTTTGGGAACCATCTGATCATAGTGGAGGGATCGGGGCTCAGCCCAGTGGGTTTGGGAACTGTCTGATCATAGTGGAGGGATCGGGGCTCAGCCCAGTGGGTTTGGGAACCGTCTGATCATTTTGGAGGGACGGGGCGGGGGCTCAGCCCAGTGGGTTTGGGAACCATCTGATCATAGTGGAGGGATCGGGGCTCAGCCCAGTGGGTTTGGGAACCATCTGATCATAGTGGAGGGATCGGGGCTCAGCCCAGTGGGTTTGGGAACCATCTGATCATTTGGAGGGATCGGGGCTCAGCCCAGTGGGTTTGGGAACCATCTGATCATAGTGAAGGGATCGGGGCTTCAGGAGGGGCTCAGCCCAGTGGGTTTGGGAACCATCTGATTATAGTGGAGGGATCGGGGCTCAGCCCAGTGGGTTTGGGAACCATCTGATCATAGTGGAGGGATCGGGGCTTCAGGAGGGGCTCAGCCCAGTGGGTTTGGGAACCATCTGATTATAGTGGAGGGATCGGGGCTCAGCCCAGTGGGTTTGGGAACCATCTGATCATAGTGGAGGGATCGGGGCTCAGCCCAGTGGGTTTGGGAACCGTCTGATCATTTTGGAGGGACCGGGGCTCAGCCCAGTGGGTTTGGGAACTGTCTGATCATAGTGGAGGGATCGGGGCTCAGCCCAGTGGGTTTGGGAACTGTCTGATCATTTGGAGGGACCGGGGCTCAGCCCAGTGGGTTTGGGAACCATCTGATCATAGTGGAGGGATCGGGGCTCAGCCCAGTGGGTTTGGGAACTGTCTGATCATAGGGAGGGATCGGGGGCTCAGCCCAGTGGGTTTGGGAACCGTCTGATCTTTTGATCATCTGATCACAGTGGAGGGATCGGGGCTCAGCCCAGTGGGTTTGGGAACCATCTGATCATAGTGGAGGGATCGGGCTCAGCCCAGTGGGTTTGGGAACCATCTGATCATAGTGGAGGGATCGGGGCTCAGCCCAGTGGGTTTGGGAACCATCTGATCATAGTGGAGGGATCGGGGCTCAGCCCAGTGGGTTTGGGAACCATCTGATCATAGTGGAGGGATCGGGGCTCAGCCCAGTGGGTTTGGGAACCATCTGATCATTTTGGAGGGACCGGGGCTCAGCCCAGTGGGTTTGTGAACTGTCTGATCATAGTGGAGGGATCGGGGCTCAGCCCAGTGGGTTTGGGAACCGTCTGATCCTAGTGGAGGGATCGGGGCTCAGCCCAGTGGGTTTGGGAACCGTCTGATCATTTTGGAGGGTTCGAGGCTCAGCCCAGTGGGTTTGGGAACCTTCTGATCATTTTGGAGGGACTGGGGCTTCCAGAGGGGCTCAGCCCAGTGGGTTTGGGAACCATCTGATCATAGTGGAGGGATCGGGGCTCAGCCCAGTGGGTTTGGGAACCGTCTGTTCATTTTGGAGGGATCGGGGCTCAGCCCAGTGGGTTTGGGAACCATCTGATCATTTTGGAGGGACCGGGGCTCAGCCCAGTGGGTTTGGGAACTGTCTGATCATAGTGGAGGGATCGGGGCTCAGCCCAGTGGGTTTGGGAACTGTCTGATCGTAGTGGAGGGATCAGGGCTCAGCCCAGTGGGTTTGGGAACCATCTGATTATATTGGAGGGATCGGGGCTCAGCCCAGTGGGTTTGGGAACCGTCTCGTCATAGTGGAGGGATCGGGGCTCAGTGGGGCTCAGCCCAGTGGGTTTGGGAACCATCTGATCATAGTGGAGGGATCGGGGCTCAGCCCAGTGGGTTTTGGAACCATCTCGTCATAGTGGAGGGATCTGGGCTCAGCCCAGTGGGTTTTGGAACCATCTCGTCATAGTGGAGGGATCTGGGCTCAGCCCAGTGGGTTTGGGAACCATCTGATCATAGTGGAGGGATCGGGGCTCAGTGGGGCTCAGCCCAGTGGGTTTGGGAACCATCTGATTATAGTGGAGGGATCGGGGCTCAGCCCAGTGGGTTTGGGAACCATCTGATCATAGTGGAGGGATCGGGGCTCAGCCCAGTGGGTTTGGGAACCGTCTGATCATTTTGGAGGGACCGGGGCTCAGCCCAGTGGGTTTGGGAACCATCTGATCATAGTGAAGGGATCGGGGCTTCAGGAGGGGCTCAGCCCAGTGGGTTTGGGAACCATCTGATTATAGTGGAGGGATCGGGGCTCAGCCCAGTGGGTTTGGGAACCATCTGATCATAGTGGAGGGATCGGGGCTTCAGGAGGGGCTCAGCCCAGTGGGTTTGGGAACCATCTGATCATAGTGGAGGGATCGGGGCTCAGCCCAGTGGGTTTGGGAACTGTCTGATCATAGTGGAGGGATCGGGGCTCAGCCCAGTGGGTTTGGGAACCGTCTGATCATTTTGGAGGGACCCAGCCCAGTGGGTTTGGGAACCGTCTGATCATAGTGGAGGGATCGGGGCTCAGCCCAGTGGGTTTGGGAACCATCTGATCATAGTGGAGGGATCAGGGCTCAGCCCAGTGGGTTTGGGAACCATCTGATCATAGTGGAGGGATCGGGGCACAGCACAGTGGGTTTGGGAACCATCTGATCGTAGTGGAGGGATCGGGGCTCAGCCCAGTGGGTTTGGGAACCATCTGATCATAGTGGAGGGATCGGGGCTCAGCCCAGTGGGTTTGGGAACCATCTGATCATTTTGGAGGGACCGGGGCTCAGCCCAGTGGGTTTGGGAACTGTCTGATCATAGTGGAGGGATCGGGGCTCAGCCCAGTGGGTTTGGGAACCGTCTGATCCTAGTGGAGGGACCAGGGCTCAGCCCAGTGGGTTTGGGAACCATCTGATCATAGTGGAGGGATCGGGGCTCAGCCCAGTGGGTTTGGGAACTGTCTGATCATAGTGGAGGGATCGGGGCTCAGCCCAGTGGGTTTGGGAACTGTCTGATCATAGTGGAGGGATCGGGGCTCAGTGGGGCTCAGCCCAGTGGGTTTGGGAACCATCTGATTATAGTGGAGGGATCGGGGCTCAGCCCAGTGGGTTTGGGAACCATCTGATCATAGTGGAGGGATCGGGCTCAGCCCAGTGGGTTTGGGAACCGTCTGATCATTTTGGAGGGACCGGGGCTCAGCCCAGTGGGTTTGGGAACCATCTGATCATAGTGAAGGGATCGGGGCTTCAGGAGGGCTCAGCCCAGTGGGTTTGGGAACCATCTGATTATAGTGGAGGGATCGGGGCTCAGCCCAGTGGGTTTGGGAACCATCTGATCATAGTGGAGGGATTGGGGCTTCAGGAGGGGCTCAGCCCAGTGGGTTTGGGAACCATCTGATTATAGTGGAGGGATCGGGGCTCAGCCCAGTGGGTTTGGGAACCATCTGATCATAGTGGAGGGATCGGGGCTCAGCCCAGTGGGTTTGGGAACCGTCTGATCATTTTGGAGGGACCGGGGCTCAGCCCAGTGGGTTTGGGAACTGTCTGATCATAGTGGAGGGATCGGTGCTCAGCCCAGTGGGTTTGGGAACTGTCTGATCATTTTGAAGGGACCGGGGCTCAGCCCAGTGGGTTTGGGAACCATCTGATCATAGTGGAGGGATCGGGGCTCAGCCCAGTGGGTTTGGGAACCGTCTCGTCATAGTGGAGGGATCGGGGCTCAGTGGGGCTCAGCCCAGTGGGTTTGGGAACCATCTGATCATAGTGGAGGGATCGGGGCTCAGCCCAGTGGGTTTTGGAACCATCTGTCATAGTGGAGGGATCTGGGCTCAGCCCAGTGGGTTTTGGAACCATCTGTCATAGTGGAGGGATCTGGGCTCAGCCCAGTGGGTTTGGGAACCATCTGATCATAGTGGAGGGATCGGGGCTCAGTGGGGCTCAGCCCAGTGGGTTTGGGAACCATCTGATTATAGTGGAGGGATCGGGGCTCAGCCCAGTGGGTTTGGGAACCATCTGATCATAGTGGAGGGATCGGGGCTCAGCCCAGTGGGTTTGGGAACCGTCTGATCATTTTGGAGGGACCGGGGCTCAGCCCAGTGGGTTTGGGAACCATCTGATCATAGTGAAGGGATCGGGGCTTCAGGAGGGGCTCAGCCCAGTGGGTTTTGGGAACCATCTGATTATAGTGGAGGGATCGGGGCTCAGCCCAGTGGGTTTGGGAACCATCTGATCATAGTGGAGGGATCGGGGCTTCAGGAGGGGCTCAGCCCAGTGGGTTTGGGAACCATCTGATCATAGTGGAGGGATCGGGGCTCAGCCCAGTGGGTTTGGGAACTGTCTGATCATAGTGGAGGGATCGGGGCTCAGCCCAGTGGGTTTGGGAACCGTCTGATCATTTTGGAGGGACCGCGGCTCAGCCCAGTGGGTTTGGGAACCGTCTGATCACAGTGGAGGGATCGGGGCTCAGCCCAGTGGGTTTGGGAACCATCTGATCATAGTGGAGGGATCAGGGCTCAGCCCAGTGGGTTTTGGAACCATCTGATCATAGTGGAGGGATCGGGGCACAGCACAGTGGGTTTGGGAACCATCTGATCGTAGTGGAGGGATCGGGGCTCAGGCCAGTGGGTTTGGGAACCATCTGATCATAGTGGAGGGATCGGGGCTCAGCCCAGTGGGTTTGGGAACCATCTGATCATTTTGGAGGGACCGGGGCTCAGCCCAGTGGGTTTGGGAACTGTCTGATCATAGTGGAGGGATCGGGGCTCAGCCCAGTGGGTTTGGGAACCGTCTGATCCTAGTGGAGGGACCAGGGCTCAGCCCAGTGGGTTTGGGAACCATCTGATCATAGTGGAGGGATCGGGGCTCAGCCCAGTGGGTTTGGGAACTGTCTGATCATAGTGGAGGGATCGGGGCTCAGCCCAGTGGGTTTGGGAACTGTCTGATCATAGTGGAGGGATCGGGGCTCAGTGGGGCTCAGCCCAGTGGGTTTGGGAACCATCTGATTATAGTGGAGGGATCGGGGCTCAGCCCAGTGGGTTTGGGAACCATCTGATCATAGTGGAGGGATCGGGGCTCAGCCCAGTGGGTTTGGGAACCGTCTGATCATTTGGAGGGACCGGGGCTCAGCCCAGTGGGTTTGGGAACCATCTGATCATAGTGAAGGGATCGGGGCTTCAGGAGGGGCTCAGCCCAGTGGGTTTGGGAACCATCTGATTATAGTGGAGGGATCGGGGCTCAGCCCAGTGGGTTTGGGAACCATCTGATCATAGTGGAGGGATTGGGGCTTCAGGAGGGGCTCAGCCCAGTGGGTTTGGGAACCATCTGATTATAGTGGAGGGATCGGGGCTCAGCCCAGTGGGTTTGGGAACCATCTGATCATAGTGGAGGGATCGGGGCTCAGCCCAGTGGGTTTGGGAACCGTCTGATCATTTTGGAGGGACCGGGGCTCAGCCCAGTGGGTTTGGGAACTGTCTGATCATAGTGGAGGGATCGGTGCTCAGCCCAGTGGGTTTGGGAACTGTCTGATCATTTTGAAGGGACCGGGGCTCAGCCCAGTGGGTTTGGGAACCATCTGATCATAGTGGAGGGATCGGGGCTCAGCCCAGTGGGTTTGGGAACTGTCTGATCATAGTGGAGGGATCGGGGCTCAGCCCAGTGGGTTTGGGAACCGTCTGATCATTTTGGAGGGACCGGGGCTCAGTCCAGTGGGTTTGGGAACCGTCTGATCACAGTGGAGGGATCGGGGCTCAGCCCAGTTGGTTTGGGAACCATCTGATCATAGTGGAGGGATCAGGGCTCAGCCCAGTGGGTTTGGGAACCATCTGATCATAGTGGAGGGATCGGGGCTCAGCCCAGTGGGTTTGGGAACCATCTGATCGTAGTGGAGGGATCGGGGCTCAGCCCAGTGGGTTTGGGAACCATCTGATCATAGTGGAGGGATCGGGGCTCAGCCCAGTGGGTTTGGGAACCATCTGATCATTTTGGAGGGACCGGGGCTCAGCCCAGTGGGTTTGTGAACTGTCTGATCATAGTGGAGGTATCGGGGCTCAGCCCAGTGGGTTTGGGAACTGTCTGATCGTAGTGGAGGGATCAGGGCTCAGCCCAGTGGGTTTGGGAACCATCTGATTATATTGGAGGGATCGGGGCTCAGCCCAGTGGGTTTGGGAACCGTCTCGTCATAGTGGAGGGATCGGGGCTCAGTGGGGCTCAGCCCAGTGGGTTTGGGAACCGTCTGATCATTTTGGAGGGATTGGGGCTCAGCCCAGTGGGTTTGGGAACCATCTGATCATAGTGGAGGGATCGGGGCTCAGCCCAGTGGGTTTTGGAACCATCTCGTCATAGTGGAGGGATCTGGGCTCAGCCCAGTGGGTTTTGGAACCATCTCGTCATAGTGGAGGGATCTGGGCTCAGCCCAGTGGGTTTGGGAACCATCTGATCATAGTGGAGGGATCGGGGCTCAGTGGGGCTCAGCCCAGTGGGTTTGGGAACCATCTGATTATAGTGGAGGGATCGGGGCTCAGCCCAGTGGGTTTGGGAACCATCTGATCATAGTGGAGGGATCGGGGCTCAGCCCAGTGGGTTTGGGAACCGTCTGATCATTTTGGAGGGACCGGGCTCAGCCCAGTGGGTTTGGGAACCATCTGATCATAGTGAAGGGATCGGGGCTTCAGGAGGGCTCAGCCCAGTGGGTTTGGGAACCATCTGATTATAGTGGAGGGATCGGGGAGGGATCTCAGCCCAGTGGGTTTGGGAACCATCTGATCATAGTGAAGGGATCGGGGCTTCAGGAGGGGCTCAGCCCAGTGGGTTTGGGAACCATCTGATTATAGTGGAGGGATCGGGGCTCAGCCCAGTGGGTTTGGGAACCATCTGATCATAGTGGAGGGATCGGGGCTTCAGGAGGGGCTCAGCCCAGTGGGTTTGGGAACCATCTGATCATAGTGGAGGGATCGGGGCTCAGCCCAGTGGGTTTGGGAACTGTCTGATCATAGTGGAGGGATCGGGGCTCAGCCCAGTGGGTTTGGGAACCGTCTGATCATTTTGGAGGGACCGCGGCTCAGCCCAGTGGGTTTGGGAACCGTCTGATCACAGTGGAAGGATCGGGGCTCAGCCCAGTGGGTTTGGGAACCATCTGATCGTAGTGGAGGGATCGGGGCTCAGCCCAGTGGGTTTGGGAACCATCTGATCATAGTGGAGGGATCGGGGCTCAGCCCAGTGGGTTTGGGAACCATCTGATCATTTTGGAGGGACCGGGGCTCAGCCCAGTGGGTTTGGGAACTGTCTGATCATAGTGGAGGGATCGGGGCTCAGCCCAGTGGGTTTGGGAACCGTCTGATCCTAGTGGAGGGACCAGGGCTCAGCCCAGTGGGTTTGGGAACCATCTGATCATAGTGGAGGGATCGGGGCTCAGCCCAGTGGGTTTGGGAACTGTCTGATCATAGTGGAGGGATCGGGGCTCAGCCCAGTGGGTTTGGGAACAGTCTGATCATTTTGGAGGGACCGGGGCTCAGCCCAGTGGGTTTGGGAACCGTCTGATCACAGTGGAGGGATCGGGGCTCAGCCCAGTGGGTTTGGGAACCATCTGATCATAGTGGAGGGATCAGGGCTCAGCCCAGTGGGTTTGGGAACCATCTGATCATAGTGGAGGGATCGGGGCACAGCACAGTGGGTTTGGGAACCATCTGATCGTAGTGGAGGGATCGGGGCTCAGCCCAGTGGGTTTGGGAACCATCTGATCATAGTGGAGGGATCGGGGCTCAGCCCAGTGGGTTTGGGAACCATCTGATCATTTTGGAGGGACCGGGGCTCAGCCCAGTGGGTTTGGGAACTGTCTGATCATAGTGGAGGGATCGGGGCTCAGCCCAGTGGGTTTGGGAACCGTCTGATCATAGTGGAGGGATCGGGGCTCAGCCCAGTGGGTTTGGGAACCGTCTGATCATTTTGGAGGGATCGGGGCTCAGCCCAGTGGGTTTGGGAACCTTCTGATCATTTTGGAGGGACTGGGGCTTCCAGAGGGGCTCAGCCCAGTGGGTTTGGGAACCATCTGATCATAGTGGAGGGATCGGGGCTCAGCCCAGTGGGTTTTGGGAACCGTCTGATCATGGTGGAGGGATCGGGGCTCAGCCCAGTGGGTTTGGGAACCATCTGATCACAGTGAAGGGATTGGGGCTCAGCCCAGTTGGTTTGGGAACCATCTGATCATAGTGGAGGGATCGGGGCTCAGCCCAGTTGGTTTGGGAACCATCTGATCATAGTGGAGGGATCGGGGCTCAGCCCAGTGGGTTTGGGAACCATCTGATCATAGTGGGGCTACCAGGGCTATGCTGTAGTGCCCTACCATTCACGAGTCCACCCTGTTTCTCTCTCTCCCTCCTTCTCTCTCTCCCTCCCTCCTTCTCTCTCCCTCCCTCCTTCTCTCCCCCTATCCCTCCCTCCCTCTCCCCTCCTTCTCCCTCCCTCCCTCCCTCCCCCTCTCTCTCTCTCTCCCCTCCCTCTCTCCCTCCCTCTCACAGTTTAGTAGTAGTAATGTGATCTGCTGGTGGAAGAGAGACGAGGGAGGAGTCTACCCTGTTTCTCCCTCCCTCCCTCTCTCTCTCTCTCTCTCCCTCCCTCATTTAACATAACATTTAAGTCATTTAGCAGACGCTCTTATCCAGAGCGACTTACAAATTGGTGAATTCACCTTCTGACATCCAGTGGAACAGCCACTTTACAATAGTACATCTAAATCATTTAAGGGGGGGGTGAGAAGGATTACTTATCCTATCCTAGGTATTCCTTGAAGAGGTGGGGTTTCAGGTGTCTCCGGAAGGTGGTGATTGACTCCGCTGTCCTGGAGTCGTGAGGGAGTTTGTTCCACCATTGGGGGGCCAGAGCAGCGAACAGTTTTGACTGGGCTGAGCGGGAACTCCCTCCCTCTCTCCCTCCCTCTCTCCTTCTCCCTCCCTCCCTCTCTCTCTCTCTCCCTCTCTCCCTCTCTCCCAGTTCAGTAGTAGTGATCTGCTGGTGTACGAGGTGTTATGAGTTGCTGTGGGCTGCAGCAGGCCCAGTGGTATCACCACCTTCGTGTTAAGTCCCTGAAAATGTCCTGCTTTACCACAAACACGCTGCTCATATCAGTGGAGGCTACTGTTCACACACACACACACACACACACACACACACACACACACACACACACACAGCTCTGACCCTGTATATAAACAACTCTGTCCCTAGGGCAAGGAAGGGGGCTTTGTGTGTGTGTGTCTGTGCGCAGTTGGTCACGCTCCGGCCCAGAATGCCCTTCACCAGGCCGCCGTCTTTCATCACCATCTCCACGACGACGGCGCTATAAGTCACCGTGACAACGCATTCCAGCTGGAGACCTGACAGTAGCTGTCTCTTTCAAGCTCTGCCTCTCTCTTTCTCCCTGTCCTTTTCTCTCTCTTTCTCTCTCCAACCCTCCCATAAACACTGTCTATCTCTCTCCCATAAACACTGTCTATCTCTCCATGTCTATCTGTCTATCTCTCTCCCATAAAGACTGTATATCTCTCTCCTTGTCTATCTGTATATCTCTCTCCCATAAACACTGTCAATCTCTCTCCATGTCTATCTGTCTATCTCTCTACATGTCTATCTGTCTACATGTCTATCTGTCTCTCTACATGTCTGTCTCTCTCCATGTCTATCTGTCTATCTCTCTCCCATAAACACTGTCTATCTCTCTCCCATAAACACTGTCTATCTCTCTCCTTGTCTATCTGTCTATCTCTCTCCCATAAACACTGTCTATCTCTCTCCATGTCTACATGTCTATCTCTCTCCCATAAACACTGTCTATCTCTCTCCATGTCTACATGTCTATCTCTCTCACATAAACACTGTCTATCTCTCTCCTTGTCTATCTGTCTATCTCTCTCCCATAAACACTGTCTATCTCTCTCCCATAAAGACTGTATATCTCTCTCCATGTCTATTTGTCTATCTCTCTCCCATAAACACTGTATATCTCTCTCCATGTCTATTTGTCTATCTCTCTCCCATAAACACTGTCTATCTCTCTCCTTGTCTATCTGTCTATCTCTCTCCCATAAACACTGTCTATCTCTCTCCATGTCTATTTGTCTATCTCTCTCCCATAAACACTGTCTATCTCTCCATCCATGTCTACATGTCTATCTGTCTCTACATGTCTATCTGTCTCTCTCCTTGTCATCTGTCTATCTGTCTATCTCTCTCCCATAAACACTGTCTATCTGTCTCTGTCTATCTGTCTATCTCTCTCCCATAAACACTGTCAATCTCTCTCCATGTCTATTTGTCTATCTCTCTCCCATAAACACTGTCAATCTCTCTCCATGTCTATTTGTCTATCTCCATGTCTACATGTCTATCTATCTCTACATGTCTATCTGTCTACATGTCTATCTGTCTCTCTACATGTCTGTCTCTCTCCATGTCTATCTGTCTATCTATCTCCCATAAACACTGTCTATCTCTCTCCTTGTCTATCTGTATATCTCTCTCCCATAAACACTGTCTATCTCTCCCATAAACACTGTCTATCTCTCTCCCATAAACACTGTCTATCTCTCTCCTTGTCTATCTCTCTCCCATAAACACTGTCTATCTCTCTCCCATAAACACTGTCTATCTCTCTACTTGTCTATCTGTATATCTCTCTCCCATAAACACTGTCTATCTCTCTCCTTGTCTATCTGTCTATCTCTCCCATAAACACTGTCTATCTCTCTCCATGTCTACATGTCTATCTCTCTCCCATAAACACTGTCTATCTCTCTCCATGTCTACATGTCTATCTCTCTCACATAAACACTGTCTATCTCTCTCCTTGTCTATCTGTCTATCTCTCTCCCATAAACACTGTCAATCTCTCTCCATGTCTATTTGTCTATCTCTCTCCCATAAACACTGTCTATCTCTCTCCATGTCTACATGTCTATCTCTCTACATGTCTATCTGTCTCTCTACATGTCTATCTGTCTATCTCTCTCCTTGTCTATCTGTCTCTCTATCTGTCTATCTCTCTCCCATAAACACTGTCAATCTCTCTCCATGTCTATTTGTCTATCTCTCTCCCATAAACACTGTCTATCTCTCTCCATGTCTACATGTCTATCTCTCTACATGTCTATCTGTCTACATGTCTATCTGTCTCTCTACATGTCTGTCTCTCTCCATGTCTATCTGTCTATCTATCTCCCATAAACACTGTCTATCTCTCTCCTTGTCTATCTGTATATCTCTCTCCCATAAACACTGTCTATCTCTCTCCCATAAACACTGTCTATCTCTCTCCATGTCTATCTGTCTATCTCTCTCCCATAAACACTGTCTATCTCTCTACTTGTCTATCTGTATATCTCTCTCCCATAAACACTGTCTATCTCTCTCCTTGTCTATCTGTCTATCTCTCTCCCATAAACACTGTCTATCTCTCTCCATGTCTACATGTCTATCTCTCTCCCATAAACACTGTCTATCTCTCTCCATGTCTACATGTCTATCTCTCTCACATAAACACTGTCTATCTCTCTCCTTGTCTATCTGTCTATCTCTCTCCCATAAACACTGTCAATCTCTCTCCATGTCTATTTGTCTATCTCTCTCCCATAAACACTGTCTATCTCTCTCCATGTCTACATGTCTATCTCTCTACATGTCTATCTGTCTCTCTACATGTCTATCTGTCTATCTCTCTCCTTGTCTATCTGTCTCTCTATCTGTCTATCTCTCTCCCATAAACACTGTCAATCTCTCTCCATGTCTATTTGTCTATCTTTCTCCCATAAACACTGTCAATCTCTCTCCATGTCTATTTGTCTATCTCTCTCCCATAAACACTGTCTATCTCTCTCCATGTCTACATGTCTATCTCTCTACATGTCTATCTGTCTACATGTCTATCTGTCTCTCTACATGTCTGTCTCTCTCCATGTCTATCTGTCTATCTATCTCCCATAAACACTGTCTATCTCTCTCCTTGTCTATCTGTATATCTCTCCCATAAACACTGTCTATCTCTCTCCCATAAACACTGTCTATCTCTCCCATAAACACTGTCTATCTCTCTCCTTGTCTATCTCTCTCCCATAAACACTGTCTATCTCTCTCCCATAAACACTGTCTATCTCTCTACTTGTCTATCTGTATACCTCTCCCATAAACACTGTCTATCTCTCCTTGTCTATCTGTCTATCTCTCTCCCATAAACACTGTCTATCTCTCTCCCATAAACACTGTCTATCTCTCTCCCATAAACACTGTCTATCTCTCTCCTTGTCTATCTGTATATCTCTCTCCCATAAACACTGTCTATCACTCTCCTTGTCTATCTGTCTATCTCTCTCCCATAAACACTGTCTATCTCTCTCCATGTCTATCTGTCTATCTCTCTCCCATAAACACTGTCTATCTCTCTCCTTGTCTATCTGTATATCTCTCTCCCATAAACACTGTCTATCACTCTCCTTGTCTATCTGTCTATCTCTCTCCCATAAACACTGTCTATCTCTCTCCATGTCTATCTGTCTATCTCTCTCCCATAAACACTGTCTATCTCTCTCCCGTAAACACTGTCTATCTCTCTCCATGTCTATCTGTCTATCTCTCTACATGTCTATCTGTCTCTCTACATGTCTGTCTCTCTCCATGTCTATCTGTCTATCTCTCTACATGTCTATCTGTCTCTCTACATGTCTGTCTCTCTCCATGTCTATCTGTCTATCTCTCTACATGTCTATCTGTCTCTCTACATGTCTGTCTCTCTCCATGTCTATCTGTCTATCTCTCTACATGTCTATCTGTCTCTCTACATGTCTGTCTCTCTCCATGTCTATCTGTCTATCTCTCTACATGTCTATCTGTCTCTCTACATGTCTATCTCTCTCCATGTCTATCTGTCTATCTCTCTCCTTGTCTATCTGTCTATCTCTCTCCATGTCTATCTCTCTCCGTGTCTATCTGTCTATCTGTCTCCAAGTCTATCTGTCTATCTCTCTCCATGTCTATCTCTCTCCATGTCTGTCTGTCTGTCTGTCTCTCTCCATGTCTGTCTGTCTGTCTGTCTATCTCCCTCCATGTCCATCTGTCTGAAGTGCAGGTTTTAAATCAACTGTAAAAAGCCCAGTCTGATGTGCAGGTTTTAAATCAACTGTAAAAAGCCCAGTCTGATGTCCTGAGTGCTCTGGAGCAGGTTTCCATCAAGGATCTCTCTGTTCTTCACTCCGTTCATCTTTTCCTCGATCCTGACTAGTCTCCCAGTTCGCCTGCCGCTGAAAAACATCCCCACAGCACGATGCTGGTTTGGAAAGGCACACACCTGTCTATATAAAGGTTCCACGGTTGACAGTGCAGGTCAGAGCAAAATAAAAACAAGCCATGAGGTCGAAGGAATTGTCCGTAGAGCTCCGAGACAGGATTGTGGTCGAGGCACAGATCTGGGGAAGGGCACCAAAAAAATCAAGATGAAGAAGAAACATCTCAAGGATGATCATTGGAAACAGGATGCACCTGAGCTCAATTCAGAGTCTCATAGCAAAGGGTCTAAATACTTACATAAATAAGGTATTTCTGTTATTAATTTATTTAATAATTTAGCAAAAAAATATCTAAAAACAAGTTTTTGCTTTGTCATTATGGCGGTATTTTATGTAGATTGCTTAGGAGGGGGGGGGGGGGAGTATTTAATCCATTTTAGAATGTGGGAGGAGTCAAGGGGTCTGAATACTTTCTGAATGCACTGTATAGTAATCTGATCTATTTAACATATCACTGTGTAGTAATCTGATCTATTTAACATATCACTGTGTAGTAATCTGATCTATTTAACATATCACTGTATAGTAATCTGATCTATTTAACATATCACTGTGTAGTAATCTGATCTATTTAACATATCACTGTATAGTAATCTGATCTATTTAACATATCACTGTGTAGTAATCTGATCTATTTAACATATCACTGTATAGTAATCTGATCTATTTAACATATCACTGTATAGTAATCACTGTATAGTAATCTGATCTATTTAACATATCACTGGCTAATGGGGATCCCCTGGAAGACTAGCTGTCTCCATTTGTGTGGGCTAATGGGGATCCCCAGAAAGACTAGCTGTCTCCATTGGTGTTGGCTAATAGGGATCCCCAGTAAGACTGTCTCCATTGGTGTTGGCTAATGGGGATCCCCTGGAAGACTAGCTGTCTCCATTGGTGTGGGCTAATGGGGATCCCCAGAAATACTAGCTGTCTCCATTGGTGTGGGCTAATGGGGATCCCCAGAAAGACGAGCTGTCTCCATTGGTGTGGGCTAACAAGGTTCCCCTGGAAGGCTAGCTGTCTTCATTGGTGTTGGCTAATGGGGATCCCCTGGAAGACTAGCTGTCTCCATTGGTGTTGGCTAATGGGGATCCCCAGAAAGACTAGCTGTCTCCATTGGTGTTGGCTAATGGGGATCCCCTGGAAGACTAGCTGTCTCCATTGGTGTTGGCTAATGGGGATCCCCAGAAAGACTAGCTGTCTCCATTGGTGTGGGCTAATGAGGATCCCCAGAAAGACTAGCTGTCTCCATTGGTGTGGGCTAATGAGGATCCCCAGAAAGACTAGCTGTCTCCATTGGTGTTGGCTAATGGGGATCCCCAGAAAGACCATGTTCTGGGAACTTATCTCTTGTAAAGATCTTACATTCTTGCAATATCAAAGAGAGGTGTTGTGCACCCAGATATAAACATTATCTGAATGTAGGCAGAAGTGGACAGTGGTTGTATGTTCGGAACCTATTTCTTGTCATATCCCCAGATATAAACATTATCTGAATGTAGGCAGAAGTGGACAGTGGTTCTCTGTTCTGAGCCTATTTCTTGTCATATCCCCTACAATGTTCCCACAACCTAAAATACACTTTCTGGTACCTTTTAAAGAACAGACAAAATGTTGATCTAGGAACGTTCTTGTAAACATCAGGTAAATGTTTAGTTGTACTCTAAAATAAACATTGTAGAATCATCTGCACAACTGGACAGGTTTTGTGTTTTGTGAACTTCTAATCTAATTAAATATTCTGGGAACCTTTAAAGAACATACGAAATGTGTTTTAAGGACTGTTCTTGCAAACATTAGGTAAATGTTTTGTTGTACCTTAAAATAAACAATGTAGAATAATCCGCACAAGCGGACAGTTTGTTTGTTTTGGGAACATATCTTTTGTGATGTAACCACAATGTTCCCACCCGACTGTTCCCACAACCTAAAGAAACATTCTGGGAACCTTTAAATAACATATTAAATGTGTTTTAAGGAAGGTTCTTGTAACATCAGGCGAATGGTTTTTTTAAAACATTCTATAATCATCAATACGACTGGACAGATTGTTTGTGTTTATGAGAACATTTGCCGCGACCGAGCGAATGTTCTGGGAACTTCCACAAGGACTCATTTTTGGTTTGCTGGGATTACTCTATATGTCCATCTTCTCTCTCAACCCAAGGACTGATATGTTAGCCATTAACTGTGAATTATATCATGTTAAATCATAGATATCCTACATGTTGAAGTTTTAGTGTACATATCTATTCTCAATCCACTCATACAAAGCTCTCTTTCAGTCACAAGACTTTATGAAATCACACTGGTCTCTTCTGCCACCTAGTGGTTCAATTGAGAATTGCAGATAGAAAATACTCAACAAGCCTACGCTGCACAAACAACACAGGCTGAGACATTACCCACACAGGGCAGTAAGAGAAGTCAGCATTAAGGCCTACGACAAACTATGTTGTGATAGAAGACTTGAATGTAGGTGAACACTAAGGTCTATGGAAAAGATGTGGTATAGTGGTATAACACTAAGGTCTATGGAAATATGTGGTGTAGTGGTATAACACTAAGGTCTATGGAAAGATGTGGTGTAACACTAAGGTCTATGGAAAGATGTGGTTTAACACTAAGGTCTATGGAAAGATGTGGTGTAGTGTTGTAACACTAAGGTCTATGGAAAGATGTGGTGTAGTGTTGTAACACTAAGGTCTATGGAAAGATGTGGTGTAGTGGTATAACACTAAGGTCTATGGAAAGATGTGGTGTAGTGTTGTAGCTGATTGCTTTACAAGCTGTTCAGACCAACTGGTTTGTGTTTTCTGTTCTGCTGAACTGTAATGACACACACACACACACACACACACACACACACACACACACACACACACACACACACACACACACACACACACACACACACACACACACACACACACACACACACACACACACACACACACACTGAGTAGTTTGAGATCAGATTAACGACTAGAGATGACAGGAGGCTCTTAATGTAAGAGAGAGAGAGAGAAAGAGAGAGAGAGTGAGACACAGAGAGAGAGACAGAGAGAGAGAGAGAGAGAGGGAGAGAGAGAGAGAGAGAGAGAGAGAGAGAGAGAGAGAGAGAGAGAGAGAGAGATAGAGAGAGATAGAGAGACAGGGAGAGAGACAGAGAGAGAGACAGAGAGAGAGAGAGAGAGACAGAGAGAGAAAGAGAGAGAGAGAGAGAGAGAGAGAGAGAGAGAGAGAGAAAGAGAGAGAGAGAGAGAGAGAGAGAGAGAGAGAGAGAGAGAGAGAGAGACAGAGAGAGAGAGAAGAGAGAGAGAGAGAGAGAGAGAGAGAGAGAGAGAGAGAGAGAGAGAGAGAGAGAGAGAGAGAGAGAGACATTAAACTGAAGCACTGCAGTCAGGTTTGGTACAGGGTGTGCAGACTGATATTAACGATGACAGATTAGTTTGGTACCAGATGAGACGGCTTCTGACTGAATTACTGTCTGTCTGTAATACTGCAAGACTTTACAGATGGATCTGACTGACTGACTGTCTGTACTACTGCCAGACTGTACAGATGGATCTGACTGTCTGTCTGTACTACTGCAAGACTTTACAGATGGATCTGACTGAATGACTGTCTGTACTACTGCCAGACTGTACAGATGGATCTGACTGACTGACTGTCTGTACTACTGCCAGACTGTACAGATGGATCTGACTGAATGACTGTCTGTACTACTGCCAGACTTTACAGATGGATCTGACTGACTGACTGTCTGTACTACTGCCAGACTGTACAGATGGATCTGACTGAATGACTGTCTGTCTGTACTACTGCCAGACTGTACAGATGGATCTGACTGAATGACTGTCTGTACTACTGCCAGACTGTACAGATGGATCTGACTGAATGTCTGTCTGTCTGTACTACTGCCAGACTGTACAGATGGATCTGACTGAATGACTGTCTGTACTACTGCCAGACTGTACAGATGGATCTGACTGAATGACTGTCTGTACTACTGCCAGACTGTACAGATGGATCTGACTGAATGACTGTCTGTAATACTGCAAGACTTTACAGATGGATCTGACTGAATGACTGTATGCCTGTACTACTGCCAGACTGTACAGATGGATCTGACTGAATGACTGTCTGTCTGTACTACTGCAAGACTTTACAGATGGATCTGACTGACTGTCTGTACTACTGCCAGACTTTACAGATGGATCTGACTGAATGACTGTCTGTATTACTGCCAGACTTTACAGATGGATCTGACTGAATGACTGTCTGTCTGTACTACTGCCAGACTGTACAGATGGATCTGACTGACTGTCTGTACTACTGCCAGACTTTACAGATGGATCTGACTGAATTACTGTCTGTCTGTACTACTGCCAGACTTTACAGATGGATCTGACTGACTGTCTGTACTACTGCCAGACTTTACAGATGGATCTGACTGACTGTCTGTACTACTGCCAGACTTTACAGATGGATCTGAGGACCCCGTTTGACTCCCATTGGCGATGCCAACATGACTCAGCACTGACATTGTATCACAGTGTGTTTTATTATTTTACTTTTAATTAATTTGGCAAGTCAGTTATGAACGAATTCTTATTTACAATGATGGCCTACCGGGGAACAGTGGGTTTAACTGCCTTGTTCAGGGGCAGAACGACAGATTTTTACCTTGTCAGCTCAGGGATTTGATACAGCAACCTGCCGCCACTACACTCTAACCACTAGGCTACCTGCCTCCTCTTACACTCTAACCACTAGGCTACCTGCCGCCTCTACACTCTAACCACTAGACTACCTGCCTCCTCTACACTCTAACCACGAGGCTACCTGCCTCCTCTACACTCTGACCACTAGGCTACCTGCCTCCTCTACACTCTAACCACTAGACTACCTGCCTCCACTAACTACTAGACTACCTGCCTCCACTACACTCTAACCACTAGGCTACCTGCCTCCTCTACACTCTAACCACTAGGCTACCTGCCTCCTCTACACTCTAACCACTAGGCTACCTGCCTCCTCTACACTCTAACCACTAGGCTACCTGCCTCCTCTACACTCTAACCACTAGGCTACCTGCCTCCTCTACACTCTAACCACTAGGCTACCTGCCTCCTCTACACTCTAACCACTAGGCTACCTGCCTCCTCTACACTCTAACCACTAGGCTACCTGCCTCCTCTACACTCTAACCACTAGGCTACCTGCCTCCTCTACACTCTAACCACTAGGCTACCTGCCTCCTCTACACTCTAACCACTAGTCTACCTGCCTCCCCTACACTCTAAACACTAGGCTACCTGCCTCCTCTACACTCTAACCACTAGTCTACCTGCCTCCTCTACACTCTAACCACTAGATGACATGCCTCCTCTACACTCTAACCACTAGGCTACCTGCCCCCTCTACTCTCTAACCACAAGGCTACCTGCCGCCCCTACGCTCTAACCACTAGGCTACCTGCCGCCCCTACGCTCTAACCACTAGGCTACCTGCCGCCCCTACGCTCTAACCACTAGTCTACCTGCCTCCTCTACACTCTAACCACTAGTCTACCTGCCTCCCCTACACTCTAACCACTAGGCTACCTGCCTCCTCTACACTCTAACCACTAGTCTACCTGCCTCCTCTACACTCTAACCACTAGACGACCTGCCTCCTCTACACTCAAACCACTAGGCTACCTGCCTCCCCTACACTCTAACCACTAGACTACCTGCCTCCTCTACACTCTAACCACTAGACTACCTGACTCCTCTACACTCTAACCACTAGGCTACCTGCCTCCTCTAACCACTAGGCTACCTGCCTCCTCTACACTCTAACCACTAGGCTACCTGCCTCCTCTACACTCTAACCACTAGGCTACCTGCCTCCTCTACACTCTAACCACTAGGCTACCTGCCTCCTCTACTCTCTAACCACTAGACTACCTGCCTCCTCTACACTCTAACCACTAGGCTACCTGCCTCCTCTACACTCTAACCACTAGTCTACCTGCCTCCTCTACACTCTAACCACTAGTCTACCTGCCTCCTCTACACTCTAACCACTAGTCAACCTGCCTCCCCTACACTCTAACCACTAGGCTACCTGCCTCCTCTACACTCTAACCACTAGTCTACCTGCCTCCCCTACACTCTAACCACTAGGCTACCTGCCTCCTCTACACTCTAACCACTAGGCTACCTGCCTCCCCTACACTCTAACCACTAGTCTACCTGCCTCCCCTACACTCTAACCACTAGGCTACCTGCCTCCTCTACACTCTAACCACTAGGCTACCTGCCTCCCCTACACTCTAACCACTAGTCTACCTGCCGCCTCTACTCTCTAACCACAAGGCTACCTGCCGCCCCTACACTCTAACCACTAGGCTACCTGCCGCCCCTACGCTCTAACCACTAGGCTACCTGCCGCCCCTACGCTCTAACCACAAGTCTACCCTGCCTCCTCTACACTCTAACCACTAGTCTACCTGCTTCCCCTACACTCTAACCACTAGACTACCTGCCTCCTCTACACTCTAACCACTAGTCCACCTACCTCCTCTACACTCTAACCACTAGACGACCTGCCTCCTCTACACTCTAACCACTAGGCTACCTGCCTCCTCTACACTCTAACCACTAGACTACCTGCCTCCTCTACACTCTAACCACTAGACTACCTGCCTCCTCTACACTCTAACCACTAGGCTACCTGCCTCCTCTAACCACTAGGCTACCTGCCTCCTCTACACTCTAACCACTAGGCTACCTGCCTCCTCTACACTCTAACCACTAGGCTACCTGCCTCCTCTACACTCTAACCACTAGGCTACCTGCCTCCTCTACACTCTAACCACTAGGCTACCTGCCTCCTATACACTCTAACCACTAGGCTACCTGCCTCCTCTACAATCTAACCACTAGACTACCTGCCTCCTCTACACTCTAACCACTAGTCTACCTGCCTCCTCTACACTCTAACCACTAATCTACCTGCCTCCTCTACACTCTAACCACTAGTCTACCTGCCTCCCCTACACTCTAACCACTAGGCTACCTGCCTCCTCTACACTCTAAGACTAGTCTACCTGCCTCCTCTACACTCTAACCACTAGACGACCTGCCTCCTCTACACTCTAACCACTAGGCTACCTGCCTCCTATACACTCTAACCACTAGGCTACCTGCCTCCTCTACAATCTAACCACTAGACTACCTGCCTCCTCTACACTCTAACCACTAGACTACCTGCCTCCTCTACACTCCAACCACTAGTCTACCTGCCTCCTCTACACTCTAACCACTAGTCTACCTGCCTCCTCTACACTCAAACCACTAGGCTACCTGCCTCCCCTACACTCTAACCACTAGACTACCTGCCTCCTCTACACTCTAACCACTAGACTACCTGACTCCTCTACACTCTAACCACTAGGCTACCGGCCTCCTCTAACCACTAGGCTACCTGCCTCCTCTACACTCTAACCACTAGGCTACCTGCCTCCTCTACACTCTAACCACTAGGCTACCTGCCTCCTCTACACTCTAACCACTAGACTACCTGCCTCCTCTACACTCTAACCACTAGGCTACCTGCCTCCTCTACACTCTAACCACTAGTCTACCTGCCTCCTCTACACTCTAACCACTAGTCTACCTGCCTCCTCTACACTCTAACCACTAGTCAACCTGCCTCCCCTACACTCTAACCACTAGGCTACCTGCCTCCTCTACACTCTAACCAATAGTCTACCTGCCTCCTCTACACTCTAACCACTAGGCTACCTGCCTCCCCTACACTCTAACCACTAGTCTACCTGCCGCCTCTACTCTCTAACCACAAGGCTACCTGCCGCCCCTACGCTCTAACCACTAGGCTACCTGCCGCCCCTACGCTCTAACCACTAGGCTACCTGCCGCCCCTACGCTCTAACCACAAGTCTACCCTGCCTCCTCTACACTCTAACCACTAGTCTACCTGCTTCCCCTACACTCTAACCACTAGGCTACCTGCCTCCTCTACACTCTAACCACTAGACGACCTGCCTCCTCTACACTCAAACCACTAGGCTACCTGCCTCCTCTACACTCTAACCACTAGACTACCTGCCTCCTCTACACTCTAACCACTAGGCTACCTGCCTCCTCTAACCACTAGGCTACCTGCCTCCTCTAACCACTAGGCTACCTGCCTCCTCTACACTCTAACCACTAGGCTACCTGCCTCCTCTACACTCTAACCACTAGGCTACCTGCCTCCTCTACACTCTAACCACTAGGCTACCTGCCTCCTCTACACTCTAACCACTAGGCTACCTGCCTCCTATACACTCTAACCACTAGGCTACCTGCCTCCTCTACAATCTAACCACTAGACTACCTGCCTCCTCTACACTCTAACCACTAGTCTACCTGCCTCCTCTACACTCTAACCACTAATCTACCTGCCTCCTCTACACTCTAACCACTAGTCTACCTGCCTCCCCTACACTCTAACCACTAGGCTACCTGCCTCCTCTACACTCTAAGACTAGTCTACCTGCCTCCTCTACACTCTAACCACTAGACGACCTGCCTCCTCTACACTCTAACCACTAGGCTACCTGCCTCCTATACACTCTAACCACTAGGCTACCTGCCTCCTCTACAATCTAACCACTAGACTACCTGCCTCCTCTACACTCTAACCACTAGTCTACCTGCCTCCTCTACACTCTAACCACTAGTCTACCTGCCTCCTCTACACTCTAACCACTAGTCTACCTGCCTCCCCTACACTCTAACCACTAGGCTACCTGCCTCCTCTACACTCTAACCACTAGTCTACCTGCCTCCTCTACACTCTAACCACTAGGCTACCTACCTCTACTACACTCTAACCACTAGACTACCTACCGCCCCCTAGTGGTGATTCCCTATGAACTGCCACCTCTATACTCTAACCACTAGACTACCTACCGCCCCCTAGTGGTGATTCACTATGAACTGCCACCTCTACACTCTAACCACTAGACTACCTACCGCCCCCTAGTGGTGATTCCCTATGAACTGCCACCTCTACACTCTAACCACTAGACTACCTACCGCCCCCTAGTGGTGATTCCCTATGAACTGCCACCTCTACACTCTAACCACTAGACTACCTACCGCCCCCTAGTGGTGATTCCCTATGAACTGCCACCTCTACACTCTAACCACTAGACTACCTACCGCCCCCTAGTGGTGATTCACTATGAACTGCCACCTCTACACCCTAACCACTAGACTACCTACCGCCCCCTAGTGGTGATTCCCTATGAACTGCCACCTCTACACTCTAACCACTAGACTACCTACCGCCCCCTAGTGGTCATTCACTATGAACTGCCACCTCTACACTCTAACCACTAGACTACCTACCGCCCCCTAGTGGTGATTCCCTATGAACTGCCACCTCTACACTCTAACCACTAGACTACCTACCGCCCCCTAGTGGTGATTCCCTATGAACTGCCACCTCTACACTCTAACCACTAGACTACCTACCGCCCCGTAGTGGTGATTCCCTATGAACTGCCACCTCTACACTCTAACCACTTGACTACCTACCGCCCCCTAGTGGTGATTCCATATGAACTGCCACCTCTACACTCTAACCACTAGACTACCTACCGCCCCCTAGTGGTGATTCCATATGAACTGCACAGGAGAGAGCTAAAAAAACGTCCACAAAAGTCTGCTTTCCAAAACTCTTTTGGGGTTGAAGTTCCCATTTATTTGCGCGTATAAAAAATATCTCCAAAACACATGTTCCTATAAGGTACAGAGAGATTCATTCTATAAGCCTAATCATCTGTGATACGGTAACACCTGAATGTGCTCTCCTCTCGTCTGTTTCTAACCCTTTCTGGTATACATGTGTATACACACACACACACACACACACACGCACACACACACACTCACACACGCACGCACGCACGCACGCACACACACACACACACACGACCATTGACCCCAACATATAGTGCCCTCTAGTGTACAAAACAAGTTTTTTTTAAATAACCCTGGACAGACAACGTTTACACACAACTCATAAACCCAAAATGGCTCCGACACACATTACATCATATTATGATTATAAGTTAATTATTTATAAAAACACACCTTCTTCTCCTCTACTATAAATGAGCCTCTCATGTCATCTGTATACAGACTTTTTGTTTTCTTTATTTCTCCATTGTGTTATTGACGGTATGTTTTGTTTATTCCATGTGTAACTCTGTGTTGTTGTATGCGTCAAACTGCTTTGCTTTATCTTGGCCAGGTCGCAGTGGTAAATGAGAACTTATATTAACCCTGCAGTTCTCTGTTGTCACCACTAGAAGGAGGACGTGTCATCAGTCTATATTAACCCTGCAGTTCTCTGTTTTCACCACTAGAGGGAGGGCGTGTCATCAGTCTATATTAACCCTGCAGTTCTCTGTTTTCACCACTAGAGGGAGGACGTGTCATCAGTCTATATTAACCCTGCAGTTCTCTGTTTTCACCACTAGAGGGAGGGCGTGTCATCAGTCTATAATAACCCTGCAGTTCTCTGTTTTCACCACTAGAGGGAGGACGTGACATCAGTCTATATTAACCCTGCAGTTCTCTGTTGTCACCACTAGAGGGAGGACGTGTCAGTCAGTCTATAATAACCCTGCAGTACTCTGTCTTCACCACTAGAGGGAGGACGTGTCATCAGTCTATATTAACCCTGCAGTTCTCTGTTGTCACCACTAGAGGGAGGACGTGTCATCAGTCTATAATAACCATGCAGTACTCTGTTTTCACCACTAGAGGGAGGACGTGTCATCAGTCTATATTAACCCTGTAGTTCTCTGTTGTCACCACTAGAGGGAGGACGTGACATCAGTCTATAATAACCATGCAGTACTCTGTTTTCACCACTAGAGGGAGGACGTGACATCAGTCTATAATAACCCTGCAGTTCTCTGTTTTCACCACTAGAGGGAGGACGTGTCATCAGTCTATAATAACCCTGCAGTACTCTGTTTTCATCACTAGGGGGAGGACGTGTCATCAGTCTATAACCATGCAGTACTCTGTTTTCACCACTAGATGGTCGTGTCAGTCTATATTAACCCTGCAGTTCTCTGTTTTCACCACTAGGGGGAGGACGTGTCATCAGTCTATAATAACCCTGCAGTTCTCTGTTTTCACCACTAGAGGGAGGACGTGTCAGTCAGTCTATAACCCTGCAGTACTCTGTTTTCACCACTAGAGGGAAGACGTGTCATCAGTCTATAATAACCCTGCAGTTCTCTGTTGTCACCACTAGAGGGAGGACGTGTCATCAGTCTATATTAACCCTGCAGTTCTCTGTTGTCACCACTAGAGGGAGGACGTGTCATCAGTCTATATTAACCCTGCAGTTCTCTGTTTTCACCACTAGAGGGAGGACGTGTCATCAGTCTATATTAACCCTGCAGTTCTCTGTTGTCACCACTAGAGGGAGGACGTGTCATCAGTCTATAATAACCCTGCAGTACTCTGTTTTCACCACTAGAGGGAGGACGTGTCATCAGTCTATATTAACCCTGCAGTTCTCTGTTTTCACCACTAGGGGGAGGACGTGTCATCAGTCTATATTAACCCTGCAGTTCTCTGTTTTCACCACTAGAGGGAGGACGTGTCATCAGTCTATATTAACCCTGCAGTACTCAAATCACATTGTATTGGTCACATACACATGGTTAGCAGACGTTAATGCTGAGTGTAGAGAAATGCTTGTGCTTCAAGTTCCCCACCGTGCAGTAATAACCAACAAGTACTCTAACAATTCCACAAACTCTACCTTGTACACACAAGTGTAAAGGAGTGAATAAGAATAGGTACCTATAAATATATGGATTAGTGATGGCCGAACGGCATAGGCAAGATGCAGTAGATGGTATAGAATACAGTATATACATATGAGATGAGTAATGTAGGGTATGTAAACAAGATGCAGTAGATGATATAGAGTGCAGTATATACATATGAGATGAATAAAGTAAATCAATACATGTCTTGTCTAATTATGTAGAATATGTACCTATAAATATATGGATTAGTGATGGCCGAACGGCATAGGCAAGATGCAGGTGATTGTATAGAATACAGTATATACATATGAGATGAGTAATGTAGGGTATGTAAACAAGATGCAGTAGATGATATAGAGTGCAGTATATACATATGAGATGAATAAAGTAAATCAATACATGTCTTGTCTAATTATGTAGAATATGTACCTATAAATATATGGATTAGTGATGGCCGAACGGCATAGGCAAGATGCAGGTGATGGTATAGAATACAGTATATACATATGAGATGAGTAATGTAGGGTATGTAAACATTATATAAAGTGACATAGTTTAAAGTGACTAGTGATTCCTTTATTAAGTCCATGCATTAAAGTGGCCAGAGATTTGAGTTGAGTCTGTATGTTGGCAGCAGCCTCTCTATGTTAGTGGTGGCTGTTTAACAGTCTGATGGCCTTGAGATAGAAGCTGTTTTTCAGTCTCTCGGTCCCAGCTTTGATGCACCTGTACTGACCTCGCCTTCTGGATGATAGCAGGGTGAACAGGCAGTGGCTCGGGTGGTTGTTGTCCTTGATGATCTTTTCGGCCTTCCTGTGACATCAGGTGGTGTAGGTGTCCTGGAGGGCAGGTAGCAAGATGCAGTAGATGGTATAGACTACATACAAGATGCAGTAGATGGTATAGACTATATACAAGATGCAGTAGATGGTATAGACTATATACAAGATGCAGTAGATGGTATAGACTACAGTGGGGCAAAAATGTATTTAGTCAACCACCAATTGTGCAAGTTCTCCCACTTAAAAAGATGAGAGAGGCCTGTAATTTTCATCATAGGTACAATTCAACTATGACAGACAAAATTTAAAAAATCCAGAAAACCACATTGTAGGATTTTTAATGAATTTATTTGCAAATTATGGTGGACAATAAGTATTTGTTTTATTTAATTTTTTTGCAGGGGGGGCACACGGGGAGTGTGGCAGAGTCAGGTTGGAGACCTGGGCCCACTCCCCGTGCTTACCGGAAGAAGGGCAGTACTGGTCAGGTTGGAGACCTGGGCCCACTCCTCGTGCTTCTGGAAGAAGGGCAGTACTGGTCAGGTTGGAGACCTGGGCCCACTCCTCGTGCTTCTGGAAGAAGGGCAGTACTGGTCAGGTTGGAGACCTGGGCCCACTCCTCGTGCTTACCGGAAGAAGGGCAGTACTGGTCAGGTTGGAGACCTGGGCCCACTCCTCGTGCTTCTGGAAGAAGGGCAGTACTGGTCAGGTTGGAGACCTGGGCCCACTCCTCGTGCTTCTGGAAGAAGGGCAGTACTGGTCAGGTTGGAGACCTGGGCCCACTCCTCGTGCTTCTGGAAGAAGGGCAGTACTGGTCAGGTTGGAGACCTGGGCCCACTCCTCGTGCTTCTGGAAGAAGGGCAGTACTGGTCAGGTTGGAGACCTGGGCCCACTCCCCGTGCTTCTGGAAGAAGCGCAGTACTGGTCAGGTTGGAGACCTGGGCCCACTCCCCGTGCTTCTGGAAGAAGGGCAGTACTGGTCAGGTTGGAGACCTGGGCCCACTCCTCGTGCTTCTGGAAGAAGGGCAGCACTGGTCAGGTTGGAGACCTGGGCCCACTCCTCGTGCTTACCGGAAGAAGGGCAGTACTGGTCAGGTTGGAGACCTGGGCCCACTCCTCGTGCTTACCGGAAGAAGGGCAGTACTGGTCAGGTTGGAGACCTGGGCCCACTCCCCGTGCTTCTGGAAGAAGGGCAGTACTGGTCAGGTTGGAGACCTGGGCCCACTCCTCGTGCTTACCGGAAGAATGGCAGTACTGGTCAGATTGGAGACCTGGGCCCACTCCTCGTGCTTACCGGAAGAAGGGCAGTACTGGTCAGGTTGGAGACCTGGGCCCACTCCTCGTGCTTCTGGAAGAAGGGCAGTACTGGTCAGGTTGGAGACCTGGGCCCACTCCTCGTGCTTCTGGAAGAAGGGCAGTACTGGTCAGGTTGGAGACCTGGGCCCACTCCCCGTGCTTCTGGAAGAAGGGCAGTACTGGTCAGGTTGGAGACCTGGGCCCACTCCTCGTGCTTACCGGAAGAAGGGCAGTACTGGTCAGGTTGGAGACCTGGGCCCACTCCTCGTGCTTACCGGAAGAAGGGCAGTACTGGTCAGGTTGGAGACCTGGGCCCACTCCCCGTGCTTCTGGAAGAAGGGCAGTACTGGTCAGGTTGGAGACCTGGGCCCACTCCTCGTGCTTACCGGAAGAAGAGCAGTACTGGTCAGGTTGGAGACCTGGGCCCACTCCCCGTGCTTCTGGAAGAAGGGCAGTAGTGGTCAGGTTGGAGACCTGGGCCCACTCCTCGTGCTTACCGGAAGAAGAGCAGTACTGGTCAGGTTGGAGACCTGGGCCCACTCCTCGTGCTTCTGGAAGAAGAGCAGTACTGGTCAGGTTGGAGACCTGGGCCCACTCCTCGTGCTTACCGGAAGAAGAGCAGTACTGGTCAGGTTGGAGACCTGGGCCCACTCCTCGTGCTTCTGGAAGAAGGGCAGTACTGGTCAGGTTGGAGACCTGGGCCCACTCCCCGTGCTTCTGGAAGAAGGGCAGTACTGGTCAGGTTGGAGACCTGGGCCCACTCCCCGTGCTTCTGGAAGAAGGGCAGTACTGGTCAGGTTGGAGACCTGGGCCCACTCCTCGTGCTTCTGGAAGAAGAGCAGCACTGGTCAGGTTGGAGACCTGGGCCCACTCCCCGTGCTTCTGGAAGAAGGGCAGTACTGGTCAGGTTGGAGACCTGGGCCCACTCCCCGTGCTTCTGGAAGAAGGGCAGTACTGGTCAGGTTGGAGACCTGGGCCCACTCCTCGTGCTTCTGGAAGAAGGGCAGTACTGGTCAGGTTGGAGACCTGGGCCCACTCCTCGTGCTTCTGGAAGAAGGGCAGTACTGGTCAGGTTGGAGACCTGGGCCCACTCCTCGTGCTTACCGGAAGAAGGGCAGTACTGGTCAGGTTGGAGACCTGGGCCCACTCCTCGTGCTTACCGGAAGAAGGGCAGTACTGGTCAGGTTGGAGACCTGGGCCCACTCCTCGTGCTTACCGGAAGAAGGGCAGTACTGGTCAGGTTGGAGACCTGGGCCCACTCCTCGTGCTTACCGGAAGAAGGGCAGTACTGGTCAGGTTGGAGACCTGGGCCCACTCCTCGTGCTTACCGGAAGAAGGGCAGTACTGGTCAGGTTGGAGACCTGGGCCCACTCCTCGTGCTTCTGGAAGAAGGGCAGTACTGGTCAGGTTGGAGACCTGGGCCCACTCCTAGTGCTTACCGGAAGAAGGGCAGTACTGGTCAGGTTGGAGACCTGGGCCCACTCCTCGTGCTTACCGGAAGAAGAGCAGTACTGGTCAGGTTGGAGACCTGGGCCCACTCCTCGTGCTTACCGGAAGAAGAGCAGTACTGGTCAGGTTGGAGACCTGGGCCCACTCCCCGTGCTTACCGGAAGAAGAGCAGTACTGGTCAGGTTGGAGACCTGGGCCCACTCCCCGTGCTTACCGGAAGAAGAGCAGTACTGGTCAGGTTGGAGACCTGGGCCCACTCCTCGTGCTTACCGGAAGAAGGGCAGTACTGGTCAGGTTGGAGACCTGGGCCCACTCCTCGTGCTTCTGGAAGAAGAGCAGTACTGGTCAGGTTGGAGACCTGGGCCCACTCCTCGTGCTTCTGGAAGAAGGGCAGTACTGGTCAGGTTGGAGACCTGGGCCCACTCCCGTGCTTCTGGAAGAAGGGCAGTACTGGTCAGGTTGGAGACCTGGGCCCACTCCTCGTGCTTCTGGAAGAAGAGCAGTACTGGTCAGGTTGGAGACCTGGGCCCACTCCTCGTGCTTCTGGAAGAAGAGCAGCACTGGTCAGGTTGGAGACCTGGGCCCACTCCTCGTGCTTCTGGAAGAAGAGCAGCACTGGTCAGGTTGGAGACCTGGGCCCACTCCTCGTGCTTCTGGAAGAAGGGCAGTACTGGTCAGGTTGGAGTCCTGGGCCCACTCCCCGTGCTTCTGGAAGAAGGGCAGTACTGGTCAGGCACCGTGTTATGCGGTCAAGCTCACAGCCCGGTGTCACCAGTACGCGCTCACAGCCCGGTGTCACCAGTACGCCCTCACAGCCCGGTGTCACCAGTACGCGCTCACAGCCCGGCGTCACAGCCCAGTGTCACCAGTACGCCCTCACAGCCCGGTGTCACCAGTACGCGCTCACAGCCCGGTGTCACCAGTACGCCCTCACAGCCCGGTGTCACCAGTACGCGCTCACAGCCCGGTGTCGCCAGTACGCCCTCACAGCCCTCACAGCCCGGTGTCGCCAGTACGCGCTCACAGCCCGGTGTCACCAGTACGCGCTCACAGCCCGGTGTCACCAGTACGCCCTCACAGCCCGGTGTCGCCAGTACGCGTTCACAGCCCGGCGTCACAGCCCGGCGTCACAGCCCTCACAGCCCTCACAGCCCGGTGTCGCCAGTACGCGCTCACAGCCCGGTGTCACCAGTACGCGCTCACAGCCCGGCGTCGCCAGTACGCGCTCACAGCCCGGTGTCACCAGTACGCCCTCACAGCCCGGTGTCACCAGTACGCCCTCACAGCCCGGTGTTGCCAGTACGCCCTCACAGCACGGTGTCGCCAGTACGCGCTCACAGCCCGGTGTTGCCAGTACGCGCTCACAGCCCGGTGTCACCAGTACGCGCTCACAGCCCGGTGTCACCAGTACGCCCTCACAGCCCGGTGTCACCAGTACGCTCACAGCCCGGCGTCACAGCCCAGTGTCACCAGTACGCCCTCACAGCCCGGTGTCACCAGTACGCGCTCACAGCCCGGTGTCACCAGTACGCCCTCACAGCCCGGTGTCACCAGTACGCGCTCACAGCCCGGTGTCGCCAGTACGTGTTCACAGCCCGGTGTCGCCAGTACGCGCTCACAGCCCGGTGTTGCCAGTACGCACTCACAGCCCGGTGTCACCAGTACGCCCTCATAGCCCGGTGTCAACAGTACACGCTCACAGCCCGGTGTCACCAGTACGTGCTCACAGCCCGGTGTCGCCAGTACGCGCTCACAGCCCGGTGTCACCAGTACGCGCTCACAGCCCGGTGTCACCAGTACGCCCTCACAGCCCGGTGTCGCCAGTACGCCCTCACAGCCCGGTGTCACCAGTACGCGCTCACAGCCCGGTGTCACCAGTACGCGCTCACAGCCCGGCGTCACAGCCCGGTGTCACCAGTACGCCCTCACAGCCCGGTGTCGCCAGTACGCGCTCACAGCCCGGTGTCGCCAGTACGCGCTCACAGCCCGGTGTCGCCAGTACGCCCTCACAGCCCGGTGTCACCAGTACGCCCTCACAGCCCGGTGTCACCAGTACGCGCTCACAGCCCGGCGTCGCCAGTACGCGCTCACAGCACAGTGTCGCCAGTACGCCCTCACAGCCCGGTGTCACCAGTACGCCCTCACAGCCCGGTGTCACCAGTACGCCCTCACAGCCCTCACAGCCCGGTGTCGCCAGTACGCGCTCACAGCCCGGTGTCACCAGTACGCGCTCACAGCCCGGTGTCACCAGTACGCCCTCACAGCCCGGTGTCGCCAGTACGCGCTCACAGCCCGGCGTCACAGCCCTCACAGCCCTCACAGCCCGGTGTCACCAGTACGCGCTCACAGCCCGGCGTCACAGCCCTCACAGCCCTCACAGCCCGGTGTCACCAGTACGCGCTCACAGCCCGGCGTCGCCAGTACGCGCTCACAGCCCGGTGTCACCAGTACGCCCTCACAGCCCGGTGTCACCAGTACGCCCTCACAGCCCGGTGTTGCCAGTACGCCCTCACAGCACGGTGTCGCCAGTACGCGCTCACAGCCCGGTGTTGCCAGTACGCGCTCACAGCCCGGTGTCGCCAGTACGCGCTCACAGCCCGGCGTCACAGCCCGGCGTCACAGCCCGGTGTTGCCAGTACGCGCTCACAGCCCGGCGTCACAGCCCGGCGTCACAGCCCGGCGTCACAGCCCGGTGTTGCCAGTACGCGCTCACAGCCCGGTGTTGCCAGTACGCGCTCACAGCCCGGCGTCACAGCCCGGCGTCACAGCCCGGTGTCGCCAGTACGCGCTCACAGCCCGGTGTTGCCAGTACGCGCTCACAGCCCGGTGTCACCAGTACGCCCTCATAACCCGGTGTCACCAGTACGCCCTCACAGCCCGGTGTTGCCAGTACGCCCTCACAGCCCGGTGTCGCCAGTACGTCCTCACAGCCCGGTGTCACCAGTACGCGCTCACAGCCCGGTGTCTCCAGTACGCCCTCACAGCCCGGTGTCACCAGTACGTCCTCACAGCCCGGTGTCACCAGTACGCCCTCACAGCCCGGTGTCTCCAGTACGCCCTCACAGCCCGGTGTCACCAGTACGCCCTCACAGCCCGGCGTCTCCAGTACGCGCTCACAGCCCGGCGTCACCAGTACACGCTCACAGCCCGGTGTCGCCAGTACGCCCTCACAGCCCGGCGTCACCAGTACGCCCTCACAGCCCGGTGTCACCAGTACGCCCTCACAGCCCGGCGTCTCCAGTACGCGCTCACAGCCCGGCGTCACCAGTACGTCCTCACAGCCCGGTGTCACCAGTACGCCCTCACAGCCCGGTGTCACCAGTACGCCCTCACAGCCCGGTGTCGCCAGTACGCGCTCACAGCCCGGTGTCACCAGTACGCCCTCACAGCCCGGTGTCACCAGTACGCGCTCACAGCCCGGCGTCACCAGTACACGCTCACAGCCCGGCGTCGCCAGTACACGCTCACAGCCCGGTGTCTCCAGTACACGCTCACAGCCCGGTGTCACCAGTACGCCCTCACAGCCCGGTGTCACCAGTACGCCCTCACAGCCCGGTGTCTCCAGTACGCCCTCACAGCCCGGTGTCTCCAGTACACGCTCACAGCCCGGTGTCTCCAGTACACGCTCACAGCCCGGTGTCGCCAGTACACGCTCACAGCCCGGTGTCGCCAGTACACGCTCACAGCCCGGTGTCGCCAGTACACGCTCACAGCCCGGTGTCTCCAGTACACGCTCACAGCCCGGTGTCTCCAGTACACGCTCACAGCCCGGTGTCGCCAGCACGCCCTCACAGCCCGGTGTCACCAGTACGCGCTCACAGCCCGGTGTCGCCAGTACGTCCTCACAGCCCGGTGTCACCAGTACGCGCTCACAGCCCGGTGTCACCAGTACGCGCTCACAGCCCGGTGTCACCAGTACGCGCTCACAGCCCGGTGTCACCAGTACGCTCACAGCCCGGTATCACCAGTACGCCCTCACAGCCCGGTGTCTCCAGTACGCCCTCACAGCCCGGTGTCACCAGTACGTCCTCACAGCCCGGTGTCACCAGTACGCCCTCACAGCCCGGTGTCACCAGTACGCCCTCACAGCCCGGTGTCACCAGTACGCCCTCACAGCCCGGTGTCACCAGTACGCCCTCACAGCCCGGTGTCTCCAGTACGCGCTCACAGCCCGGTGTCACCAGTACGCCCTCACAGCCCGGTGTCGCCAGTACGCGCTCACAGCCCGGTGTCACCAGTACGCGCTCACAGCCCGGTGTCACCAGTACGCGCTCACAGCCCGGTGTCACAGCCCGGTGTCGCCAGTACGTCCTCACAGCCCGGTGTCACCAGTACGCGCTCACAGCCCGGCGTCACAGCCCGGTGTCACCAGTACGCGCTCACAGCCCGGTGTCACCAGTACGCGCTCACAGCCGGTGTCACCAGTACGCGCTCACAGCCCGGTGTCACCAGTACGCTCACAGCCCGGTGTCACCAGTACGCCCTCACAGCCCGGTGTCACCAGTACGCGCTCACAGCCCGGTGTCACCAGTACGCCCTCACAGCCCGGCGTCACAGCCCGGTGTCACCAGTACGCGCTCACAGCCCGGTGTCACCAGTACGCGCTCACAGCCCGGTGTCACCAGTACGCGCTCACAGCCCGGTGTCTCCAGTACGCGCTCACAGCCCGGTGTCACCAGTACGCGCTCACAGCCCGGTGTCACCAGTACGCTCTCATAGCCCGGTGTCACCAGTACGCGCTCACAGCCCGGTGTCACCAGTACGAGCTCATAACCCGGTGTCGCCAGTACGCGCTCACAGCCCGGTGTCACCAGTACGCGCTCACAGCCCGGCGTCACAGCCCGGCGTCACAGCCCGGTGTCGCCAGTACATCCTCACAGCGCGTGTCACCAGTACGAGCTCACAGCCCGGTGTCACCAGTACGAGCTCATAACCCGGTGTCGCCAGTACGCGCTCACAGCCCGCGTCACAGCCCGGTGTCACCAGTACGTGCTCACAGCCCGGTGTCGCCAGTACGCGCTCACAGCCCGGCGTCACAGCCCGGTGTCACCAGTACGCGCTCATAGCCCGGTGTCACCAGTACGCGCTCACAGCCCGGTGTCACCAGTACGCGCTCATAGCCCGGTGTCGCCAGTACGCGCTCACAGCCCGGCGTCACAGCCCGGTGTCACCAGTACGCGCTCACAGCCCGGTGTCACCAGTACGCGCTCACAGCCCGGTGTCACCAGTACGCTCTCATAGCCCGGTGTCACCAGTACGCGCTCATAGCCCGGTGTCACCAGTACGCGCTCATAGCCCGGTGTCGCCAGTACGCGCTCACAGCCCGGCGTCACAGCCCGGTGTCACCAGTACGCACTCACAGCCCGGTGTCGCCAGTACATCCTCACAGCCCGGTGTCGCCAGTACATCCTCACAGCCCGGTGTCGCCAGTACGCGCTCACAGCCCGGCGTCACAGCCCGGCGTCACAGCCCGGTGTCGCCAGTACATCCTCACAGCCCGGTGTCGCCAGTACACGCTCACAGCCCGGTGTCGCCAGTACGCGCTCACAGCCCGGTGTTGCCAGTACGCGCTCACAGCCCGGCGTCACAGCCCGGCGTCACAGCCCGGTGTCGCCAGTACGCGCTCACAGCCCGGTGTTGCCAGTACGCGCTCACAGCCCGGTGTCGCCAGTACGCCCTCATAACCCGGTGTCACCAGTACGCCCTCACAGCCCGGTGTTGCCAGTACGCCCTCACAGCCCGGTGTCGCCAGTACGTCCTCACAGCCCGGTGTCACCAGTACGCGCTCACAGCCCGGTGTCTCCAGTACGCCCTCACAGCCCGGTGTCACCAGTACGTCCTCACAGCCCGGTGTCACCAGTACGCCCTCACAGCCCGGTGTCACCAGTACGCCCTCACAGCCCGGTGTCACCAGTACGCCCTCACAGCCCGGCGTCTCCAGTACGCGCTCACAGCCCGGCGTCACCAGTACGCGCTCACAGCCCGGTGTCGCCAGTACGCCCTCACAGCCCGGCGTCACCAGTACGCCCTCACAGCCCGGTGTCACCAGTACGCCCTCACAGCCCGGCGTCTCCAGTACGCGCTCACAGCCCGGCGTCACCAGTACGTCCTCACAGCCCGGTGTCACCAGTACGCCCTCACAGCCCGGTGTCGCCAGTACGCGCTCACAGCCCGGTGTCACCAGTACGCCCTCACAGCCCGGTGTCACCAGTACGCGCTCACAGCCCGGCGTCACCAGTACACGCTCACAGCCCGGCGTCGCCAGTACACGCTCACAGCCCGGTGTCTCCAGTACGCGCTCACAGCCCGGTGTCACCAGTACGCCCTCACAGCCCGGTGTCACCAGTACGCCCTCACAGCCCGGTGTCTCCAGTACGCCCTCACAGCCCGGTGTCTCCAGTACACGCTCACAGCCCGGTGTCTCCAGTACACGCTCACAGCCCGGTGTCGCCAGTACACGCTCACAGCCCGGTGTCGCCAGTACACGCTCACAGCCCGGTGTCGCCAGTACACGCTCACAGCCCGGTGTCTCCAGTACACGCTCACAGCCCGGTGTCTCCAGTACACGCTCACAGCCCGGTGTCGCCAGCACGCCCTCACAGCCCGGTGTCACCAGTACGCGCTCACAGCCCGGTGTCGCCAGTACGTCCTCACAGCCCGGTGTCACCAGTACGCGCTCACAGCCCGGTGTCACCAGTACGCGCTCACAGCCCGGTGTCACCAGTACGCGCTCACAGCCCGGTGTCACCAGTACGCGCTCACAGCCCGGTGTCACCAGTACGCCCTCACAGCCCGGTGTCTCCAGTACGCCCCTCACAGCCCGGTGTCACCAGTACGTCCTCACAGCCCGGTGTCACCAGTACGCCCTCACAGCCCGGTGTCACCAGTACGCCCTCACAGCCCGGTGTCACCAGTACGCCCTCACAGCCCGGTGTCTCCAGTACGCGCTCACAGCCCGGTGTCACCAGTACGCCCTCACAGCCCGGTGTCGCCAGTACGCGCTCACAGCCCGGTGTCACCAGTACGCGCTCACAGCCCGGTGTCACCAGTAAGCGCTCACAGCCCGGTGTCACAGCCCGGTGTCGCCAGTACGTCCTCACAGCCCGGTGTCACCAGTACGCGCTCACAGCCCGGCGTCACAGCCCGGTGTCACCAGTACGCGCTCACAGCCCGGTGTCACCAGTACGCGCTCACAGCCCGGTGTCACCAGTACGCGCTCACAGCCCGGTGTCACCAGTACGCGCTCACAGCCCGGTGTCACCAGTACGCCCTCACAGCCCGGTGTCACCAGTACGCGCTCACAGCCCGGTGTCACCAGTACGCCCTCACAGCCCGGCGTCACAGCCCGGTGTCACCAGTACGCGCTCACAGCCGGTGTCACCAGTACGCGCTCACAGCCGGTGTCACCAGTACGCGCTCACAGCCCGGTGTCACCAGTACGCGCCACAGCCCGGTGTCTCCAGTACGCGCTCACAGCCCGGTGTCACCAGTACGCGCTCACAGCCCGGTGTCACCAGTACGCTCTCATAGCCCGGTGTCACCAGTACGCGCTCACAGCCCGGTGTCACCAGTACGAGCTCATAACCCGGTGTCGCCAGTACGCGCTCACAGCCCGGTGTCACCAGTACGCGCTCACAGCCCGGTGTCGCCAGTACGCTCACAGCCCGGCGTCACAGCCCGGCGTCACAGCCCGCGTCGCCAGTACGCGCTCACAGCCCGGTGTCACCAGTACGCGCTCACAGCCCGGTGTCACCAGTACGCGCTCACAGCCCGGTGTCACCAGTACGCGCTCACAGCCCGGTGTCGCCAGTACGCGCTCACAGCCCGGTGTCACCAGTACGCGCTCACAGCCCGGCGTCGCCAGTACGCGCTCACAGCCCGGCGTCACAGCCCGGCGTCACAGCCCGGTGTCGCCAGTACATCCTCACAGCGCGGTGTCACCAGTACGAGCTCACAGCCCGGTGTCACCAGTACGAGCTCATAACCCGGTGTCGCCAGTACGCGCTCACAGCCCGGCGTCACAGCCCGGTGTCACCAGTACGTGCTCACAGCCCGGTGTCGCCAGTACGCGCTCACAGCCCGGCGTCACAGCCCGGTGTCACCAGTACGCGCTCATAGCCCGGTGTCACCAGTACGCGCTCACAGCCCGGTGTCACCAGTACGCGCTCATAGCCCGGTGTCGCCAGTACGCGCTCACAGCCCGGCGTCACAGCCCGGTGTCACCAGTACGCGCTCATAGCCCGGTGTCACCAGTACGCGCTCATAGCCCGGTGTCGCCAGTACGCGCTCACAGCCCGGCGTCACAGTCCGGTGTCACCAGTACGCGCTCATAGCCCGGTGTCACCAGTACGCGCTCATAGCCCGGTGTCGCCAGTACGCGCTCACAGCCCGGCGTCACAGCCCGGTGTCACCAGTACGCACTCACAGCCCGGTGTCGCCAGTACATCCTCACAGCCCGGTGTCGCCAGTACATCCTCACAGCCCGGTGTCGCCAGTACGCGCTCACAGCCCGGTGTTGCCAGTACGCGCTCACAGCCCGGCGTCACAGCCCGGCGTCACAGCCCGGTGTCGCCAGTACATCCTCACAGCCCGGTGTCGCCAGTACACGCTCACAGCCCGGTGTCGCCAGTACACGCTCATAGCCCGGTGTCGCCAGTACACGCTCATAGCCCGGTGTCACCAGTACACGCTCACAGCCCGGTGTCGCCAGTACACGCTCATAGCCCGGTGTCGCCAGTACACGCTCATAGCCCGGTGTCACCAGTACATCCTCACAGCCCGGTGTCACCAGTACGCGCTCACAGCCCGGTGTCGCCAGTACGCGCTCACAGCCCGGTGTCACCAGTACGCGCTCATAGCCCGGTGTCACCAGTACGCCCTCACAGCCCGGTGTCGCCAGTACACGCTCACAGCCCGGCGTCACCAGTACGCCCTCACAGCCCGGTGTCACCAGTACGCCCTCACAGCCCGGTGTCGCCAGTACACGCTCACAGCCCGGTGTCACCAGTACGCGCTCATAGCCCGGTGTCACCAGTACGCCCTCACAGCCCGGTGTCGCCAGTACGCGCTCACAGCCCGGCGTCACCAGTACGCGCTCATAGCCCGGTGTCACCAGTACGCCCTCACAGCCCGGTGTCGCCAGTACGCGCTCACAGCCCGGCGTCACCAGTACGCGCTCACAGCCCGGTGTCTCCAGTACGCGCTCACAGCCCGGTGTCGCCAGTACGCGCTCACAGCCCGGTGTTGCCAGTACGCGCTCACAGCCCGGCGTCACCAGTACGCGCTCACAGTCCGGTGTCACCAGTACGCGCTCACAGCCCGGTGTCGCCAGTACGTCCTCACAGCCCGGTGTCACCAGTACGCGCTCACAGCCCGGCGTCACAGCCCGGTGTCACCAGTACGCGCTCACAGCCCGGTGTCGCCAGTACGTGCTCACAGCCCGGTGTCGCCAGTACGCGCTCACAGCCCGGTCACCAGTCACAGCCCGTACGCCCTCACAGCCCGGCGCCAGTACGCCCTCACAGCCCGGTGTCACCAGTACGCGCTCACAGCCCGGTGTCGCCAGTACGCCCAGCCCGGTGTCACAGCCCGGTGTCACCAGTACGCCCTCACAGCCCGGTGTCACAGCCCGCCCGTGTCACCAGTACGCGCTCACAGCCCGGTGTCACCAGTACGCCCTCACAGCCCGGTGTCACCAGTACGCCCTCACAGCCCGGTGTCACCAGTACGCCTCACAGCCCGGTGTCACCAGTACGCCCTCACAGCCCGGTGTCACCAGTACGCGCTCACAGCCCGGTGTCACCAGTACGCCCTCACAGCCCGGTGTCACCAGTACGCCCTCACAGCCCGGTGTCACCAGTACGCCCTCACAGCCAGGTGTCACCAGTACGCCCTCACAGCCCGGTGTCACCAGTACGCGCTCACAGCCCGGTGTCACCAGTACGCTCACACAGCCCGGTGTCACCAGTACGCGCTCACAGCCCGGTGTCCCAGTCCAGCCCGGTGTTGCCAGTACGCCTCACAGCCCGGTGTCACCAGTACGCCTCATAGCCCGGTGTCACCAGTACACGCCGGTGTCACCAGTCACAGCCCGGCGTCACCAGTACGTCCTCATAGCCCGGTGTCACCAGTACGCCCTCACAGCCCGGTGTCACCAGTACGCCCTCACAGCCCGGTGTCACCAGTACGCCCTCACAGCCCGGTGTCACCAGTACGCGCTCACAGCCCGGTGTCACCAGTACGCGCTCACAGCCCGGTGTCACCAGTACGCGCTCACAGCCCGGTGTCACCAGTACGCGCTCACAGCCCGGTGTCACCAGTACGCGCTCACAGCCCGGTGTCACCAGTACGCCCTCACAGCCCGGTGTCACCAGTACGCGCTCACAGCCCGGTGTCACCAGTACGCGCTCACAGCCCGGTGTCACCAGTACGCGCTCACAGCCCGGTGTCACCAGTACGCGCTCACAGCCCGGTGTCGCCAGTACGCCCTCACAGCCCGGTGTCGCCAGTACGTCCTCACAGCCCGGTGTCACCAGTAAGTCCTCACAGCCCGGTGTCACCAGTACGCGCTCACAGCCCGGTGTCGCCAGTACGCCCTCACAGCCCGGTGTCACCAGTACGCCCGCGCCAGTCACAGCCCGGTGTCACCAGTACGCGCTCACAGCCCGGTGTCACCAGTACGCCCTCACAGCCCGGTGTCACCAGTACGCCCTCACAGCCCGGTGTCACCAGTACGCCCTCACAGCCCGGTGTCGCCAGTACGCTCACAGCCCGGTGTCACCAGTACGCTCACAGCCCGGTGTCACCAGTACGCGCTCACAGCCCGGTGTCACCAGTACGCCCTCACAGCCCGGTGTCACCAGTACGCCCTCACAGCCCGGCGTCACCAGTACGCGCTCACAGCCCGGTGTCGCCAGTACGCGCTCACAGCCCGGTGTCTCCAGTACGCGCTCACAGCCCGGTGTCGCCAGTACGCCCTCATAGCCCGGTGTCGCCAGTACGCGCTCACAGCCCGGCGTCATAGCCCGGTGTCACCAGTACGCACTCACAGCCCGGTGTCGCCAGTACGCGCTCACAGCCCGGCGTCATAGCCCGGTGTCACCAGTACGCACTCACAGCCCGGTGTCACCAGTACGCGCTCACAGCCCGGTGTCACCAGTACGTCCTCATAGCCCGGTGTCACCAGTACGCCCTCATAGCCCGGTGTCACCAGTACGCACTCACAGCCCGGTGTCACCAGTACGCCCTCACAGCCCGGTGTCGCCAGTACGCGCTCACAGCCCGGCGTCACAGCCCGGTGTCGCCAGTACGCCCTCACAGCCCGGTGTCTCCAGTACGCCCTCACAGCCCGGTGTCTCCAGTACGCGCTCACAGCCCGGTGTCACCAGTACGCGCTCATAGCCCGGTGTCGCCAGTACGCGCTCACAGCCCGGTGTCGCCAGTACGCCCTCATAGCCCGGTGGGCTTTAGGCCAGCTCCCCGCAAGTGTCATGCGAGAGTGGGCATCCAGCCAGGGCGTGTGGAGTGGGCATCCAGCCAGGGCATGTGGAGTGGGCATCCAGCCAGGGCATGTTGTGCCAGCCCAGCGTGTTTGGTCTCCGGTACACCGTTTCGGTCCAGGGTACCCTGCGCCTGCTCTGCGTGCTGGGAGGTGCTGGGAGGGTGCAGTGCGTTCTATTCCTGCGCTCCGCCCCTGCTGGGCGAATGTGGGTATTGGGCCTAAGGGAGGCACCAGATCTCCAGTGCTCAACCACAGCCCGGTTCAACCTGTTCAACCTGTGCCTCCTGCCTCCTCCAAGCACCAGGCCTCCTGTAGGTCTCCCCAGCCTGGTGGGTCCTGTGGCAGCCCCACGCGCCAGGCTGTCTCTCTGTCTCCCTCCCTCCTCCCTCTAAAGGCGCCACGGAGGCGGGTTAAGAGACGGAGAAAGACTATGGTGGAGTTGGGTCCACGTCCCGCACCAGAGCCGCCACCGCGGACAGACACCCACCCAGACCCTGCCCTATAGGTTCAGGTTTTGCGGCCGGAGTCCGCACCTTGGGGGTGGGGCGGGGTGGTCGGGTGTGGGTACTGTCACGTTCTGACCTTAGTTCCTTTGGTATGTCTTTGTTTTAGTTTGGTCAGGGTGGGTAGTCTATGTTCTTTTTTCTATGTTGTGTTTATGTGTTTGGCCTGGTATGGTTCTCAATCAGAGGCAGGTGTCGTTCGTTGTCTCTGATTGAGAATCAGACTTAGGTAGCCTTTTCCCACCTGTGTTTTATGGGCAATTTTTTTTCTGTCTAGTGTTTTCTGCACCTTCCAGGACTGTTTCGGTTTTCGTTTAGTTCACGTTGTTATTTTGTATTTTCAGTGTTCAGTAAAATAAACATCATGAACACATACCACGCTGCGCATTGGTCTGACATTTCTTACTCCTCATCAGAGGAGGACGAAGAATATTGTTACAGCTATATTGTATTTACTTTGCCACCATGGCCTTCACTCACCTCATTTGCTCACGTTGTATATAGACTTATTTTTCTACTGTATTATTGACTGTATGTTTGTTTTACTCCATGTGTAACTCTGTGTTGTTGTACGTGTCGAAACTGTTTCGCTTTATCTTGGCCAGGTCGCAATTCTAAATGAGAGTTCCATCACAGCAGATGTGTGACCTGTTGCCACAAGAAAAGGGCAACCAGTGAAGAACAAACACCATTGTAAATAAAAACCCATATATTTATGTCAATTTATTTTTCCTTTTGTATATCAACTATTTGCACATAATATGACATTTGAAATGTCTTTATTCTTTTGGAACTTTTGTGAGTGCAATGTTTACTGTTAATTTGTTTATTTAACTTTTGTTTATTGCATCGGCCAGTACAGCCCCATACATTAAACTTGAATTGAGAGAGAGAGAGACAGAGATAGAGACAGAGGGAGAGAGAGAGAGAGAGAGAGAGAGAGAGAGAGAGAGAAAGAGACAGGGAGAGACAGGGGAGAGAGAGAGAGAGAGAGAGAGAGAGAGAGAGAGAGAGAGACAGGGAGAGACAGGAGGAGAGAGGGAGAGACAGGGAGAGAGAGAGAGGGGTCAGTCGTGATGAGCGGAGGTTGACTCCTGGTGACGCAAAGAGAGACCGAGCTGGGTGAATGGAGGAGGCAGACAGAATGGCTGCCCGGTGCCGCAGCTCCAAATGCACGGTAGAAAGGAACGGATTCAAGCGGGAACTCGATACCTGGCGGCACAAACTGATCAACTGCGTCGGTAAGAAGAAACCTAGGCATCTTTTTTTAACTGGCCTTTTGAACTTGGAAGCGATTTTACATCCCCAAAGTACAAAAAGGGAAAGATCCACAACATGAGTCAAACCCGGTTTAGCTGTAACGTTAGCCGCTAATGCTAGATACCTTTACAAGCTGTCTTTAATAGCAGCAGGTAACTAACGTTAGCTGCTAATGCTAAATGCCTTTACAAGCTGCCTTTAATTACGGCAGGTAACTGACATTCGCCGCTGATGCTAGATACCTTTTCAACAGCAGGTAACTAACGTTAGCCGCTAATGCTAGATACCTTTTCAACAGCAGGTAACTAACGTTAGCTGCTAATGCTAAATACCTTTACAACTGCAGGTAACTATCGTTAGCCGCTAATGCTAAATGCCTTCACAAGCTGCCTTTAATAACGGCAGGTAAATGACGTTAGTCGCTCATGCTAAATGCCTTTAATAACAGCAGGTAACTAACGTTAGCCGCTAATGCTAAATGCCTTTACAAGCTGTCTTTAATAACTGCAGGTAGTTTAGCATGTCCGTTTTCTGTTGACTCCGTTTCTCTTTGTCCTGTCTTGGCTGTTTCCAATGTACGTCCTTGTAAAAACACCTCGTAGAAGTCCATGATTTCTAGCAGCTAACGAGCTAGTTGGATTAGCTTAACTAGCTATACCGTGTTTGTTATGGTTACTACAACTAGCTATAACGTGTTTGTTATGGTTACTATAACTAGCTATACCGTGTTTGTTGTGGTTACTATAACTAGCTATAACGTGTTTGTTATGTTACTATAACTAGCTATAACGTGTTTGTTATGTTACTATAACTAGCTGCCGTGTTTGTTATGTTTACTATAACTAGCTATACCGTGTTTGTTATGGTTACTATAACTAGCTATAACGTGTTTGTTATGTTACTATAACTAGCTGCCGTGTTTGTTATGGTTACTATAACTAGCTGTACCGTGTTTGTTATGTTAATATAACTAGCTGCTGTGTTTGTTATGTTACTATAACTAGCTGCTGTGTTTGTTATGTTACTATATCTAGCTGCTGTGTTTGTTATGTTATTATAACTAGCTGCTGTGTTTGTTATGTTACTATAACTAGCTGCTGTGTTTGTTATGTTACTATATCTAGCTGCTGTGTTTGTTATGTTATTATAACTAGCTGCTGTGTTTGTTATGTTACTATATCTAGCTGCTGTGTTTGTTATGTTACTATAACTAGCTGCTGTGCTTGTTATGTTATTATAACTAGCTGCTGTGTTTGTTATGGTTACTATGACTAGCTGTACCGTGTTTGTTATGTTAATATAACTAGCTGCTGTGTTTGTTATGGTTACTATAACTAGCTGCTGTGTTTGTTATGATTAGTATAACTAGCTATACCGTGTTTGTTATGTTACTATAACTAGCTGCCGTGTTTGTTATGGTTGCTATAACTAGCTGCCGTGGTTGTTATGGTTACTATAACTAGCTGCCGTGTTTGTTATGGTTACTATAACTAGCTGCCGTGTTTGTTATGGTTACTATAACTAGCTGCTGTGTTTGTTATGGTTACTATAACTAGCTACAGTGGTTGTTATGGTTACTATAACTAGCTGCCGTGTTTGTTATGGTTACTAAAACTAGCTGCTGTGTTTGTTATGGTTACTATAACTAGCTGCTGTGTTTGTTATGGTTACTATAACTAGCTGCTGTGTTTGTTATGGTTACTATAACTAGCTACCGTGGTTGTTATGGTTACTATAACTAGCTGCCGTGTTTGTTATGGTTACTATAACTAGCTGCTGTGTTTGTTATGGTTACTATAACTAGCTGCTGTGTTTGTTATGGTTACTATAACTAGCTACCGTGGTTGTTATGGTTACTATAACTAGCTGCCGTGTTTGTTATGGTTACTATAACTATCTGCTGTGTTTGTTATGGTTACTATAACTAGCTACCGTGGTTGTTATGGTTACTATAACTAGCTGCCGTGTTTGTTATGGTTACTATAACTATCTGCTGTGTTTGTTATGGTTACTATAACTAGCTACCGTGGTTGTTATGGTTACTATAACTAGCTGCCGTGTTTGTTATGGTTACTATAACTAGCTGCCGTGTTTGTTATGGTTACTATATCTAGCTGCCGTGTTTGTTATGGTTACTATAACTAGCTGCTGTGTTTGTTATGGTTACTATAACTAGCTGTCATTCAAGTCAAGGGTCTTTATTGTCATGGGGAAACATGTTTACATTGGCCAAAAACAAGTGAAATAAACCAAAAAACATAGAAATGAACAGTAAACATTACACTCAAAATAACGTTTAAAAATAGATATTTTCATACTCATTTGTATAGGAAACGTTTAGTTAGGATGGCGTTATATTGTTGATAAGTATACCAGCTAACGTTTAATTGTTAATAAAACATGTTAGAATACCAGTTTCGTGCTATACAGTTGTTTTATAGGTTATGTTAGCCCGCCAGCTGTTTAAATGTGTTAGCTAGACATTGACAACCGGGATCTGTACCAGTTATTGTTTAGGTTATTTTGGGGAAGGGGGTTATGACTGTAACGTTAGCTAATGTTACCGATAGGGTTGCCAGGTCAAGTGCAAATATTTAGCCAAATGACCTGCCAAAAGGCCTGAACTAGCCCACTTCCGTGGAGAGAGAGGAGTTGCCAGATTGGGCGGATAAACACTTTTTTCCATAATCTTATCGCGTCAAAATGAAGGAATATTGACGTAACCTGAAATGATGTTGGAAGCAAAATTAATTTTTCATTAAAATACCAATTGCAAATTTAATAATCAAATGTTGACTATATGTCGCAAGAGAAAACACAATTCACCTTTTTATTTAAACTCACCAGTTTTTTAAAAATCCATCCACATGTATTTGAATTAGTTTGACTGCTGTGATTTAAGACACGAGGCATGAGGAGGGGGGGGGGTATATGGCCAATATATCACGGTTAAGTCTCTGCACGGTCCAGGAAATGTCTGCAGTGGCCAATCAGCATTTACTGTGATATGGCCTCAGCAGAACTCAGTCATACTTCTCGCGAGCAGCGCAGAGCTGCTGTGAAGGAAATGAGTTTGTGTTTATACAGGAAGTCCCGCCCCCCCTCCAGCTACCATCAACCTGTCATGTCAATGCGGAGCCAGTACGGAGCCGTCCGCATCGTAACAACATGTGGGAGTGATGATGAACTCAATTTGGTCTCCACAGTTTCCTCATTCCCTTCCATATGGCGCCTCCGACCACAATTTCAGAATCGAGAATAAATTGGCTTTAAGCACGATGCTTAAGGTCAAGTGCAGTTGGCCCAGAACAGAGAGGCACGTCTTGCTCTTCATTGTAATCAGAGGGCTGATGTTAATATTATGGATGCCAGTCTCTCTTGGCTAAGAGTTGAGGAGAGATTGACTGTATCACTTCTTGTTTTTATAAGAAACATTGTGTTGAAAATCCCAAATTGTTTTCACAATCGTCTTACACACAGCTCTGACACACACACTTACCCCACCAGACGTGCCCCTCGGGGGTCTTTTCACAGTCCCCAAATCCAGAACAAATTCAAGAAAACATACAGTATTATATAGAGCCCTTGTTGCATGGAACTTCCTTCCATCTCATATTGCTTTAAATAAACAGCAAACCTGGTTTCAAAAAACAGATAAAGCCACACCTCACGGCACAACGCCTCTCCCCTATTTGACCCAGATAGTTTGTGTGTTTGCGTTGATATGGAGGCTACATGTGCCTTTTTAATAATGTATATAGTTCTGTCCTTGAGCTGTTCTTGTCTATTGATGTTCTGAATTGTGTTCTGTGTTCTGTGTTCTGTGCTCTGTGCTCTGTGCTCTGTGTTCTGTGTTCTGTGCTATGTGTTCTGTGTTCTGTTTGGACCCCAGGAAGAGGAGCTGCTATGTTTGCAACAGGCTAATGGGGATCCTAGTGAAATACCAAATACCAAGTGCCTGGATCCAGCCGTTAGCCGTGGTATATGGGCCATATGCAACAACCCACCATGTTAAGACTATAAACGGTTATAAAATGGCCCATTTGCGAGATTGACTTGTCATTTCAATAGGCATGGACAACACATGATACACACACGAGTCCTGCATCTTATTTCAGAGACCTAAACAACACATGACACACACACGCACACACACGCACACACACACACACACACACACACACACGACGCCTGCATCTTATTTCAGAGACCTAAACAACACATGATACACACTCACACACACAAGCTCACTCAGAAAAAACACACACACACACACACACACACACACACACACACACACACACACACACACACACACACACACACACACACACGAGGCCCACCTCTCATTTCAGATAGTCTGCAGTAGTCAAGATGTAAACTGAACGGTTTTAGCAGCTTGCGTAGCTCAAATTAACAGTATTAAACATGAGTAGCGAGGTGTTGTTGTTGTTGTTGTTGTTTTGCCCCCGGTAGTCTGCTGGAATAGACTATTGAGGATGAAGGGCATTTCAATCACTTCATTAAATAGGAAATAATATGAGGGTGCTTGTCAACAACAGTCAGTGTTTGTTTATTTGTTTATTTTATGTTTTAACTTGTAGCCTAATCTGACAAATGTTAACGTCAATATAATGCTTTTTTGATAATAATATAATGCGTTTTAATAATAATATTTTTTGATAACTGCCAATTAACTAAACATGTCCAGTTAATAATTTCATAATAACACAAGGCGACAACAACAAACTGAAGTTCTCTTCAAAAGGGGGAGACACTCTCGACTCCAAACTGTTACAGACCGATACCCATCCTGCCCTGCCTTTCTAAAGTCTTCAAACGCCATGTTAACAAACAGATCACTGACCATCTCGAATCCCACCGTACCTTCTCCGCTATGCAATCTGGTTTCCGAGCTGGTCACGGGTGCACCTCAGCCACGCTCAAGGTCCTAAACGATATTATAACCGCCATCGATAAAAGACAGTACTGTGCAGCCGTCTTCATCGACCTGGCCAAGGCTTTCAACTCTGTCAATCACCACATTCTTATCGGCAGACTCAACAGCCTTGGTTTCTCAAATGACTGCCTCGCCTGGTTCACCAACTACTTCTCAGACATAGTTCAGTGTGTCAAATCGGAGGGCCTGTTGTCTGGACCTCAGGCAGTCTCTATGGGGGTGCCACACGGTTCAGTTCTCGGGCCGACTCTTTTCTCTGCATATATCAATGATGTCGCTCTCGCTGCTGGTGATTCTCTGATCCACCTCTACTCAGGCGACACCATTCTGTATACATCTGGCCCTTCTTTGGACTCTGTGCTAACAAACCTCCAGACGAGCTTCAATGCCATACAACTCTCCTTCCGTGGCCTCCAACTGCTCTTAAATGTTAGTAAAACTAAAATGCATGCTCTTCAACCGATTGCTGCCCGCACCTGCCCGCCTGTCCAACATCACTACTCTGGACGGCTCTGACTTAGAATACGTGGACAACTACAAATACCTAGGTGTCTGGTTAGACTGTAAACTCTCCTTCCAGACTCACATTAAGCATCTGCAATCCAAAATCAAATCTAAATTCGGCTTCCTATTTTGCAAACAAAGCCTCCTTCACTCATGCTGCCAAACATACCCTCGTAAAACGGACTATCCTACCGATCCTCGACTTCGGCCATGTTATTTACAAAATAGCCCCCAACACTCAGCAAACTGGATGTAGTCTACAAATCTAGGGTTGCTCCCCAAGCCGGCTGGTCGTTCGTTCTATTGGTTCGGTTGCCAGAGACGCGACCCAGTCGTTCAGTCTTTTGTTCTGTATCTATGCAAAACAGCTGCACTTCATTTAAACTTTTTTTGTTGTTCAGTTGACATTTTATTTGTATATATATCCATAAAAATGATGCCGGCTGATTCATGATATCGACTGGCTAAGAAACGCTGCCTCCGTCTCCAATAACTACTGCCTGTCGCTAACTAGCCAGCTAACCTCGGAAGCTAATCAGCAAGCTCGCAAGAAAAGACGATTACAAAAAGGGTTAGCATAATTCTACCCCAATAAGTGTTTTTTTATAAATATTAGCAATCTAACAAGTTTTCTGGAGACTTGTGGGAGGAGTGCTGATGACCACCGTATGCGCTTCCGGGAGCTTGATTTGCGTCTAGACTGAGGAGAAACATTTTGCTCTGAGACCAGGCTGGAGTTGAAGACTGCTGTCATAGTTTGCTCTGAGACCAGACTGGAGTTGAAGATTGCTGTCATAGTTTTGCTCTGAGACCAGGCTGGAGTTGAAGACTGCTGTCATAGCTATTCTACTACATTTTGCTCTGAGACTGGGCTGGAGTTGAAGACGGCTGTCATAGCTATTCTACTACGTTTTGCTCTGAGACCAGGCTGGAGTTGATGACTGCTGTCATAGCTATTCTACTACGTTTTGCTCTGAGACCAGGCTGGAGTTGATGACTGCTGTCATAGCTATTCTACAGGGAGCAATATGTCTCTTGATATTAGAACTGAGCTTGCTAGCTAGTGTCCACCAAGTCAAAAGGTATCTAGTTTAAAACACAATCCGGTGTATTTAAACTGGTTGGTTTAGATGTTTGTTAATGAATAGCCTCACCATTCAAACTGTCGACCTTTTTTCTCCTATTACATTGGTGAGTTATAGCTACCAGACAGTCATGGTGTTATTTCACACACACACACACACACACACACACACACACACACACACACACACACACACACACACACACACACACACACACATTAGTGTAGGCTGCTCAGGGGAGGAAGGCTCATAGTAACGGCTGGAACAGGATTCAATGGAATGGATTCAATCACATGGAAACGACAGGTTTGATTCCATTCCATCGACTCCGTTCCAGCCGTTGTTGTGAGCCGTTCCTCCCACTCAGCAGCCAACCAATGAGCCCAATGCCGGCACAGTCAGAGAAAGGTGTGTGTGTTGATTTTAATGAGAGAAAAAACAAACATATTTTAACCTTTTTTTTAACTAGGCAAGTCAGTTAAAGAACACATTCTTATTTACAATGACGGCCTACCGGGGAACAGTGGGTTAAACTGCCTTGTTCAGGGGCAGAACGATTTTTACCTTGTCAGCTCAGGGAAATACCTTGGTCAGCTCGGGGGATTCGATCTAGAAACCTTACTGGCCCAACGCTCTAACCACTAGTCTACCTGCCTCCTCTACACTCTAACCACTAGGATACCTGCCGCCTCTACGCTCTAACCACAAGTCTACCTGCCTCCTCTACACTCTAACCACTAGGATACCTTCCGCCTCTACACTCTAACCACAAGTCTACCTGCCTCCTCTACGCTCTAACCACTAGGCTACCTGCCTCCTCTACACTCTAA
>NC_088231.1:29170675-29305675 GCF_036934945.1 Oncorhynchus masou masou
CTCACGGAAACGCTTCAGTTTAGTTCCAGCTCTCTCACGGAAACGCTTCAGTTTAGTTCCAGCTCTCACGGGAAACGCTTCAGTTTAGTTCCAGCTCTTTCACGGAAACGCTTCAGTTTAGTTCCAGCTCTCTCATGGAAACGCTTCAGTTTAGTTCCAGCTCTCTCATGGAAACGCTTCAGTTTAGTTCCAGCTCTCTCACGGAAACGCTTCAGTTTAGTTCCAGCTCTCTCACGGAAACGCTTCAGTTTAGTTCCAGCTCTCACGGAAACGCTTCAGTTTAGTTCCAGCTCTCTCATGGAAACGCTTCAGTTTAGTTTCAGCTCTCTCACGGAAACGCTTCAGTTTAGTTCCAGCTCTCTCACGGAAACGCTTCAGTTTAGTTCCAGCTCTCTCACGGAAACGCTTCAGTTTAGTTCCAGCTCTCTCACGGAAATGCTTCAGTTTAGTTCCAGCTCTCTCACGGAAATGCTTCAGTTTAGTTCCAGCTCTCTCACGGAAATGTTTCAGTTTAGTTCCAGCTCTCTCGGGAAACGCTTCAGTTTAGTTCCAGCTCTCTCACGGAAACGCTTCAGTTTAGTTCCATAATATCAGATTTACTGGGTTTCTCTGTCAGCCACTGAATATTTGTATAATAATATCATATTTACTGGGTTTATCTGTCAGTCACTGAATATTTGTATAATAATATCAGATTTACTGGGTTTCTCTGTCAGTCACTGAATATTTGGAGCGGTTGTCGTTCAGGTGACGTTGGTTGTGTTCCCCTGCTCAGACGTTGCGTTCATCAACCAATGGTTGCGTGCCGCGTCATGGACTACGTCATGGACATTATGATGCGGTTAGCTGATATATAAAATATGGATCCAGACGTTGTAAGATCTGTCAGGCGTCTGGGCAGAGGAACCGCCCCCTACGGCGGCGTTGTTGCGGTTTTGTATATGTTGTTACGACGCGTCGGTGATGTCATTGTCTCTTCCTCCTCTAATAGGACCATGTCCCAGTGGCCGCCTCCCCCTCAGACGACACGCCCTCCCAAGCCCCTTCCCTCTCGGACAGCAGCCTATCAGCTCACAGGTTCCTCCACGCTGTGTTCCATAAGAAAGGTGAGTCCCCGTCCGACTAGAACAGAGATGACGGCGTTTACACTCTTAATGCTAACAGTGCTACGTAGCATCGTTGGCTACCTGGTTTATACGCACTAAGATACATGTACGTAGACAGTGTGTTTACCTGTGATTGGCTGAGATAAATGTACGTAGACAGTGTGCTTACCTGTGATTGGCTGAGATAAATGTACGTAGACAGTGTGCTTACCTGTCATTGGCTGAGATAAATGTACGTAGACAGTGTGCTTACCTGTGATTGGCTGAGATAAATGTACGTAGACAGTGTGTTTACCTGTGATTGGCTGAGATAAATGAACGTAGACAGTGTGCTTACCTGTGATTGGCTGTCTGTCCAGAGCTGGCGTCCAGCGGAGACCCTAACGTCCCTCTGGTGGCCCAGGAACTGATGAAGAGGATGGTGAGGCAGTTTGCCATGGAGTACGCCTCCAAGACACGCCTTACCACCACCACAGGCTCCCCGCGTTCTGACCTCGACTCACCTCTCGACCTCACTGTGACACGGAACCAGGAGGAGGAACCCACACCAGGTACAGAACCCGACAGGACATAGAACCCACACCAGAAAGAGAACTTGACAGGACTTGTAACCCATACCAGGTAGAGAACCCAACAGGACATAGAACCAATAGCAGATAGAGAACCCAACATGACTTAGAACCCACACCAGGAAGAGAACTCGTCAGGACTTAGAACCCATACCAGGAAGAGAACACGACAGGACTTAGAACCCATACCAGGTAGAGAACCAACACCAGATGGAGAACCCAACAGGACATAGTACCAATACCAGATAGAGAACCCAACAGGACTTAGAATCCACACCAGGTAGAGGACCCAACAGAACATAGAACCCACACCGGGTAGAGAGAGCAACAGGGCTTAGAACCCACACCGGGTAGAGAGCGCAACAGGGCTTAGAACCCACAGCAGGTGGGGTATACTACAAAGCGGGAACCCACACCGGGTAGAGAAAGTAACAATGAGTTAGCCAGCTAACTTGCCTAACTATTTTTACATCGTTTTTTTTAAAGATGAGCTTAAAATGGGCAAGGTCTAATTGACTCTTTCGCTAAGCCCCGCCCTGGAATTTTGGGCAACCAATTGCAACGCTCCAAGGGATAGCAACTGTCGTTGAGCCCGAAACGCATCAAGGGCAGTGGGAAAAAATCTGAGTTTTCTTTAAAAAAATCATTGTTTAAATGGTTAAATAATTAAACAGCGAACCAGGTACTGATTCCTGAAATGCAGAGCCTGTTGGGAGTATTATTAGAATCCCAAAACTATATATTTTTTAGTGTTTGCTAGCTCAGCTGGTTAGCTTAGCTCAGCTGGTTAGCTTAGCTGGTTAGCTTAGCTTAGCTGGTTAGCTTAGCTCAGCTGGTTAGCTTAGCTCAGCTGGTTAGCTTGGTCTTTCTTATTGACCACCAAACGTTGTTAACGCTAGCTAGCGACTTGCTAGAACTTGTTTTCTCTAAATGGATGCTAGCTAGCTAAGTTGGCTATATTAGGAATTTTAACTCATCTTGCTGTCGACATCAGCAAACGATTTGAAAGCACTTTTATGATCCCCAAATGGGTTAGCAACTCGTACTATACAGGGTGTATTCAGTGGCTAGCCACACTGCAAAACAACTTGACCAGGTTTCCCGTGAAGACATTGTAGCGACAATCCACCACAACATATACCCAAGAGTTTCCTGATTTAGCCGTGTTTATTTTCATTGCGTGCATTAAAAACATAGTTTGAGATCATTGTGAGGAGATTTCTCCAACGGTTAGAAGGGGAAATGGGCTTCCGGGGGAAAACGCTGTCGGAGGTTGCATCAGTATCCAAGGGAACCAGAGGTTGCATCAGTATCCAAGGGAACCAGAGGTTGCATCAGTATCCAAGGGAACCAGAGGTTGCATCAGTATCCAAGGGAACCAGAGGTTGCATCAGTATCCAAGGGAACCAGAGGTTGCATCAGTATCCAAGGGAACCAGAGGTTGCATCAGTATCCAAGGGAACCAGAGGTTGCAACAGTATCCAAGGGAGCCAGAAGGTTTTAGCGAAGGGTCGATTGATTCAACACCCAAAAACGCATATCTATAAGTTTAGCTTTTTTTGTTGTTATTTTTAAATGAATTATTTCTCGTTGCTTATCAAAGTTGAAATGCTGAAGAACATTAGGTACATCCTGGTACTTTCTTTTAGGTTCTGGAGTTGTAAGACTCCAGGACAACAGAAAGGAAGAACGTTGCGGCTCATAGTCCCGGGTGATATTTATAACATCCGTGCTTATCAACGATACCTGGCTAACTATTTGATCCTGCTTTGTAGTAGGCTGCTCTGGGAGAGAACCCACACCTAGGTTGAGGATTACCCAGGTCAGGATAACGTTGTAGCACCATACACAGATTCATTGGGACCAGTGCCGTTGCTAACTAGCATTGCTGGTTTCCTTTTTGCTTAGAATTCTTCCTCGTTTATGCAAAAAGTTATGGGATATTAGAATCCTCGTCGCATATTTGACCTAGAACCAGACCACGTAGAGAACCCAACAGGACCTAGAACCAATACCAGGTAGGGAACCCAACAGGACATAGAGCCACACCAGGTAGAGATCCCAACAGGACCTAGAGCCACACCAGGTAGAGAACCCAACAGGACTTAAAACCAATACCAGGTAGAGAACCCAACAGGACCTAGAGCCACACCAGGTAGAGAACCCAACAGGACCTAGAGCCACACCAGGTAGAGAACCCAACAGGACTTAGAACCACTACCAGGTAGAGAACCCAACAGGACTGAGAACCCAACAGGACTTAGAACCAATACCAGGTAGAGAACCCAACAGGACCTAGAGCCACACCAGGTAGAGAACCCAACAGGACTTAGAACCAATACCAGGTAGAGAACCCAACAGGACCTAGAGCCACACCAGTTCGGGAACCCAACAGGACTGAGAACCCAACAGGACTTAGAACCAATACCAGGTAGAGAACCCAACAGGACCTAGAGCCACACCAGGTAGAGAACCCAACAGTACCTAGAACCCACACATTTCTAACTAGTTGCCTGACTTCTGACTAGTTGCCTGACCTCTGACTAGGTGTCTGACCTCTGACTAGTTGTCTGACCTCTGACTAGTTGTCTGATTCCTCCTCCCGTAGCGGACAGTGTGCTCGACCTCTGACTAGTTGTCTGACCTCTGACTAGTTGTCTGATTCCTCCTCCCGTAGCGGACAGTGTGCTCGACCTCTGACTAGTTGTCTGACCTCTGACTATGACTAGTTGTCTGACCTCTGTCTAGTTGTCTGACCTCTGACTAGTTGTCTGATTCCTCCTCCCGTAGCGGACAGTGTGCTCGACCTCTGACTAGTTGTCTGACCTCTGACTAGTTGTCTGATTCCTCCTCCCGTAGCGGACAGTGTGCTCGACCTCTGACTAGTTGTCTGACCTCTGACTAGTTGTCTGATTCCTCCTCCCTAGCACCATAGCGGACAGTGTGCTCGACCTCTGACTAGTTGTCTGACCTCTGACTATGACTAGTTGTCTGACCTCTGTCTAGTTGTCTGACTAGTTGTCTGACCTCTGACTATGACTAGTTGTCTGACCTCTGTCTAGTTGTCTGACCTCTGACTAGTTGTCTGATTCCTCCTCCCGTAGCGGACAGTGTGCTCGACCTCTGACTAGTTGTCTGACCTCTGACTAGTTGTCTGATTCCTCCTCCCGTAGCGGACAGTGTGCTCGACCTCTGACTAGTTGTCTGACCTCTGACTAGTTGTCTGATTCCTCCTCCCGTAGCGGACAGTGTGCTCGACCTCTGACTAGTTGTCTGACCTCTGACTATGACTAGTTGTCTGACCTCTGTCTAGTTGTCTGATTCCTCCTCCCGTAGCGGACAGTGTGCTCGACCTCTGACGAGTTGTCTGACCTCTGACTAGGTGTCTGACTAGTTGTCTGACCTCTGACTAGTTGTCTGATTCCTCCTCCAGTAGCGGACAGTGTGCTCGACCTCTGACTAGTTGTCTGACCTCTGACTAGTTGTCTGATTCCTCCTCCCGTAGCGGACAGTGTGCTCGACCTCTGACTAGCTGTCTGACCTCTGACTAGGTGTCTGACTAGTTGTCTGACCTCTGACTAGGTGTCTGACTAGTTGTCTGCCCTCTGACTAGGTGTCTGACTAGTTGTCTGACCTCTGACTAGTTGTCTGATTCCTTCTCCCGTAGCGGACAGTGTGCTCGACCTCTGACTAGGTGTCTGACCTCTGACTAGGTGTCTGACTAGTTGTCTGACCTCTGACTAGTTGTCTGACTAGTTGCCTGACTTCTGACTAGTTGCCTGACCTCTGACTAGTTGTCTGACCTCTGACTAGGTGTCTGACTAGTTGTCTGACCTCTGACTAGTTGTCTGACTAGTTGCCTGACTTCTGACTAGTTGCCTGACCTCTGACTAGTTGTCTGACCTCTGACTAGGTGTCTGACCTCTGACTAGGTGTCTGACCTCTGACTAGTTGTCTGACTAGTTGTCTGACCTCTGTCTAGTTGTCTGACTAGTTGTCTGACCTCTGACTAGTTGTCTGATTCCTTCTCCCGTAGCGGACAGTGTGCTCGACCTCTGACTAGTTGTCTGACCTCTGACTAGTTGTCTGATTCCTCCTCCCGTAGCGGACAGTGTGCTCGACCTCTGACTAGTTGTCTGACCTCTGACTAGTTGTCTGACCTCTGACTAGTTGTCTGATTCCTCCTCCCGTATCGGACAGTGTGCTCGACCTCTGACTAGTTGTCTGACCTCTGACTAGTTGTCTGACCTCTGACTAGTTGTCTGATTCCTCCTCCCATAGCGGACAGTGTGCTCGACCTCTGACTAGTTGTCTGACTAGTTGTCTGACCTCTGACTAGCTGTCTGACCTCTGACTAGCTGTCTGACCTCTGACTAGCTGTCTGACTAGTTGTCTGACCTCTGACTAGTTGTCTGATTCCTCCTCCCATAGCGGACAGTGTGCTCGACCTCTGACTAGTTGTCTGACTAGCTGTCTGACCTCTGACTAGTTATCTGACCTCTGACTAGTTGTCTGACCTCTGACTAGTTGTCTATTCCTCCTCCCGTAGCGGACAGTGTGCTCGACCTCTGACTAGTTGTCTGACCTCTGACTAGTTGTCTGACCTCTGACTAGTTGTCTGACCTCTGACTAGTTGTCTGACCTCTGACTAGGTGTCTGACTAGTTGTCTGACCTCTGACTAGTTGTCTGATTCCTCCTCCCGTAGCGGACAGTGTGCTCGACCTCTGACTAGTTGTCTGACCTCTGTCTAGTTGTCTGACCTCTGACTAGTTGTCTGATTCCTCCTCCCGTAGGGGACAGTGTGCTCGACCTCTGACTAGTTGTCTGACCTCTGACTAGTTGTCTGACCTCTGACTAGTTGTCTGATTCCTCCTCCCGTAGGGGACATTGTGCTCGACCTCTGACTAGTTGTCTGACCTCTGTCTAGTTGTCTGACCTCTGACTAGTTGTCTGATTCCTCCTCCCGTAGCGGACAGTGTGCTCGACCTCTCCAAGCGGAACTCTGCCAGCTCGGCCTCCACGTCGCCCACCATTCACAAAGCCTCAGGGTGAGTGTCTCTCCTCTCATTGGTCCATAATGTCCATACTAGCACGCTACTTAGTATGCATAGCCAATAGATGCCGTCGTTACTATTTACCATGCATTGACAATACAATATTTCACTATTTAGCCTGTATGGCAAAACCACAACATAATTCAGAGTAGTGGGATAGTGTTAGGTGGTCTGTATCAGTAGACTGTCTAGTGGTGGATGTAGTGGGACAGTGTTAGGTGGTCTGTATCAGTAGACTGTCTGTCTAGTGGTGGATGTAGTGGGACAGTGTTAGGTGGTCTGTATCAGTAGACTGTCTGTCTAGTGGTGGATGTAGTGGGACAGTGTTAGGTGGTCTGTATCAGTAGACTGTCTAGTGGTGGATGTAGTGGGACAGTGTTAGGTGGTCTGTATCAGTAGACTGTCTAGTGGTGGATGTAGTGGGACAGTGTTAGGTGGTCTGTATCAGTAGACTGTCTAGTGGTGGATGTAGTGGGACAGTGTTAGATGGTCTGTTTCAGTAGACTGTCTGTCTAGTGGTGGATGCAGTGGGACAGTGTTAGGTGGTCTGTATCAGTAGACTGTCTGTCTAGTGGTGGATGTAGTGGGACAGTGTTAGGTGGTCTGTATCAGTAGACTGTCTGCCTAGTGGTGGATGCAGTGGGACAGTGTTAGGTGGTCTGTATCAGTAGACTGTCTGTCTAGTGGTGGATGTAGTGGGACAGTGTTAGGTGGTCTGTATCAGTAGACTGTCTGCCTAGTGGTGGATGCAGTGGGACAGTGTTAGGTGGTCTGTATCAGTAGACTGTCTGTCTAGTGGTGGATGCAGTGGGACAGTGTTAGGTGGTCTGTATCAGTAGACTGTCTGTCTAGTGGTGGATGTAGTGGGACAGTGTTAGGTGGTCTGTATCAGTAGACTGTCTAGTGGTGGATGTAGTGGGACAGTGTTAGGTGGTCTGTATCAGTAGACTGTCTAGTGGTGGATGTAGTGGGACAGTGTTAGGTGGTCTGTATCAGTAGACTGTCTGTCTAGTGGTGGATGTAGTGGGACAGTGTTAGGTGGTCTGTGTCAGTAGACTGTCTGTCTAGTGGTGGATGTAGTGGGACAGTGTTAGGTGGTCTGTATCAGTAGACTGTCTGTCTAGTGGTGGATGTAGTGGGACAGTGTTAGGTGGTCTGTATCAGTAGACTGTCTGTCTAGTGGTGGATGTAGTGGGACAGTGTTAGGTGGTCTGTATCAGTAGACTGTCTGTCTAGTGGTGGATGTAGAGGGACAGTGTTAGGTGGTCTGTATCAGTAGACTGTCTGTCTAGTGGTGGATGTAGTGGGACAGTGTTAGGTGGTCTGTATCAGTAGACTGTCTAGTGGTGGATGTAGTGGGACAGTGTTAGGTGGTCTGTATCAGTAGACTGTCTGTCTAGTGGTGGATGTAGTGGGACAGTGTTAGGTGGTCTGTATCAGTAGACTGTCTAGTGGTGGATGCAGTGGGACAGTGTTAGGTGGTCTGTATCAGTAGACTGTCTAGTGGTGGATGTAGTGGGACAGTGTTAGGTGGTCTGTATCAGTAGACTGTCTGTCTAGTGGTGGATGTAGTGGGACAGTGTTAGGTGGTCTGTATCAGTAGACTGTCTGTCTAGTGGTGGATGTAGTGGGACAGTGTTAGGTGGTCTGTATCAGTAGACTGTCTAGTGGTGGATGTAGAGGGACAGTGTTAGGTGGTCTGTATCAGTAGACTGTCTGTCTAGTGGTGGATGTAGTGGGACAGTGTTAGGTGGTCTGTATCAGTAGACTGTCTGTCTAGTGGTGGATGTAGTGGGACAGTGTTAGGTGGTCTGTATCAGTAGACTGTCTAGTGGTGGATGTAGAGGGACAGTGTTAGGTGGTCTGTATCAGTAGACTGTCTGTCTAGTGGTGGATGTAGTGGGACAGTGTTAGGTGGTCTGTATCAGTAGACTGTCTGTCTAGTGGTGGATGTAGTGGGACAGTGTTAGCTGGTCTGTATCAGTAGACTGTCTGTCTAGTGGTGGATGTAGTGGGACAGTGTTAGGTGGTCTGTATCAGTAGACTAGTAGACTGTCTGTCTAGTGGTGGATGTAGTGGGACAGTGTTAGGTGGTCTGTATCAGTAGACTGTCTGTCTAGTGGTGGATGTAGTGGGACAGTGTTAGGTGGTCTGTATCAGTAGACTGTCTGTCTAGTGGTGGATGTAGTGGGACAGTGTTAGGTGGTCTGTGTCAGTAGACTGTCTGTCTAGTGGTGGATGTAGTGGGACAGTGTTAGGTGGTATGTATCAGTAGACTGTCTAGTGGTGGATGTAGTGGGACAGTGTTAGGTGGTCTGTATCAGTAGACTGTCTAGTGGTGGATGTAGTGGGACAGTGTCAGGTGGTCTGTATCAGTAGACTGTCTAGTGGTGGATGTAGAGGGACAGTGTTAGGTGGTCTGTATCAGTAGACTGTCTGTCTAGTGGTGGATGTAGTGGGACAGTGTTAGGTGGTCTGTATCAGTAGACTGTCTGTCTAGTGGTGGATGTAGTGGGACAGTGTTAGGTGGTCTGTATCAGTAGACTGTCTAGTGGTGGATGTAGTGGGACAGTGTTAGGTGGTCTGTATCAGTAGACTGTCTAGTGGTGGATGTAGTGGGACAGTGTTAGGTGGTCTGTATCAGTAGACTGTCTGTCTAGTGGTGGATGTAGTGGGACAGTGTTAGGTGGTCTGTATCAGTAGACTGTCTAGTGGTGGATGTAGTGGGACAGTGTTAGCTGGTCTGTATCAGTAGACTGTCTAGTGGTGGATGTAGTGGGACAGTGTTAGGTGGTCTGTATCAGTAGACTGTCTATCTAGTGGTGGATGTAGTGGGACAGTGTTAGGTGGTCTGTATCAGTAGACTGTCTAGTGGTGGATGTAGTGGGACGGTGTTAGGTGGTCTGTATCAGTAGACTGTCTAGTGGTGGATGTAGTGGGACAGTGTTAGGTGGTCTGTATCAGTAGACTGTCTGTCTAGTGGTGGATGTAGAGGGACAGTGTTAGGTGGTCTGTATCAGTAGACTGTCTGTCTAGTGGTGGATGTAGTGGGACAGTGTTAGGTGGTCTGTATCAGTAGACTGTCTGTCTAGTGGTGGATGTAGTGGGACAGTGTTAGGTGGTCTGTATCAGTAGACTGTCTGTCTAGTGGTGGATGTAGTGGGACAGTGTTAGGTGGTCTGTATCAGTAGACTGTCTGTCTAGTGGTGGATGTAGTGGGACAGTGTTAGGTGGTCTGTATCAGTAGACTGTCTGTCTAGTGGTGGATGTAGTGGGACAGTGTTAGGTGGTCTGTATCAGTAGACTGTCTAATGGTGGATGTAGTGGGACAGTGTTAGGTGGTCTGTATCAGTAGACTGTCTAGTGGTGGATGTAGTGGGACAGTGTTAGGTGGTCTGTGTCAGTAGACTGTCTAGTGGTGGATGTAGTGGGACAGTGTTAGGTGGTCTGTATCAGTAGACTGTCTAGTGGTGGATGTAGTGGGACAGTTAGGTGGTCTGTATCAGTAGACTGTCTAGTGGTGGATGTAGTGGGACAGTGTTAGGTGGTCTGTATCAGTAGACTGTCTGTCTAGTGGTGGATGTAGTGGGACAGTGTTAGGTGGTCTGTATCAGTAGACTGTCTAGTGGTGGATGTAGTGGGACAGTGTTAGGTGGTCTGTGTCAGTAGACTGTCTGTCTAGTGGTGGATGTAGTGGGACAGTGTTAGGTGGTCTGTATCAGTAGACTGTCTGTCTAGTGGTGGATGTAGTGGGACAGTGTTAGGTGGTCTGTATCAGTAGACTGTCTGTCTAGTGGTGGATGTAGAGGGACAGTGTTAGGTGGTCTGTTTCAGTAGACTGTCTGTCTAGTGGTGGATGCAGTGGGACAGTGTTAGGTGGTCTGTATCAGTAGACTGTCTGTCTAGTGGTGGATGTAGTGGGACAGTGTTAGGTGGTCTGTATCAGTAGACTGTCTAGTGGTGGATGTAGTGGGACAGTGTTAGGTGGTCTGTATCAGTAGACTGTCTGTCTAGTGGTGGATGTAGTGGGACAGTGTTAGGTGGTCTGTATCAGTAGACTGTCTGTCTAGTGGTGGATGTAGTGGGACAGTGTTAGGTGGTCTGTATCAGTAGACTGTCTAGTGGTGGATGTAGTGGGACAGTGTTAGGTGGTCTGTATCAGTAGACTGTCTGTCTAGTGGTGGATGTAGTGGGACAGTGTTAGGTGGTCTGTATCAGTAGACTGTCTAGTGGTGGATGTAGTGGGACAGTGTTAGGTGGTCTGTATCAGTAGACTGTCTGTCTAGTGGTGGATGTAGTGGGACAGTGTTAGGTGGTCTGTGTCAGTAGACTGTCTGTCTAGTGGTGGATGTAGTGGGACAGTGTTAGGTGGTCTGTATCAGTAGACTGTCTAGTGGTGGATGTAGTGGGACAGTGTTAGGTGGTCTGTATCAGTAGACTGTCTAGTGGTGGATGTAGTGGGACAGTGTTAGGTGGTCTGTATCAGTAGACTGTCTGTCTAGTGGTGGATGTAGTGGGACAGTGTTAGGTGGTCTGTATCAGTAGACTGTCTGTCTAGTGGTGGATGTAGTGGGACAGTGTTAGGTGGTCTGTATCAGTAGACTGTCTGTCTAGTGGTGGATGTAGTGGGACAGTGTTAGGTGGTCTGTATCAGTAGACTGTCTAGTGGTGGATGTAGTGGGACAGTGTTAGGTGGTCTGTATCAGTAGACTGTCTGTCTAGTGGTGGATGTAGAGGGACAGTGTTAGGTGGTCTGTTTCAGTAGACTGTCTAGTGGTGGATGTAGTGGGACAGTGTTAGGTGGTCTGTATCAGTAGACTGTCTGTCTAGTGGTGGATGTAGTGGGACAGTGTTAGGTGGTCTGTATCAGTAGACTGTCTAGTGGTGGATGTAGTGGGACAGTGTTAGGTGGTCTGTATCAGTAGACTGTCTGTCTAGTGGTGGATGTAAAGGGACAGTGTTAGGTGGTCTGTATCAGTAGACTGTCTAGTGGTGGATGTAGTGAGACAGTGTTAGGTGGTCTGTGTCAGTAGACTGTCTGTCTAGTGGTGGATGTAGTGGGACAGTGTTAGGTGGTCTGTATCAGTAGACTGTCTGTCTAGTGGTGGATGTAGTGGGACAGTGTTAGGTGGTCTGTATCAGTAGACTGTCTAGTGGTGGATGTAGTGGGACAGTGTTAGGTGGTCTGTATCAGTAGACTGTCTGTCTAGTGGTGGATGTAGTGGGACAGTGTTAGGTGGTCTGTATCAGTAGACTGTCTGTCTAGTGGTGGATGTAGTGGGACAGTGTTAGGTGGTCTGTATCAGTAGACTGTCTGTCTAGTGGTGGATGTAGTGGGACAGTGTTAGGTGGTCTGTATCAGTAGACTGTCTGTCTAGTGGTGGATGTAGTGGGACAGTGTTAGGTGGTCTGTATCAGTAGACTGTCTGTCTAGTGGTGGATGTAGTGGGACAGTGTTAGGTGGTCTGTATCAGTAGACTGTCTAGTGGTGGATGCAGTGGGACAGTGTTAGGTGGTCTGTATCAGTAGACTGTCTGTCTAGTGGTGGATGTAGTGGGACAGTGTTAGGTGGTCTGTATCAGTAGACTGTCTGTCTAGTGGTGGATGTAGTGGGACAGTGTTAGGTGGTCTGTGTCAGTAGACTGTCTAGTGGTGGATGTAGTGGGACAGTGTTAGGTGGTCTGTATCAGTAGACTGTCTAGTGGTGGATGTAGTGGGACAGTGTTAGGTGGTCTGTATCAGTAGACTGTCTATCTAGTGGTGGATGTAGTGGGACAGTGTTAGGTGGTCTGTATCAGTAGACTGTCTAGTGGTGGATGTAGTGGGACAGTGTTAGGTGGTCTGTATCAGTAGACTGTCTAGTGGTGGATGTAGTGGGACAGTGTTAGGTGGTCTGTATCAGTAGACTGTCTGTCTAGTGGTGGATGTGGTGGGACAGTGTTAGGTGGTCTGTATCAGTAGACTGTCTAGTGGTGGATGTAGTGGGACAGTGTTAGGTGGTCTGTATCAGTAGACTGTCTAGTGGTGGATGTAGTGGGACAGTGTTAGGTGGTCTGTATCAGTAGACTGTCTAGTGGTGGATGTAGTGGGACAGTGTTAGGTGGTCTGTATCAGTAGACTGTCTAGTGGTGGATGTAGTGGGACAGTGTTAGGTGGTCTGTATCAGTAGACTGTCTGTCTAGTGGTGGATGTGGTGGGACAGTGTTAGGTGGTCTGTATCAGTAGACTGTCTAGTGGTGGATGTAGTGGGACAGTGTTAGGTGGTCTGTATCAGTAGACTGTCTAGTGGTGGATGTAGTGGGACAGTGTTAGGTGGTCTGTATCAGTAGACTGTCTGTCTAGTGGTGGATGTAGTGGGACAGTGTTAGGTGGTCTGTGTCAGTAGACTGTCTGTCTAGTGGTGGATGTAGTGGGACAGTGTTAGGTGGTATGTATCAGTAGACTGTCTAGTGGTGGATGTAGTGGGACAGTGTTAGGTGGTCTGTATCAGTGGATGCAGTGGGACAGTGTTAGGTGGTCTGTATCAGTAGACTGTCTGTCTAGTGGTGGATGTAGTGGGACAGTGTTAGGTGGTCTGTATCAGTAGACTGTCTAGTGGTGGATGCAGTGGGACAGTGTTAGGTGGTCTGTATCAGTAGACTGTCTGTCTAGTGGTGGATGTAGAGGGACAGTGTTAGGTGGTCTGTATCAGTAGACTGTCTAGTGGTGGATGTAGTGGGACAGTGTTAGGTGGTCTGTATCAGTAGACTGTCTGTCTAGTGGTGGATGTAGTGGGACAGTGTTAGGTGGTCTGTATCAGTAGACTGTCTGTCTAGTGGTGGATGTAGTGGGACAGTGTTAGGTGGTCTGTATCAGTAGACTGTCTAGTGGTGGATGTAGAGGGACAGTGTTAGGTGGTCTGTATCAGTAGACTGTTTGTCTAGTGGTGGATGTGGTGGGACAGTGTTAGGTGGTCTGTATCAGTAGACTGTCTAGTGGTGGATGTAGAGGGACAGTGTTAGGTGGTCTGTATCAGTAGACTGTCTAGTGGTGGATGTAGTGGGACGGTGTTAGGTGGTCTGTATCAGTAGACTGTCTTTCTAGTGGTGGATGTAGTGGGACGGTGTTAGGTGGTCTGTTTCAGTAGACTGTCTGTCTAGTGGTGGATGTAGTGGGACAGTGTTAGGTGGTCTGTATCAGTAGACTGTCTAGTGGTGGATGTAGAGGGACAGTGTTAGGTGGTCTGTATCAGTAGACTGTCTAGTGGTGGATGTAGTGGGACAGTCCTCTGGTATCAGTATAGCCAGGCTGTAGACTGTCTGTCTAGTGGTGGATGAATTGGGACAGTCCTCTGGTATCAGTATAGCCAGGCTGTAGACTGTCTGTCTAGTGGTGGATGAATTGGGACAGTCCTCTGGTATCAATATAGACAGGCTGTAGACTGTCTAGTGGTGGATGAATTGGGACAGTCCTCTGGTATCAATATAGACAGGCTGTAGACTGTCTAGTGGTGGATGTAGTGGGACAGTGTTAGGTGGTCTGTATCAGTAGACTGTCTGTCTAGTGGTGGATGTAGAGGGACAGTGTTAGGTGGTCTGTATCAGTAGACTGTCTAGTGGTGGATGTAGTGGGACAGTGTTAGGTGGTCTGTATCAGTAGACTGTCTGTCTAGTGGTGGATGTCGTGGGACAGTGTTAGGTGGTCTGTATCAGTAGACTGTCTGTCTAGTGGTGGATGTAGTGGGACAGTGTTAGGTGGTCTGTATCAGTAGACTGTCTAGTGGTGGATGTAGTGGGACAGTGTTAGGTGGTGTGTATCAGTAGACTGTCTAGTGGTGGATGTAGTGGGACAGTGTTAGGTGGTCTGTATCAGTAGACTGTCTAGTGGTGGATGTAGTGGGACAGTGTTAGGTGGTCTGTATCAGTAGACTGTCTAGTGGTGGATGTAGTGGGACAGTGTTAGGTGGTCTGTATCAGTAGACTGTCTAGTGGTGGATGTAGTGGGACAGTGTTAGGTGGTCTGTATCAGTAGACTGTCTGTCTAGTGGTGGATGTAGTGGGACAGTGTTAGGTGGTCTGTATCAGTAGACTGTCTGTCTAGTGGTGGATGTAGTGAGACAGTGTTAGGTGGTCTGTATCAGTAGACTGTCTAGTGGTGGATGTAGTGGGACAGTGTTAGGTGGTCTGTATCAGTAGACTGTCTGTCTAGTGGTGGATGTAGTGGGACAGTGTTAGGTGGTCTGTATCAGTAGACTGTCTAGTGGTGGATGTAGAGGGACAGTGTTAGGTGGTCTGTATCAGTAGACTGTCTAGTGGTGGATGTAGTGGGACAGTGTTAGGTGGTCTGTATCAGTAGACTGTCTAGTGGTGGATGTAGTGGGACAGTGTTAGGTGGTCTGTATCAGTAGACTGTCTAGTGGTGGATGTAGTGGGACAGTGTTAGGTGGTCTGTATCAGTAGACTGTCTGTCTAGTGGTGGATGTAGAGGGACAGTGTTAGGTGGTCTGTTTCAGTAGACTGTCTAGTGGTGGATGTAGTGGGACAGTGTTAGGTGGTCTGTATCAGTAGACTGTCTGTCTAGTGGTGGATGAATTGGGACAGTCCTCTGGTATCAGTAGAGCCAGGCTGTAGACTGTCTAGTGGTGGATGAATTGGGACAGTCCTCTGGTATCAGTATAGCCAGGCTGTAGACTGTCTAGAGGTGGATGAATTGGGACAGTCCTCTGGTATCAGTATAGCCAGGCTGTAGACTGTCTAGTGGTGGATGAATTGGGACAGTCCTCTGGTATCAATATAGCCAGGCTGTAGACTGTCTAGAGGTGGATGAATTGGGACAGTCCTCTGGTATCAGTATAGCCAGGCTGTAGACTGTCTAGTGGTTAATGAATTGGGACAGTCCTCTGGTATCAATATAGACAGGCTGTAGACTGTCTGTCTAGTGGTGGATGAATTGGGACAGTCCTCTGGTATCAGTAGAGCCAGGCTGTAGACTGTCTAGTGGTGGATGAATTGGGACAGTCCTCTGGTATCAGTAGAGCCAGGCTGTAGACTGTCTCGTGGTGGATGAATTGGGACAGTCCTCTGGTATCAATATAGCCAGGCTGTAGACTGTCTGTCTAGTGGTGGATGAATTGGGACAGTCCTCTGGTATCAGTAGAGCCAGGCTGTAGACTGTCTGTCTAGTGGTGGATGAATTGGGACAGTCCTCTGGTATCAGTAGAGCCAGGCTGTAGACTGCCTGTCTAGTGGTGGATGAATTGGGACAGTCCTCTGGTATCAGTAGAGCCAGGCTGTAGACTGTCTCGTGGTGGATGAATTGGGACAGTCCTCTGGTATCAGTAGAGCCAGGCTGTAGACTGTCTAGTGGTGGATGAATTGGGGCAGTCCTCTGGTATCAATATAGCCAGGCTGTAGACTGTCTAGAGGTGGATGAATTGGGACAGTCCTCTGGTATCAGTAGAGCCAGGCTGTAGACTGCCTGTCTAGTGGTGGATGAATTGGGACAGTCCTCTGGTATCAGTAGAGCCAGGCTGTAGACTGTCTCGTGGTGGATGAATTGGGACAGTCCTCTGGTATCAGTAGAGCCAGGCTGTAGACTGTCTGTCTAGTGGTGGATGAATTGGGACAGTCCTCTGGTATCAGTAGAGCCAGGCTGTAGACTGCCTGTCTAGTGGTGGATGAATTGGGACAGTCCTCTGGTATCAGTAGAGCCAGGCTGTAGACTGTCTCGTGGTGGATGAATTGGGACAGTCCTCTGGTATCAGTAGAGCCAGGCTGTAGACTGTCTGTCTAGTGGTGGATGAATTGGGACAGTCCTCTGGTATCAGTAGAGCCAGGCTGTAGACTGCCTGTCTAGTGGTGGATGAATTGGGACAGTCCTCTGGTATCAATATAGCCAGGCTATAGACTGTCTAGAGGTGGATGAATTGGGACAGTCCTCTGGTATCAGTAGAGCCAGGCTGTAGACTGTCTGTCTAGTGGTGGATGAATTGGGACAGTCCTCTGGTATCCGTATAGCCAGGCTGTAGACTGTCTAGTGGTGGATGAATTGGGACAGTCCTCTGGTATCAGTAGAGCCAGGCTGTAGACTGTCTGTCTAGTGGTGGATGAATTGGGACAGTCCTCTGGTATCAGTAGAGCCAGGCTGTAGACTATCTAGTGGTGGATGAATTGGGACAGTCCTCTGGTATCAGTATAGCCAGGCTGTAGACTGTCTAGTGGTGGATGAATTGGGACAGTCCTCTGGTATCAGTAGAGCCAGGCTGTAGACTGTCTAGTGGTGGATGAATTGGGACAGTCCTCTGGTATCAGTGTAGCCAGGCTGTAGACTGTCTAGTGGTGGATGAATTGGGGCAGTCCTCTGGTATCAGTAGAGCCAGGCTGTAGACTGTCTAGTGGTGGATGAATTGGGACAGTCCTCTGGTATCAGTAGAGCCAGGCTGTAGACTGTCTAGTGGTGGATGAATTGGGACAGTCCTCTGGTATCAGTAGAGCCAGGCTGTAGACTGTCTAGTGGTGGATGAATTGGGACAGTCCTCTGGTATCAGTAGAGCCAGGCTGTAGACTGCCTGTCTAGTGGTGGATGAATTGGGACAGTCCTCTGGTATCAGTAGAGCCAGGCTGTAGACTGTCTAGTGGTGGATGAATTGGGACAGTCCTCTGGTATCAATATAGCCAGGCTGTAGACTGCCTGTCTAGTGGTGGATGAATTGGGACAGTCCTCTGGTATCAGTATAGCCAGGCTGTAGACTGTCTGTCTAGTGGTGGATGAATTGGGACAGTCCTCTGGTATCAGTATGGCCAGGCTGTAGACTGTCTAGAGGTGGATGAATTGGGACAGTCCTCTGGTATCAGTATAGCCAGGCTGTAGACTGCCTGTCTAGTGGTGGATGAATTGGGACAGTCCTCTGGTATCAGTATAGCCAGGCTGTAGACTGTCTAGTGGTGGATGTAGTGGGACAGTCCTCTGGTATCAGTATAGCCAGGCTGTAGACTGCCTGTCTAGTGGTGGATGAATTGGGACAGTCCTCTGGTATCAGTAGAGCCAGGCTGTAGACTGTCTAGTGGTGGATGAATTGGGACAGTCCTCTGGTATCAGTATAGCCAGGCTGTAGACTGTCTAGTGGTGGATGAATTGGGACAGTCCTCTGGTATCAGTAGAGCCAGGCTGTAGACTATCTAGTGGTGGATGAATTGGGACAGTCCTCTGGTATCAGTATAGCCAGGCTGTAGACTGTCTAGTGGTGGATGAATTGGGACAGTCCTCTGGTATCAGTAGAGCCAGGCTGTAGACTGTCTAGTGGTGGATGAATTGGGACAGTCCTCTGGTATCAGTGTAGCCAGGCTGTAGACTGTCTAGTGGTGGATGAATTGGGGCAGTCCTCTGGTATCAGTAGAGCCAGGCTGTAGACTGTCTAGTGGTGGATGAATTGGGACAGTCCTCTGGTATCAGTAGAGCCAGGCTGTAGACTGTCTAGTGGTGGATGAATTGGGACAGTCCTCTGGTATCAGTAGAGCCAGGCTGTAGACTGTCTAGTGGTGGATGAATTGGGACAGTCCTCTGGTATCAGTATAGCCAGGCTGTAGACTGTCTAGTGGTGGATGAATTGGGACAGTCCTCTGGTATCAATATAGCCAGGCTGTAGACTGTCTGTCTAGTGGTGGATGAATTGGGACAGTCCTCTGGTATCAGTGTAGCCAGGCTGTAGACTGTCTAGTGGTGGATGAATTGGGACAGTCCTCTGGTATCAGTAGAGCCAGGCTGTAGACTGTCTAGTGGTGGATGAATTGGGACAGTCCTCTGGTATCAGTAGAGCCAGGCTGTAGACTGCCTGTCTAGTGGTGGATGAATTGGGACAGTCCTCTGGTATCAGTAGAGCCAGGCTGTAGACTGTCTAGTGGTGGATGAATTGGGACAGTCCTCTGGTATCAATATAGCCAGGCTGTAGACTGCCTGTCTAGTGGTGGATGAATTGGGACAGTCCTCTGGTATCAGTATAGCCAGGCTGTAGACTGTCTGTCTAGTGGTGGATGAATTGGGACAGTCCTCTGGTATCAGTATGGCCAGGCTGTAGACTGTCTAGAGGTGGATGAATTGGGACAGTCCTCTGGTATCAGTATAGCCAGGCTGTAGACTGCCTGTCTAGTGGTGGATGAATTGGGACAGTCCTCTGGTATCAATATAGCCAGGCTGTAGACTGTCTAGTGGTGGATGTAGTGGGACAGTCCTCTGGTATCAGTATAGCCAGGCTGTAGACTGCCTGTCTAGTGGTGGATGAATTGGGACAGTCCTCTGGTATCAGTAGAGCCAGGCTGTAGACTTGGACGGTGAGTTGAATAATGGAATGGGGATGTATGGGATGTGTATATATATATATCCATATAATCAGGTTGTACCTGCCTGTTTCAACACCTGTTGGTACCTAGAACACAGTGCAGCTGGCTGGATCTGTCACCTCAGCTAGTCAGACTGACACACAGAAACACGTGGCTGTGTAGACAGCGTAACGTCACGGACTGGATCGTTCCTGTTTCCTAATGACGTTGTGGATCAGAAATCCTTTAACCAAAATACTGGACAGGGATTAACTACGCTGCAAACCTTTCTTCAATGTGACAGTCGCACAGAGATGATGTCACTGCCTCTCTTCAATGTGACAGTCACACAGAAATGATGTCACTGCCTCTCTTCGTGTGACAGTCACACAGAGGTGATGTCATTCCCTTTCTTCATATGACAGTCGCACAGAGATGATGTCACCCCCTTTCTTCATATGACAGTCGCACAGAGATGATGTCACTGCCTCTCTTCATATGACAGTCACACAGAGATGTCACTCACAGACAATGCTGTCACAGATGATGTCAGCTCATGACAGACCGTGCAGAGTGATGTTCCCAACACGACATAAAGGAGTCACCCCTCTCCCCCTCCCTGATCCTGACGGTGGTGTTTGGTCCTCCCCCCACTAGGAGGCAGCAGCAGCGTTGGGGAGCAGCCGGGGCGTACCAGACCGAGGAACACCATGCCCAGAGGTCCAGTGAGCTGTCTGAGGGGCTGCTGTCCAAGGCTCTGAGAGACGTGAGGTCTGGTCGTCTCCAGGAGAACAGAGCTGCCCTTCTCTACGGGATCCCCCTTGAAATCCTGCGCTCAGAGCTGGGGGAGGATGTGACCTCACAGGATGTGGCGGCGGCGCACGGCGAGGAGGTGCGGCTGGTGTTGCAGAGGGTGGCGGCCTGGGCGGAGCTGGGAGCGAGGGAGGAGAACGGAGAGATGCTCTTCCTTCCCTCCTCTTCGTCTTGTCTGACCCAGCATGGCCTGCGGAGGGTTTTTTCCCGGTCTCTACCCCCCCAGCTCAGAGAGGAGGTCCATCTCCGTGTCCCCCAGGTCAGATCGCGCTCCAGAACAGCTCCCCCTCTCCCTGAGCCTTGCAGCCTGGCTGAGCCCCTGCACTACCACCCCCCACCACACCATGGCACCACCACCACTAATATCGCTGCTACCTCTTCCTCTCTGCTGAGACTCCACCGCTCCCTCCTGCCCTCCCTCGACCTGCCTGACCTCTCACCCCACCACCGCTGCTCCTCATTGGATGATCCTGAGGAAGGGGCGGAGCATAGCGGGGAGAACAAGCAGTCCAGGAAGAGACGCGGGCGCTACCGGCAGTACAACCACGACCTGCTAGAAGAGGCTATCACCATGGTGATGGGGGGCAGGATGAGCGTTTCCAAGGCCCAGGTGGTTTATGGGATACCTCACAGCACGCTGGAGTACAAGGTCAAAGAGCGCAACGGAACCCTCAAGATACCGCCCAAGAGGAGGCCCGTCATCGTCACGACTACGACCGCACGGCAACCGCCGGACTCTGCCGGGTTCCACCGACTCAGGAACTAACGCTGCCACCAACAGGTTCTAGACTACAGAACATTTGAGTCTAGAACCGACAACACTTTGAACTCCTCTCAACCTAAAACAGAACAGGAGAATGTTTTGTGGATCTGGGTCCAATACAGATTTTATAAAAACTTCATAAATACTTGGTGCGTTTGGTTTGGTTTTCGCTTGACATGCCGAGTTTGTAGATTTCTGGACTTCTGGTACCATTTGTTGCCTCATCGAAGTAAATCGAACACACCTCCATCTATTTGACCAATGTATCATATTGACCCCCAGGTCTGATGTTAATCACAAGGCCTTTTTAAAAACAGACAGTTACATTCAGGTCCCTGTGTGTCCATGCAGACCAGGTTATATTACCCAGGAATAGACTATAAAACGAGAACGGCACTCTTCACGTCAGGTGTCTTTTGGTATTATTTATTTATTGCCCTTTTTTCTCCCCAATTGGTAGTTACAGTCTTGTCTCATCGCTGCAACTCCCGGGCGAGAGCCATGCGTCCTCCGAAACACGACCCCCAACCAAGCCACACTGCTTCTTTGACACAGCGCACATCCACATCCAACCCGGAAGCCAGCCGCACCAATGTGTCGGAGGAAACACCGTTACACCTGGCGAGCTGGTCAGCGTGCGCTGCGCCCGGGCCCGTCACAGGGGTCACTAGAGCGCGATGGGACAAGGATATCCCAGCCGGTCAAAACCCTACCCTAACCCGGACGACGCTGGGCCAATTGTGCGCCGCCCCATAGACCTCCCGGTCGCGGCCGCCTGCAACAGAACCCGGGCTTGAACCCAGAATCTGTGGTGGCCTTCGACCACAGCGTCACCCAGGAGGCCCCTAAGTCAGGTGTATTTTAAATCCAATCTTCAGGTCAGCTGCTTGTCCATGTCTACCTGGTAGTTAATTTGTCCCTGGTTTGGCCAGAGAGTCCACTGTACTGGACCTAGTTAAAGATTCACATTAGATTGTATACGGACGGATGTTATATACAGCGTTGATCCTCTGTCTTTTAAATGTTCCTCACTGCTGCTGTAAACTCCCATCTCTCTCTGTTTTCTATCATCTCTGGTATTGGGCATCTCAGAAGGAGCCGTTGTATTTAGCTATTGATCTCTCTCTCTGTTTTCTATCATCTCTGGTATTGGGCATCTCAGAAGGAGCCGTTGTATTAGCTATTGATCTCTCTCTCTGTTTTCTATCTTCTCTGGTATTGGGCATCTCAGAAGGAGCTGTTGTATTAGCTATTGATCTCTCTCTCTGTTTTCTATCTTCTCTGGTATTGGGCATCTCAGAAGGAGCCGTTGTATTAGCTATTGATCTCTCTCTCTGTTTTCTATCATCTCTGGTATTGGGCATCTCAGAAGGAGCTGTTGCTATTGGACCAAAACACAATTTTCAGGGTGTTGGGGGGGGTTTCTGTAATTCCTCACACTTAATGCTGCTCTTTCATTAACCTCTCAGCCTGTCTATCTCTGGTCTCATAACGTCTCTGGTCTCATAACGTCTCTGGTCTCATAACGTCTCTGGTCTCACAACGTCTCTGGTCTCACGTCGTCTCTGGTCTCACGTCGTCTCTGGTCTCACGTCGTCTCTGGTCTCACGTCGTCTCTGGTCTCACGTCGTCTCTGGTCTCACAACGTCTCTGGTCTCACAACGTCTCTGGTCTCACAACGTCTCTGGTCTCACAACGTCTCTGGTCTCACAACGTCTCTGGTCTCACAACGTCTCTGGTCTCACAGCGTCTCTGGTCTCACAGCGTCTCTGGTCTCACAACGTCTCTGGTCTCACAACGTCTCTGGTCTCACAACGTCTCTGGTCTCACGTCGTCTCTGGTCTCACGTCGTCTCTGGTCTCACGTCGTCTCTGGTCTCACGTCGTCTCTGGTCTCACGTCGTCTCTGGTCTCACGACGTCTCTGGTCTCACGTCGTCTCTGGTCTCACGTCGTCTCTGGTCTCACGTCGTCTCTGGTCTCACGTCGTCTCTGGTCTCACGTCGTCTCTGGTCTCACGTCGTCTCTGGTCTCACGTCGTCTCTGGTCTCACGTCGTCTCTGGTCTCACGTCGTCTCTGGTCTCACGTCGTCTCTGGTCTCACGTCGTCTCTGGTCTCACGTCGTCTCTGGTCTCACGTCGTCTCTGGTCTCACGTCGTCTCTGGTCTCACGTCGTCTCTGGTCTCACGTCGTCTCTGGTCTCACGTCGTCTCTGGTCTCACGTCGTCTCTGGTCTCACGTCGTCTCTGGTCTCACGTCGTCTCTGGTCTCACGTCGTCTCTGGTCTCACGTCGTCTCTGGTCTCACGTCGTCTCTGGTCTCACGTCGTCTCTGGTCTCACGTCGGTCTCTCTGGTCTCACGTCGTCTCTGGTCTCACGTCGTCTCTGGTCTCACGTCGTCTCTGGTCTCACGTCGTCTCTGGTCTCACGTCGTCTCTGGTCTCACGTCGTCTCTGGTCTCACGTCGTCTCTGGTCTCACGTCGTCTCTGGTCTCACGTCGTCTCTGGTCTCACGTCGTCTCTGGTCTCACGTCGTCTCTGGTCTCACGTCGTCTCTGGTCTCACGTCGTCTCTGGTCTCACGTCGTCTCTGGTCTCACGTCGTCTCTGGTCTCACGTCGTCTCTGGTCTCACGTCGTCTCTGGTCTCACGCGTCTCTGGTCTCACGTCGTCTCTGGTCTCACGTCGTCTCTGGTCTCACGTCGTCTCTGGTCTCACGTCGTCTCTGGTCTCACGTCGTCTCTGGTCTCACGTCGTCTCTGGTCTCACGTCGTCTCTGGTCTCACAACGTCTCTGGTCTCACAACGTCTCTGGTCTCATAACGTCTCTGGTCTCACAACGTCTCTGGTCTCACAACGTCTCTGGTCTCACAACGTCTCTGGTCTCATAACGTCTCTGGTCTCATAACGTCTCTGGTCTCACAACGTCTCTGGTCTCATAACGTCTCTGGTCTCACAACGTCTCTGGTCTCACAACGTCTCTGGTCTCACAACGTCTCTGGTCTCACTACGTCTCTGGTCTCACGTCGTCTCTGGTCTCACAACGTCTCTGGTCTCACAACGTCTCTGGTCTCACAACGTCTCTGGTCTCACAACGTCGCTGGTCTCACAACGTCTCTGGTCTCACAACGTCTCTGGTCTCACAACGTCTCTGGTCTCACAACGTCTCTGGTCTCATAACGTCTCTGGTCTCACAACGTCTCTGGTCTCACAACGTCTCTGGTCTCACAACGTCTCTGGTCTCACAACGTCTCTGGTCTCACAACGTCTCTGGTCTCACAACGTCTCTGGTCTCATAACGTCTCTGGTCTCATAACGTCTCTGGTCTCACAACGTCTCTGGTCTCACAACGTCTCTGGTCTCACGTCATCTCTGGTCTCATAACGTCTCTGGTCTCACAACGTCTCTGGTCTCACAACGTCTCTGGTCTCACAACGTCTCTGGTCTCACAACGTCTCTGGTCTCATAACGTCTCTGGTCTCACAACGTCTCTGGTCTCACAACGTCTCTGGTCTCACGTCATCTCTGGTCTCATAACGTCTCTGGTCTCATAACGTCTCTGGTCTCACGTCGTCTCTGGTCTCACAACGTCTCTGGTCTCACAACGTCTCTGGTCTCACAACGTCTCTGATCTGAACATGGACAGATTCCTGTATGAACCTCTACTTTCTCAACGACCACCCTGTGAAGGATAACAACAAGCCATTTACTGCTGATTAGAACAGAAGGATGTTTGTTTTTTGAACGGGACCTGAGACATCTTTGTGTTGTTGTCACCCTCACTGAATCCTCTTCTCTTAAACCTACAGAGTTTAAGAGACACTATGAAGCCTGTAAGGTGCATTTTTAAAGGGACACTTACAGGATATGATCTATTTTCCCCAGAGTCAGGTGAACTCGCGGATACCATTTTTTATATGTCCGTGTGCAGTTTGAAAGAAGTTGCTAACTAGCGTTAGCGCAATGACTGGACGCCTATGGGAACAGCTACCATTCTAGTAGGGGCAATGACTGGAAGTCTATGGGGATCGGATCACATGCTAGCAGATACCCATAGACTTCCAGTCATTACACCTTCTAGAATGCTAGTAGATACCCATAGACGTACAGTCATTGCGCTAACGCTAGTTAGCATCGGCTCACAAAACTACCTCGAACTACCTTCACATTGGACTCAGGGACATAAAAATGGCATCCACGCGTTCATCTGACTCCGGGGAAGTAAATAACTAATGCCGACGTCCCGAAGTATCCCTTGAAGTTCCGTCGAGCCTAGCGCTGGGCGGGTATTGCGTATGTTGCTATATACCGGTGTTGATGCTCGGACGGGTTGAGTTTTCACTTTGCCTTCTGTAACGTTTTTTCAGTGTTTGGTTTGTTAAATGTAATGCGCAACTCCGACGCGTATAATTTCCGTTTTATAGTTCAATTCGTTATGCTTCTTGAGTCATCGTTCTCCCTCTCCTGCATGGGTTAGGGTTAGACTCACCCTCGTTCTCCCTCTCCTGCATGGGTTAGGGTTAGACTCACCCTCGTTCTCCCTCTCCTGCATGGGTTAGGGTTAAACTCACCCTCGTTCTCCCTCTCCTGCATGGGTTAGGGTTAGACTCACCCTCGTTCTCCCTCTCCTGCATGGGTTAGGGTTAGACTCACCCTCGTTCTCCCTCTCCTGCATGGGTTAGGGTTAGACTCACCCTCGTTCTCCCTCTCCTGCATGGGTTAGGGTTAGACTCACCCTCGTTCTCCCTCTCCTGCATGGGTTAGGGTTAGACTCACCCTCGTTCTCCCTCTCCTGCATGGGTTAGGGTTAGACTCACCCTCGTTCTCCCTCTCCTGCATGGGTTAGGGTTAGACTCACCCTCGTTCTCCCTCTCCTGCATGGGTTAGGGTTAGGCTCACCCTCGTTCTCCCTCTCCTGCATGGGTTAGGGTTAGACTAACCCTCGTTCTCCCTCTCCTGCATGGGTTAGGGTTAGGGTTAGACTAACCCTCGTTCTCCCTCTCCTGCATGGGTTAGGGTTAGACTAACCCTCGTTCTCCCTCTCCTGCATGGGTTAGGGTTAGACTCACCCTCGTTCTCCCTCTCCTGCATGGGTTAGGGTTAGACTCACCCTCGTTCTCCCTCTCCTGCATGGGTTAGGGTTAGACTCACCCTCGTTCTCCCTCTCCTGCATGGGTTAGGGTTAGACTAACCCTCGTTCTCCCTCTCCTGCATGGGTTAGGGTTAGGCTTAGACCTCTCTGGGGACACTCCCCTCCTGATGACTGACACTAGTCTAGATATTACCATGGTTACACTGACCGACCCCAAACTCAGACGAGGTTCTACTCCAGTATTACCATGGTTACACTGACCGACCCAAACTCAGACGAGGTTCTACTGCGGTATTACCATGGTTACACTGACCGACCCAAACTCAGACGAGGTTCTACTGCAGTATTACCATGGTTACACTGGTCGACCCAAACTCAGACTAGGTTCTACTGCGGTATTACCATGGTTACACTGACCGACCCAAACTCAGACTAGGGTCTACTGCGGTATTACCATGGTTACACTGACCGACCCAAACTCAGACTAGGGTCTACTGCGGTATTACCATGGTTACACTGGCCGACCCAAACTCAGACGAGGTTCTACTGCGGTATTACCATGGTTACACTGACCGACCCAAACTCAGACGAGGTTCTACTGCGGTATTACCATGGTTACACTGACCGACCCCAAACTCAGACTAGGGTCTACTGCGGTATTACCATGGTTACACTGACCGACCCAAACTCAGACTAGGGTCTACTGCGGTATTACCATGGTTACACTGGTCGACCCAAACTCAGACTAGGTCTACTGCAGTATTACCATGGTTACACTGACCGACCCAAACTCAGACTAGGGTCTACTGCGGTATTACCATGGTTACACTGACCGACCCAAACTCAGACTAGGGTCTACTGCGGTATTACCATGGTTACACTGACCGACCCAAACTCAGACTAGGGTCTACTGCGGTATTACCATGGTTACACTGACCGACCCAAACTCAGACTAGGGTCTACTGCAGTATTACCATGGTTACACTGACCGACCCAAACTCAGACTAGGGTCTACTGCGGTATTACCATGGTTACACTGACCGACCCAAACTCAGACTAGGGTCTACTGCGGTATTACCATGGTTACACTGGCCGACCCAAACTCAGACGAGGTTCTACTGCGGTATTACCATGGTTACACTGACCGACCCAAACTCAGACGAGGTTCTACTGCGGTATTACCATGGTTACACTGACCGACCCCAAACTCAGACTAGGGTCTACTGCGGTATTACCATGGTTACACTGACCGACCCAAACTCAGACTAGGGTCTACTGCGGTATTACCATGGTTACACTGACCGACCCAAACTCAGACTAGGGTCTACTGCGGTATTACCATGGTTACACTGGTCGACCCAAACTCAGACTAGGGTCTACTGCAGTATTACCATGGTTACACTGACCGACCCAAACTCAGACTAGGGTCTACTGCGGTATTACCATGGTTACACTGACCGACCCAAACTCAGACTAGGGTCTACTGCGGTATTACCATGGTTACACTGACCGACCCAAACTCAGACTAGGGTCTACTGCGGTATTACCATGGTTACACTGACCGACCCAAACTCAGACTAGGGTCTACTGCGGTATTACCATGGTTACACTGACCGACCCCAAACTCAGACTAGGGTCTACTGCGGTATTACCATGGTTACACTCCTCAATACCAGTAACAGCCTTGCTTCTATACATCTTCAGGTGATGTCTTTGTTGTTTTCAACTGTCTACATATTTCAAATAAAAAAATACTTGAACAGAAATCAGTTATTTTATACATACATCGATTTGGACTCTGAATGATAAATGTTTAATTGTTGTCGTGAAGCATTTAGTTTTGCTGCTTGGAAATCTTTTTCTTTCCACATTTTGCTTCAGGTCTGTGATTTTTTTTAAATATTATTTTGATTGATTTGTGTCTAAAAAAAATGTTTGTTTTTTAAATCTTTAAAGAGGCCCTTTGATGCTGTGTTGCTCTGTTCTAAATGAGTTGGGGATTTTAAATGTTGTATTAGTATTTGTATTTATTGTCTCCAGTACCCCATTTAGACCACTAGGTGGTGATGCTGACTGAATCGGGGAAGATGCTGGTACTCTAGCAGTACTTAAGTAGTATTTTAAAGTGCTTTTACTTGTGTTTGTTTGGGGGGGGGGGGGGTATCTGTACTTTACTATTTTATATTTTGGACAACTTTTACTTCTCTACATTCCTAAAGAAAATAATGTCATTTTTAACTCCGTACATTTTCTCTGACGCCCAAAACGTTCTCGTTCCATTTTGAATGCTTAGATGTCAGAGTGTTGGGGTGTGTCCCCTGGACTTCTGGAAATAAAATGATTTGCTTAATATAAGGAATTTGAAATTATTTTTTTTACTTTTGATACTTAAGTATATTTAAAAACAAATACTTTTGATTTTTTACTTAAGTCGTATTTTTAAAGGGTGACTTTTACTTGAGTCATTTTCTAATCGTTTTTTTCCCTTCAGTTTTACTCAAGTATGACAATAGGGTACACTTTCCACCACTGCACTCTAACCACTAGGCTTCCTGCCGCACCGTATTAGAGTGTTGGACTGGTAACCGAGAGGTTGCAAGATCGAATCCCCCGAGCCGACCAAGGTAAAAAATCTGTCCCCTGAACAAGGCAGTTAAACCCACCGTTCCCCGGTAGGCCGTCATTTAAAATAAGAATTTGTTGAATAAAGGTTCAATATAAAATACAGTGGTTCCCAAACTGGGGGTCTAGGCGTGATGACTTTTTATCATTTGTTTTACAAATACATTTTTGGGATGGAAAAGTGCTTTCAGTGTAAATTTTAAATGACTAAATACAAAGTGTGTAGAAGCGATGAATGGACCTATATATTTAAACAATAGCCTATTATCTTTTGAGTCCTAACAATCACCCAAAATATACGCTAGACAATCAGGCCCCCATTGATGTTATAATGTTGCAGAATTAGACCACAGCTGTAGCCATGGCAACATGTGTAGAATTTAAGGGCAATGGCTTTATAACTGCTAAAATATGATTTCAGTTTCATGGCAAAATGTGTAGAAACTCTGCATTGTTTCAATTTGTGTTTTAATTATGTTACACTCAACCCTTATGGTGGGCTGCTATCACCACTCAACCCTTATGGGGGTCACCTCTGTAAAGACAGGCTGTTATCACCTCTCAACCCTTATGGGGGTCACCTCTATAAAGACAGGCTGTTATCACCACTCAACCCTTATGGTGGGTTGTTATCACCACTCAACCCTTATGGGGGTCACCTCTATAAAGACAGGCTGTTATCACCACTCAACCCTTATGTGGGTTGTTATCACCACTCAACCCTTATGGGGGTCACCTCTGTAAAGACAGGCTGTTATCACCACTCAACCCTTATGGGGGTCACCTCTATAAAGACAGGCTGTTATCACCACTCAACCCTTATGGAGGGCTGTTATCACCTCTCAACCCGTATTCCAGACATGCGAAGCTCTCACAGAGAATGCAGATTTACTAAAGGTGCTTTTCCTTAGGGGAACCATACAGTCACCTCTCATGGCAGACCTTGTGGATCTGCTGCCATATGTTTGGGTTTTCTGTTTAACAAAAATATTGAGTGGAGGGGGAGCCAGGCCTTTAAGGATCTTGAATACAAGACATGCGTCAGTGTATTGCACAAGATTTTCCCAACTCAAGAGCTCATGCTTTCTAAGGATGTGACAATGATGATGGCTATTGGGCTTCCTATCAAGCACTTTGAGAGCCTGTTTGTAGACAGACTGAATAGGTTTTAATGTTGTACAGCAAGCTTGGGCCCAACTAGTCAAGCAGTATGTTAAGTGGGGGAGTATCATAGAGTTGAAGTACAGTTTTGCTACCTCTGTAGTCAAACGATTTCGTATAAATCGGAAATTAGCTAGGTTGAATTTAGTTATTTGAATGACCTTTTTCACATGCTTTTTAAAAGAGAGGTTGGAATCAAGTATGATGCCAAGGTACTTAAAATCGGATACCACCTGGAGCTCCTCCCCTGACACATAGACATCTGGCTCAGTAGCATCTGTTGCCCTCTTTGTGAAGAACATGCAAACAGTTTTTTTCACATTGAGATGCAAACACGAGTCACTGAGCCACTTTGTAACCTGGACCATTACAGTAGTGAGTTCTTGTGCAGCTTGTTGTTTGCTCTTTGCATGCACATATATCACTGTATCATCTGCATACATTTGAACTTCAGACCCAGTACAGACAGAAGGCAGATCATTAATGTACAGGCTGAACAGGAGGGGCCCCAGTATTGACCCTTGGGGCACGCCCACATCATAGCTACGAGTGGGCGACAGCTCATTGCTCACTCTGACACACTGAGTTCTGCCTTCAAGGTATGATTTCATCCATCTCAAGGCATCAGGGGAAAAGTTGAACTTTGACAATTTTGTGATGAGAATCTCATGGTTAACAGTATCAAAAGCCTTCCTTAGGTCCAGAAACACAGCCCCAACAGCACCCCCTTTGTCCATCTTGGACTTCACATTTTCCAGAAGAAAGCAGTTGGCTGTGGGCTGTTATCACCACTCAACCCTTATGGTGGGCTGTTATCACCACTCAACCCTTATGGGGGACACCTCTATAAAGACAGGCTGTCATCACCACTCAACCCTTATGGTGGGCTGTTATCACCACTCAACCCTTATGGTGGGCTGTTATCACCTCTCAACCCTTATGGGGGTCACCTCTATAAAGACAGGCTGTTATCACTACTCAACCCTTATGGTGGGCTGTTATCACCTCTCAACCCTTATGGGGGACACCTCTATAAAGACAGGCTGTTATCACCACTCAACCCTTATGGGGGTCACCTCTATAAAGACAGGCTGTTATCACCACTCAACCCTTATGGGGGTCACCTCTATAAAGACAGGCTGTTATCACCACTCAACCCTTATGAGGGTCACCTCTATAAAGACAGGCTGTTATCACCACTCAACCCTTATGGAGGGCTGTTATCACCACTCAACCCTTATGGTGGGCTGTTATCACCACTCAACCCTTATGGTGGGCTGTTATCACCACTCAACCCTTATGAGGGTCACCTCTATAAAGACAGGCTGTTATCACCACTCAATCCTTATGGGGGGCTTTATCACCACTCAACCCTTATGGGGGTCACCTCTATAAAGACAGGCTGTTATCACCACTCAACCCTTATGGGGGACACCTCTATAAAGACAGGCTGTTATCACCACTCAACCCTTATGGGGGGCTGTTATCACCACTCAACCCTTATGGGGGTCACCTCTATAAAGACAGGCTGTTATCACCACTCAACCCTTATGGTGGGCTGTTATCACCACTCAACCCTTATGGGGGGCTGTTATCACCACTCAACCCTTATGGGGGTCACCTCTATAAAGACAGGCTGTTATCACCACTCAACCCTTATGGTGGGCTGTTATCACCACTCAACCCTTATGGGGGTCACCTCTATAAAGACAGGCTGTTCTCACCACTCAACCCTTATGGAGGGCTGTTCTCACCACTCAACCCTTATGGTGGGCTGTTATCACCTCTCAACCCTTATGGTGGGCTGTTATCACCGCTCACTCCTTATGGGGGTCACCTCTATACAGACAGGCTGTTATCACCACTCAACCCTTATGGTGGGCTGTTATCACCACTCAACCCTTATGGGGGGCTGTTATCACCTCTCAACCCTTATGGTGGGCTGTTATCACCGCTCACTCCTTATGGGGGTCACCTCTATAAAGACAGGCTGTTATCACCACTCAACCCTTATGGGGGTCACCTCTATAAAGACAGGCTGTTATCACCACTCAACCCTTATGAGGGTCACCTCTATAAAGACAGGCTGTTATCACCGCTCACTCCTTATGAGGGTCACCTCTATAAAGACAGGCTGTTATCACCACTCAACCCTTATGAGGGTCACCTCTATAAAGACAGGCTGTTATCACCGCTCACTCCTTATGGGGGTCACCTCTATAAAGACAGGCTGTTATCACCGCTCACTCCTTATGAGGGTCACCTCTATAAAGACAGGCTGTTATCACCACTCAACCCTTATGGGGGTCACCTCTATACAGACAGGCTGTTATCACCACTCAACCCTTATGGGGGTCACCTCTATACAGACAGGCTGTTATCACCACTCAACCCTTATGGTGGGCTGTTATCACCACTCAACCCTTATGGGGGGCTGTTATCACCTCAACCCTTATGGTGGGCTGTTATCACCACTCAACCCTTATGGTGGTCACCTCTATAAAGACACGACCTCCTCCTCCATGCTTCACAGTGGGAACCAGACATGCAGAGATCATCCGTTCACCTACTCTGCATCTCACCAAGAAATGGCGTTGGAGCCAAACATCTCCAATTTGGACTCGTTTCCTCCGGTCTAATGTCCATTGCTCGTGTTTCTTGGCCCAACCAAGTCTCTTCTTCTTATTGGTGTGCTTTAGTAGTGGTTTCTTTGCAGCAATTTGACCATGAAGGCTTGATTCACACAGTCTCCTCTGAACAGTTGATGTTGAGATGTGTCTGTTACTTGAAATCTGTGAAGCATTTATTTGGGCTGCAATTTCTGAGGCTGGTAACTCTAATGAACTTATCCTCTGCAGCAGAGGTAACTCTGGGTCTTCCTTTCCTGTGGCGGTCCTCATGAGAGACAGTTAACTCTAATGAACTCATCCTCTGCAGCAGAGGTAACTCTGGGTCTTCCTTTCCTGTGGCGGTCCTCATGAGAGACAGTTAACTCTAATGAACTTATCCTCTGCAGCAGAGGTAACTCTGGGTCTTCCTGTGGTGGTCCTCATGAGAGACAGTTAACTCTAATGAACTCATCCTCTGCAGCAGAGGTAACTCTGGGTCTTCCTTTCCTGTGGCGGTCCTCATGAGAGACAGGTAACTCTAATGAACTTATCCTCTGCAGCAGAGGTAACTCTGGGTCTTCCTTTCCTGTGGCGGTCCTCATGAGAGACAGGTAACTCTAATGAACTCATCCTCTGCAGCAGAGGTAACTCTGGGTCTTCCTTTCCTGTGGCGGTCCTCATGAGAGGCAGGTAACTCTAATGAACTCATCCTCTGCAGCAGAGGTAACTCTGGGTCTTCCTTTCCTGTGGCGGTCCTCATGAGAGACAGTTACCTCTAATGAACTCATCCTCTGCAGCAGAGGTAACTCTGGGTCTTCCTTTCCTGTGGGGGTCCTCATGAGAGACAGGTAACTCTAATGAACTTATCCTCTGCAGCAGAGGTAACTCTGGGTCTTCCTGTGGTGGTCCTCATGAGAGACAGTTAACTCTAATGAACTTATCCTCTGCAGCAGAGGTAACTCTGGGTCTTTCCTGTGGTGGTCCTCATGACAGCCAGTTTCATAGCACTTGATGATTGTTGCGACTGAACTTGAAGAAACTTTCAAAGTTCTTGAAGTTTTCCGTATTGACTGACCTTCATGTCTTAAAGTAATGATGGACTGTCATTTCTCTTTGCTTATTTGAGCTGTTCTCACCATAATATGGACTTGGTCTTTTACCAAATAGGGCTATCTTCTGTTTACCCCCCTACCTTATCACAACACAACTAATTGGCTAAAACGCATTAAGAAGGAAAGAAATTCCACAAATTAACTTAAGGCACACCTGTTAATTGAAATGCATTCCAGGTGACCACCTCATGAAGCTAGTTGAGAGAATGCCAAGAATGTGCAAAGCTGTCAAGGCAAAGAGTTGCTACTTTGAAGAATCTCAAATATTGCTAAATTTAAGTCGATTTTTTTCCGTAGGAGACCACCAGTGCTTTGTGTTGACCGGTGGGTTAGAGTTGTTGACCGGTGGGTGAGAGTTGTTGACCGGTGGGTGAGAGTTGTTGACCGGTGGGTTAGAGTTGTTGACCGGTGGGTTAGAGTTGTTGACCGGTGGGTGAGAGTTGTTGACCGGTGGGTTAGAGTTGTTGACCGGTGGGTTAGAGTTGTTGACCGGTGGGTGAGAGTTGTTGACCGGTGGGTTAGAGTTGTTGACCGGTGGGTGAGAGTTGTTGACCGGTGGGTTAGAGTTGTTGACCGGTGGGTTAGAGTTGTTGACCGGTGGGTTAGAGTTGTTGACCGGTGGGTTAGAGTTGTTGACCGGTGGGTTAGAGTTGTTGACCGGTGGGTGAGAGTTGTTGACCGGTGGGTGAGAGTTGTTGACCGGTGGGTTAGAGTTGTTGACCGGTGGGTGAGAGTTGTTGACCGGTGGGTTAGAGTTGTTGACCGGTGGGTTAGAGTTGTTGACCGGTGGGTGAGAGTTGTTGACTGGTGGGTTAGAGTTGTTGACTGGTGGGTTAGAGTTGTTGACTGGTGGGTTAGAGTTGTTGACTGGTGGGTTAGAGTTGTTGACTGGTGGGTGAGAGTTGTTGACTGGTGGGTGAGAGTTGTTGACTGGTGGGTGAGAGTTGTTGACTGGTGGGTGAGAGTTGTTGACCGGTGGGTTAGAGTTGTTGACCGGTGGGTTAGAGTTGTTGACCGGTGGGTTAGAGTTGTTGACCGGTGGGTTAGAGTTGTTGACCGGTGGGTTAGAGTTGTTGACCGGTGGGTGAGAGTTGTTGACTGGTGGGTGAGAGTTGTTGACTGGTGGGTGAGAGTTGTTGACTGGTGGGTGAGAGTTGTTGACTGGTGGTTTAGAGTTGTTGACTGGTGGGTGAGAGTTGTTGACTGGTGGGTTAGAGTTGTTGACTGGTGGGTGAGAGTTGTTGACTGGTGGGTTAGAGTTGTTGACTGGTGGGTTAGAGTTGTTGACCGGTGGGTTAGAGTTGTTGACTGGTGGGTTAGAGTTGTTGACTGGTGGGTTAGAGGTAGGTCTGTTGTGTTGTCATTGTTTCTGTGGTGGTAATGAATCTCCATAAGAATGAGTCCTACGGTTTTAGCTTGTGAATTTAATGAAGTGGCTCCTTTAAATAAAATATTTTTCCTATCCCCTGTCTACCTCTAGCTCCCCGTTGCCCCCGGTTACGGATGAACCCCAGAGGGAAGCAGAGGATGCTGGGATGCCCGATGCTCCAAGTGAGAGGAGCTCTGCTCTGGAGGCGGTGCGCTCCTCTTTATGCCCCGCCCATCGCTCTCTGCTCCAGCGAATCCTGAGGCTCGCCCACCAGCAGCACCGTCTATCATTGGCCTACAGGGACGCCCATCACCGCCTCGTCCCGCCCCCAGACCCTCTCTGCGGCCACCTGGTGGCCAAACAACAGGACGACACCTCCTCTCCTCCTTCCTTCACTGGCTGTTGGAGCCGTAGTGGAGCCACGCGTCCGACTGACTGGAAGACACCAGGTGGTCCAGGCTGTTGCTGCTGGCTGCCTCCTGTCTGTTTCTGCCTCCAGAGCCTCCGCTGCCTGTCCTGCCAGAGCCTGTCCCTGGGACACATCACCACTGGGGTTCGCACCTCCTCTTCTCTGTGCTCTTTCACGTCCTCCTCTTCTCGTTCATCCTCCGCTCTGTGCCCTAATCCCTCAGTCTGTCCCGTGGCCTCTGTCTGTTGCTCCAACCCCCAGCCCTGCGCCTCCTGCTGCTCAGAACACACCTACCTGGCCCCGGTCAGACACACAGCCCCGGGAGGAGGAGGAGGAAGCGAGTGCCCTGTCCTCAAGAGAGAGCGATCCCGCACCCCCTCTCCTCCCCCTCTCTCCCCCATACCCTCAGACATGGACGGTAAGGAGGAAGACAAGCCTCCCTCTCTTCTGCAACAGGAGGGGGAAAAAGAGGAGGAGGCTGGGTGTGGTGGGACGGTGGGTGAGGACAGGGAGCAGCAGGACCTGGTGGAGCGTTTCAGTGACAAACTAAAGACAATCAGACCCCAGGAGAAGGATCCTCCACTCAGCTCTGCCTTAGCCAATCACAACCTAGAGAAGGATCCCCACCTGACGACCTCGGCCAATCAGCACATTGCAGAGTCCCAGGCCGACGCCCACCTGAGTGAGATCATCACCACCGTTCTGAACACGGGTGGCGGCAGCGACTACAGCCTAAACGACATGTTGCATCACCATGACAACAACGAGAGCCATCCACCTCGGACGCGTTCCCGGCGGCGACAGGAGGCCCTGGCTGCCATGGCGACTTTGCCCGACCAGTCGTCCACCCGGCGCCAGACTTTGCTAATCAAACGGGAGCTGGCCAGGCTGAACCAATCGCTGGGCAGGAGGCTGTCGCTAGGGAAGAACAAGAGCCGCAGTGCCACGCCCTTTTCTACATGCTCCTCACCTGAACCAACCCCCGTTACAGCAGAGATAGACAGAATCACAGAGGAGGAGGGCGAGACCGGTAGAGTGAAGGAGGGCGAGACCGGTAGAGTGAAGGAGGGCGAGACCGGTAGAGTGAAGGAGGGCGAGACCGGTAGAGTGAAGGAGGGCGAGACCGGTAGAGTGAAGGAGGGCGAGACCGGTAGAGTGAAGGAGGGAGAGACCGGTAGAGTGAAGGAGGGCGAGACCGGTAGAGTGAAGGAGGGCGAGACCGGTAGAGTGAAGGAGGGCGAGACCGGTAGAGTGAAGGAGGGAGAGACCGGTAGAGTGAAGGAGGGCGAGACCGGTAGAGTGAAGGAGGGCGAGACCGGTAGAGTGAAGGAGGGCGAGACCGGTAGAGTGAAGGAGGGAGAGACTGGTAGAGTGAAGGAGGGCGAGACCGGTAGAGTGAAGGAGGGCGAGACCAGTAGAGTGAAGGAGGGAGAAACCGGTAGAGTGAAGGAGGGCGCAACGGAGAAGGTGACAGCAGAGGAGGGAGGTCCAGTGAGAGTCACGAAGGATAGAGTCGGCATGAAGGAGGAGATGGAGAAACTCCCAGTCCTCTCCTCTACACAACAGAGTCCCCCGCAGGAGGACCAACACAAACCAGAGAGCTGGAACATCACCTGTCAGGACAGCAGTAGGAGTGACCTCCCTAAGAAGAGGAGAGAGGAGGAGTCACCAGGTTGTACCAGCTGTGGTCTTCCTGAGAGGAGTAGAGAGGAAGAGGAGGAGTCACCAGGTAGTACCAGCAGTGCCTGTGACCATGGCAGTGGTCTTCCTGAGAGGAGTAGAGAGGAAGAGGAGGAGTCACCAGGTAGTACCAGCAGCGCCTGTGACCATGGCAGTGGTCTTCCTGAGAGGAGTAGAGAGGAAGAGGAGTCACCAGGTAGTACCAGCAGTGGTCTTCCTGAGAGGAGTAGAGAGGAAGAGGAGGAGTCACCAGGTAGTACCAGCAGTGGTCTTCCTGAGAGGAGTAGAGAGGAAGAGGAGGAGACAGCAGGCAGCAGCAAGGACAGTAGCAGAGTGTCAGCCAGGAATAGCCCTTCCCACCCCTGCAGAACCAGGAGAGGCAGCAGGTCCCAGCCAGGCTGCAGCAGCCAGGTGGTGGTGGGGAGGAGCAGCCAGGCTGGGAGGTCCAGGAGGAGCATCGTCCCTCCCCAGCGGTTCTCCTCCTACGTCACAGAGCCCAGGATGATGTATTCTGCTGCCTGTTTCTCAGAGAGGATCTTCTCCGCCCCGAGGACGCCAAAGGATCGGCAACCACTCAATGCCCCCAACACCAATCGCGCAGACTCCCCGTCCTCGGCCACAGACACAGCTGAGGGGTTGGGCGAAGCAAGAGAAGAGGAATTACCGCTGGCATCCAGTCCTGAGGATGTCAGTCAGGAGAGGAGGGGAGGCAGAGGCTGTAGATCAACAGCAAGAGGTCAGAGTTCAGACCGTGAGTCACAGAGACGAGGTCAGGTGATTCCCGTCACTGCAGCTTCCTCTGAGCAGCAGAGTCCCCCTAAACACCGCTCCCCGAACAGGGCGGACGTTAGGCTCAGAGCAGCCAAACCTTTTGGGCGCTTACGCTCCTCCCACTCCGGCCAACAGTCCCAACCAGCGAGCCCTCAGACAGCCTCCAGGCCAGAGGTCCCCACTGGTCAGCCTCAGTACATCAGCCCCATCAAGCTGATGTTTGTGTCTGCAGTAGTGGGTGAGGAGGGGGTGAGGTACACCCTGAAGGCGGCTGCACCAGGATCCAGCTGGCATGGACAGGAGACCTTTGACCCCTGTGAGGAGTCATCGTGGGCTGGAAGTCCAGAGAAGACCCCAGAGAAGACTAGGAGTCCACCGAAGACCAGGAGTCCCCTCCAGACCAGTAGTCCACCGAAGACCAGGAGTCCACCGAAGACCAGGAGTCCCCTCCAGACCAGGAGTCCACCCAAGAACACCATATCATCATCACCAAAGCTGTGTGGAACGATGAGAGGAGGAGAGGGGGGTAGCCCGCCAAAACGCTCTCCCGGGTCCCAGAACGGAGACGGCTCGCCTCCTTTTCGTGAAACCACCCCCACAAAGAGACGTCCGGGACGTCCCAAGAAACTGGGCCCCCAGCTGGAGAAGAGGGCCAAGAGGCCGATCGGCCGCCCGCCCAAGCAAAGGGGTGTAGAGCCGAGCTGTGGCTCCAGGCAGGGTGGTCAGGACCTGTCCAGTGGAGTTCCCTTAGGCTGCAGCACCGGGGAGGAGGGCAACGAGGAGAGAGACCCAGCCAACAGGAACCTAAAGATCACCGTGGTGTACGGACGCTCCCACAGGACCAAGAGGACAGTGTCGGAGGAGGCTGCTTGTCTCCAGGCTACAGAGCAGCTGATGGATCTGAACTTCGTCAGACCGGTGAAGGAGAAGAGGTTCGCTCCCCACGCCAGCAACAGCAGCAACATTATCAAGTGCCAGAAGCTGCAGTGTACCGCGGCCATGCGTCGTCCAGGGAGACCCGCCAAGGTCAAGATCTCCGGAATCTCCGTTACCGTCACCACCACGTCGCCGGGGAAACGCAAGATCCACATGAACCGGGACACAGCCAGGAAATCTCCGGAGAAGCTCTGTCAGCGGAAAGCCCTCCTTCCTGAACCCCAGCCTTCCAAAGAGCCCAGGAAAATCAGCAGCAAGCCCACTAGCGAGGACGCCACTCGGATGCAGATAGAGAGAACGACAGAGTCCAAGGATGGAGCGAGGGAGCGACAGACCCAGACCCCTCCTGTGTTGGCGGTGCGTCACTCTGTGAGGGTGAGGAAGCCTTCAGTGTACCTGCTTCACTCTGTAGCCACCTCCACCTCTAGGTCCCTGAGCCACAGTACCGCCCTGCTGCGCCGATCCAGACAGCTACTGATCAACAGGGCCAGCAGCAAGGGCAGCCATCGCAAGAGGAAGGAGGAGGGAGGAGAGGACTCCCCAGGGCAGGAGGAGCTGCTGTCCGGGAGGGAGGAGAGGAGGAGCGAGGGAAGAGGAGGGGTGTTGTGTGAGGACCTGAGCCAGGTAGCGGGGGTTTCAGTAGACTCCATTTTCCCGGCCAGCTCCAGCGAGGCGTTGAGGTGGTGGCCCGTCTCCTCCGACCAGGACAGCCTGAACCAAGAGCTGGCTCGCAGGATCCGCCTCATATCCCAAAGCTGGGTCGCTGCCGATACCACCCACACCACCAGGACGGCGACGATCATGTCCGCCAAGCAGCGACTCGACGACGACTCTTTGTCCTCCTGGAAGCCAGAGGTTGGGTCGGCAGTGCGGCTGCTGTTTGACCGGCGCTGCAGCGTGGAGAGGCTGGCCTCCTGGTTCATGCAGACCACTGAGACTCAGTCTCTGGGCATTGTGAAGAAGACCAGCTCCCGAAACCCCTATGAGCTCCTGCACTACCCCCGGAACGCCAGCAGGGAGAGCGTCTTTCCCAGCCCGCAGACCATGCGACTACGCAAACACATCAAGAAGTTTGCCAAAGCTGTGCCGAAGAGCCCCGCCCAGCTCCGTCTGGCCCAGGAGCGGCTCCGACGTGGAAGAGAGCTGAACGCCAGGCGGCGTCTGTTCACTGCGAGGCCGGCGTCTGGCGGGCTGCGTCTCAGAGCTCCTTGGAGGAAGGTCAGGGCCCTCGGGACGTACAGAACCACTCTGCTCAGAGTCAGAGAAAAGTTCCTCACCTGGACCCTCAGAGCCAAGCAGCCCAACAGGCTGATCTGGAGGAGAAGCCTGGTGGAGGAAGGCAACTCACCTCACCAGGTCTGGCCTTCTGCTCAGCCCAGGAAGGAGCTCACCAGGTCTCCACATCACCACTGTCTACCTGCCTCCTCAGAGACCAGTCATCCCTGCAGCCCCGACCAGCTGACAGGCCTCACCAAACAGCAGCGTCTCAGCTCTAAAGCCTGGAGTCCAGAGAGACTGAAGGAGTGTTGCGTGTTCCTCAAGAAGATCAACTCCCCCGACACAGAGTCCACCGTTGAGAAGGAGTGGGACGTCTGCACCGTCAATCTAGATGACACATACTGCCCCGACGAGACCAGACAGGAGGAGAGGAGGGGAGAGGACGACAAAGCTGTGAAAACGGAGAGAAGGAAGAGGAGAGTTCCCTGGAAGGAGTCTAGTGGCTCGCCGCAGGAGGTGATGGTTCAGGAGCACAACCAGGTCCGAGCCGGGAACAGGAAAGGCAAACAGAAAAATTCAGGGAAGGCCACGAGCCAATCACCGACCCCACCGCCAGCGAAAGCCACGAGCCAATCACCGACCCCGCCGCCAGCGAAAGCCACGAGCCAATCACCGACCTCGCCGCCAGCGAAAGCCACGAGCCAATCACCGACCCCGCCACCAGCGAAAGCCACGAGCCAATCACCGACCCCGCCGCCAACGAAAGTCATGAGAAAATCGCGTGGGAGGGGCCTGACCGGGCCGCGGTGGCGTGACTTTATACTGGGTAATGACTTTATCTTCCTGTTGTTTCGTTTACATTCTGACAGTCAAGTAGCCGATCGTATGCCGAGGTATAGAAGTATGTTTAATCTGGATCCATATTGTTGTACGGTTATAGATCATTGTTTCATCACAAAACATTCTACTCTCCCCCATCTCTGCAGGAACCTGACTGTCCTCCGTCCCGTCTCCACGGTGACTGTGTTGTAACTGTATTGGCGGGAAGGCTCCGTCTCCACGGTGACTGTGTTGTAACTGTATTGGCGGGAAGGCTCCTCCCTCCGTCTCCGCGGTGACTGTGTTGTAACTGTATTGGCGGGAAGGCTCCTCCCTCCGTCTCCACGGTGACTGTGTTGTAACTGTATTGGCGGGAAGGCTCCTCCCTCCGTCTCCACGGTGACTGTGTTATAACTGTATTGGCGGGAAGGCTCCTCCCTCCGTCTCCGCGGTGACTGCGTGTAATCAACTCGGTGCCTTCAGACTGCCGCTTGGCATTATGTAGCAGAAGGAAAAGTTTAACCAGAAGAAGCTTACCATTGCACTATTTTTTAACTATTCAGCCCCCCCCCCACACACACACACACTGCTTTTAAAAAACCAAACTGTGTATATGTTTGTACAGAATGTTTGTTTTTTAAACTTTGACACACCTTTCTTCTGCCTTGTCTGATACAACGACCAACCCATCAAGTTCTGTTGTATAATGAGCCTGGAGGCCCGTTTGGGAGAGTACACATTCAAACACTGCATCTACAATGGCACCCTATTTTAGACCAGAGCCCAATGACACCCTATTCCCTATTTTAGACCAGAGCCCAATGACACCCTATTCCCTATTTTAGACCAGAGCCCAATGACACCCTATTCCCTATTTTAGACCAGAGCCCAATGACACCCTATTCCCTATTTTAGACCAGAGCCCAATGACACCCTATTCCCTATTTTAGACCAGAGCCCTATGACACCCTATTCCCTATTTTAGACCAGAGCCCAATGACACCCTATTCCCTATTTTAGACCAGAGCCCAATGACACCCTATTCCCTATTTTAGACCAGAGCCCTATGACACCCTATTCCCTATTTTAGACCAGAGCCCAATGACCCTATTCCCATTCCCTATTTTAGACCAGAGCCCAATGACACCCTATTCCCTATTTTAGACCAGAGCCCAATGACACCCTATTCCCTATTTTAGACCAGAGCCCAATGACACCCTATTCCCTATTTTAGACCAGAGCCCAATGACACCCTATTCCCTATTTTAGACCAGAGCCCAATGACACCTATTCCCTATTTTAGACCAGAGCCCAATGACACCCTATTCCCTATTTTAGGGCACTATTTTTGACCACGGACATATAATGGTCAGGTCTAAAGTTTAGGGAATAGGGCCCATAGGGCTGTGGTATAAAGTAGTGCACTATATAGGGAATAGGGTGCCATAGGGCTGTGGTATAAAGTAGTGCACTATATAGGGAATAGGGTGCCATAGGGCTGTGGTATAAAGTAGTGCACTATATAGGGAATAGGGTGCCATAGGGCTGTGGTATAAAGTAGTGCACTATATAGGGAATAGGGTGCCATAGGGCTGTGGTATAAAGTAGTGCACTATATAGGGAATAGGGTGCCATAGGGCTGTGGTATAAAGTAGTGCACTATATAGGGAATAGGGTGCCATAGGGCTGTGGTATAAAGTAGTGCACTATATATAGGGAATAGGGTTCCCTTTGGGACTGATTCTCTCCTCCATGATGTGTGCACTTCCCCTCGTGGATTTATAAACATTAGAGATGTAAACATCAGCTTGGGAGGGAGTTTCACCTTCAGCCCTGGGAGGGAGGGAGTTTCACCTTCAGCTTACTAGTGACTAGAGCCCTATTCCCTATATAGTGCACTACTAGGGGCGGCAAGGTAGCCTAGTGGTTAGAGCATTGGACTAGTAACCGGAAGGTTGTAAGTTCAAATCCCCGAGCTGACAAGGTACAAATCTGTCGTTCTGCCCCTGAACAGGCAGTTAACCCACTGTTTCAAGGTCGTCATTGAAAATAAGAATTTGTTCTTAACTGACTTGCCTAGTTAAATAAAAAAAATCCATGAGGGAGGGACCAGCAGACTGGAGCTGGACCGACACGACCCCGATGACATCATACAATAGTGTCAAACTCATTTCACTGGAGGGGTCGAGTGTCAGCGGGTTTTCGTTCCTGATTGAATTGAATTAAAAAGGTCACTAATTAGTAAGGAACTCCCCCCTCACCTGGTTGTCTAGGAACTCCCCCCTCACTTGGTTGTCTAGGAACTCCCCCCTCACCTGGTTGTCAAGGAACTCCCCCCTCACCTGGTTGTCTAGCAACTCCCCCCTCACCTGGTTGTCTAGCAACTCCCCCCTCACCTGGTTGTCTAGCAACTCCCCTCTCACCTGGTTGTCTAGGTCTTTAATTGAAAGGGGAAAACCCAGGGGTCACGAGGGCCCTGCTTGGAATCAGTTTGACCCCCCCTGCCCTATTTAGTGCCCTACCAGAACCGCTCCGGTCAAGAGTAGTGCACAAGGTGCTATTTGTGACTTAACCCTACTTACTTCATATCGACTCTGTCCAGAAGCTACGGGCTCATCTCGAAGGACACTGTACCCGCGACGTAGCACACGACTGGGCCGTTGCGTGGTGAAGAGGACGTGATGCAGGATGTCTTTCACTACGGCCCGGGATCCGGGAACCACCTTCTGGTGTGGCGTTTTAAAGCTAATGTGATCTCTGCTAACGGGGAACATTGCCTTTAAGCCTTCTGTCTTTTAAACAATGTTGTTGTTGTTGTTGGGCTTTTCTGTCTGTTCTTCGGTTTCTTAGTTTTCACCCAGAGCATTAATGAATTAAACATGTGAATGAAATCAGATCTGCCTGTCGTGTGAACGTTATTAACCCTGTACACCCCACTATCCCCCCCCCCCAGAGGTTATTAACCCTGTACACCCCACTACCCCCCAGAGGTTATTAACCCTGTACACCCCACTACCCCCCCCAGAGGTTATTAACCCTGTACACCCCACTACCCCCCCAGAGGTTATTAACCCTGTACCCCCCCCCACCAGAGGTTATTAACCCTGTACACCCCACTACCCCCCCCAGAGGATATTAACCCTGTACACCCCAGTACCCCCCCCAGAGGTTATTAACCCTGTACACCCCACTACCCCCCCCCCCCCAGAGGTTATTAACCCTGTACACTCCACTACCCCCCCCAGAGGTTATTAACCCTGTACACCCCACTACCCCCCAGAGGTTATTAACCCTGTACCCCCCCCCCCAGAGGTTATTAACCCTGTACACCCCAGTACCCCCCCAGAGGTTATTAACCCTGTACACCCCACTACCCCCCCCAGAGGTTATTAACCCTGTACACCCCACTACCCCCCCCAGAGGTTATTAACCCTGTACACCCACTACCCCCCCAGGTTATTAACCCTGTACACCCCACTACCCCCCCAGAGGTAATTAACCCTGTACACCCCACTACCCCCCCAGAGGTTATTAACCCTGTACATCCCACTACCCCCCAGGTTATTAACCCTGAACACCCACTACCCCCCAGAGGTAATTAACCCTGTACACCCCACTACCCCCCCCCAGAGGTTATTAACCCTGTACACCCCACTACCCCCCCAGAGGTTATTAACCCTGTACACCCCACTACCCCCCAGAGGTTATTAACCCTGTACACCCCACTACCCCCCAGAGGTTATTAACCGTGTACACCCCACTACCCCCCCAGAGGTTATTAACCCTGTACATCCCACCACTACCCCCCCCCCCAGAGGTTATTAACCCTGTACACCCCACTACCCCCCCCCATAGGTTATTAACCCTTTAAACCCCATTACCCCCCCCCAGAGGTTATTAACCCTGTACACCCCACTACCCCCCAGAGGTTATTAACCCTGTACACCCCACTACCCCCCCAGAGGTTATTAACCCTGTACACCCCACTACCCCCCATAGGTTATTAACCCTGTACACCCCACTACCCCCCCAGAGGTTATTAACCCTGTACACCCCACTACCCCCCCCAGAGGTTATTAACCCTGTACACCCCACTACCCCCCAGAGGTTATTAACCCTGTACACCCCACTACCCCCCAGAGGTTATTAACCCTGTACACCCCACTACCCCCAGAGGTTATTAACCCTGTACACCCCACTACCCCCCCAGAGGTTATTAACCCTGTACACCCCACTACCCCCCAGAGGTTATTAACCCTGTACACCCCACTACCCCCCCCAGAGGTTATTAACCCTGTACACCCCACTACCCCCCCCAGAGGTTATTAACCCTGTACACCCCACTACCCCCCCCCCCAGAGGTTATTAACCCTGTACACCCCACTACCCCCCAGGTTATTAACCCTGAACACCCACTACCCCCAGAGGTAATTAACCCTGTACACCCCACTACCCCCAGAGGTAATTAACCCTGTACACCCCACTACCCCCCCAGAGGTTATTAACCCTGTACACCCCACTACCCCCCCAGAGGTTATTAACCCTGTACACCCCACTACCCCCCCCCCCAGAGGTTATTAACCCTGTACACCCCACTACCCCCCCAGAGGTTATTAACCCTGTACACCCCACTACCCCCCCCAGAGGTTATTAACCCTGTACACCCCACTACCCCCCCCAGGTTATTAACCCTGTACACCCCACTACCCCCCAGAGGTTATTAACCCTGTACATCCCACTACCCCCCAGAGGTTATTAACCCTGTACACCCCACTACCCCCAGAGGTTATTAACCCTGTACATCCCACTACCCCCCCCAGAGGTTATTAACCCTGTACATCCCACTACCCCCCCCCAGAGGTTATTAACCCTGTACACCCCACTACCCCCCCCAGAGGTTATTAACCCTGTACACCCCACTACCCCCAGAGGTTATTAACCCTGTACATCCCACTACCCCCCAGAGGTTATTAACCCTGTACATCCCACTACCCCCCCCCAGAGGTTATTAACCCTGTACACCCCACTACCCTCCCAGAGGTTATTAACCCTGTACACCCCACTACCCCCCCAGAGGTTATTAACCCTGTACACCCCACTACCCCCCCAGAGGTTATTAACCCTGTACACCCCACTACCCCCCCAGAGGTTAACCCTGTACACCCCCCCCCCAGAGGTTATTAACCCTGTACACCCCACTACCCCCCAGAGGTTATTAACCCTGTACAACCCACTACCCCCCAGAGGTTATTAACCCTGTACACCCCACTACCCCCCCCCAGAGGTTATTAACCCTGTACACCCCACTACTCCCCCCCAGAGGTTATTAACCCTGTACACCCCACTACCCCCCCAAAGGTTATTAACCCTGTACCCCCCACTACCCCCCAGAGGTTATTAACCCTGTACAACCCACTACCCCCCAGAGGTTATTAACACTGTACACCCCACTACCCCCCAGAGGTTATTAACCCTGTACCCCCACTACCCCACCCAGAGGTTATTACCCCTGTACACCCCACTACCCCCCAGAGGTTATTAACCCTGTACACCCCACTACCCCCCCCCCCGAGGTTATTAACCCTGTACACCCCACTACCCCCCCCCAGAGGTTATTAACCCTGTACAACCCACTACCCCCCAGAGGTTATTAACCCTGTACACCCCACTACCCCCCAGAGGTTATTAACACTGTACACCCCACTACCCCCCAAAGGTTATTACCCCTGTACACCCCACTACCCCCCAGAGGTTATTACCCCTGTACACCCCACTACCCCCCCAGAGGTTATTACCCCTGTACACCCCACTACCCCCCCCCCAGAGGTTATTACCCCTGTACACCCCACTACCCCCCCAGAGGTTATTACCCTGTACACCCACTACCCCCCAGAGGTTATTAACCCTGTACACCAGACCACCCCCCCCCAGAGGTTATTACCCCTGTACAACCCACTACCCCCCCAGAGGTTATTAACCCTGTACACCAGACCACCCCCCCAGAGGTTATTACCCCTGTACACCCACTACCCCCCAGAGGTTATTAACCCTGTACACCAGACCACCCCCCCCCCAGAGGTTATTACCCCTGTACAACCCACTACCCCCCCAGAGGTTATTAACCCTGTACACCAGACCACCCCCCCCCCAGAGGTTATTACCCCTGTACACCCACTACCCCCCCCAGAGGTTATTAACCCTGTACACCAGACCACCCCCCCAGAGGTTATTACCCCTGTACACCCCACTACCCCCCAGAGGTTATTAACCCTGTACACCAGACCACCCCCCAGAGGTTATTACCCCTGTACACCCACTACCCCCCCAGAGGTTATTAACCCTGTACACCAGACCACCCCCCAGAGGTTATTACCCCTGTACACCCCACTACCCCCCCCCAGAGGTTATTAACCCTGTACACCAGACAACCCCCCCCAGAGGTTATTAACCCTGTACTCCCCACTACCCCCCCCCAGAGGTCATAATGACATCAGAATACCCCAATAATGACATCACAATACCCCATAATGAAAGACGAAAACAGGTTGAGAATTTTTTCCAAAATGTATATAAAAACAAACTGATCCTTTATTTGCATACATTTTCTGATTAAGCTGATTTCTCATGTTTTGTGTAAAAATGTGTTTCCATCCCTGTTGGATTTCTGCTTTGATCATCCATCCACTTGACAAATGTGGAATATCAAGAAGCTGATTAAACAGCATGCTCATTACACAGGTGCACCTTGTGCTGGGGGACAAGGTGTCTCAACACAATGCCACAGACATCTCAAGTTGAGGGAGCAACTGGCATGCTGACTGCTGGAATGTTCAACCAGAGCTGTTGCCAGAGAGAATGTCATGTGAATTGCTCTACCATCTCGTCGCCTCTGTCGTTGTGGAGATGTCGGCCTCACAACCACAGACCATGTGACCACGCCAGCCCAGGACCTTCTCATCTGGCCTCACAACCACAGACCATGTGAAACCACGCCAGCCCAGGACCTTCTCATCTGGCCTCACAACCACAGACCACGCCAGCCCAGGACCTTCTCATCTGGCCTCACAACCACAGACCATGTGACCACGCCAGCCCAGGACCTTCTCATCTGGCCTCACAACCACAGACCATGTGACCACGCCAGCCCAGGACCTCCACATCTGGCCTCACAACCACAGACCATGTGACCACACCAGCTCAGGACCTTCTCATCTGGCCTCACAACCACAGACCATGTGACCACGCCAGCCCAGGACCTTCTCATCTGGCCTCACAACCACAGACCATGTGACCACGACAGCCCAGGACCTCCACATCTGGCCTCACAACCGCAGACCATGTGACCAGGACCTCCACATCTGGCCTCACAACCGCAGACCATGTGACCACACCAGCCCAGGACCTCCACAATCGTCTGAGACAGCTGATGAAATTGTGGGTTCTGCACAACCGAAGAATTTCTACACAAACTGTCAGAACCCGTCTCAGGGAAGCTCATCTGCGTGCTCGTCGTACTCACCAGGGTCTTGACCTGACGACAGCTCGTCGTCCTCACCAGGGTCTTGACCTGACGACAGCTCGTCGTCCTCACCAGGGTCTAGACCTGACGACAGCTCGTCGTCCTCACCAGGGTCTTGACCTGACGCCAGCTCGTCGTCCTCACCAGGGTCTTGACCTGACGCCAGCTCGTCGTCCTCACCAGGGTCTTGACCTGACGACAGCTCGTCGTCCTCACCAGGGTCTAGACCTGACGACAGCTCGTCGTCCTCACCAGGGTCTTGACTTGACGCCAGCTCGTCGTCCTCACCAGGGTCTTGACCTGACGACAGCTCGTCGTCCTCACCAGGGTCTAGACCTGACGACAGCTCGTCGTCCTCACCAGGGTCTTGACCTGACGACAGCTCGTCGTCCTCACCAGGGTCTAGACCTGACGACAGCTCGTCGTCCTCACCAGGGTCTTGACCTGACGACAGCTCGTCGTCCTCACCAGGGTCTAGACCTGACGACAGCTCGTCGTCCTCACCAGGGTCTTGACCTGACGACAGCTCGTCGTCCTCACCAGGGTCTAGACCTGACGACAGCTCGTCGTCCTCACCAGGGTCTAGACCTGACGACAGCTCGTCGTCCTCACCAGGGTCTTGACCTGACGACAGCTCGTCGTCCTCACCAGGGTCTAGACCTGACGACAGCTCGTCGTCCTCACCAGGGTCTAGACCTGACGACAGCTCGTCGTCCTCACCAGGGTCTAGACCTGACGACAGCTCGGCGTCGTAACCGATTTCAGTGTTCACCTTCGATGACCACTGGCAACGCTGGAGAAGTGTGCTCTTCCCGGTTTCAACTGCACCGGGCGATTGGCAGACAGCGAGTATGGTGTCGTGTGGGCGAGCGGTTTGCTGATGTCAACGTTGTGAACAGAGTTCTCCATGGTGGAGGTGGGGTTATGGTGTGGGCAGGCATAAGCTACCGACAACAAACAATTGTATTTTATTGATTATTTTTCAATTATTTTTTATGAAGCCTTTGTTTAACATTTTATCGATGCCAATTTGAATGAACAGAGATACCGTGACGAGATCCTGAGGCCGTTCATCCACCGCCACCACCTCATGTTTCAGCATGATAATGAACAGCCCCCATGTCACAAGGATCTGAACACAATTCCTGGAAGCTGAAAAGGTCCCAGTTCTTCCATAGTCTGCATACTCAGACATGTCACCCGTAGAGCATGTTTGGGATGCTCTGGATCGATCTGTATGACAGCGTGTTCCAATTCCTCCGTACTCACCAGACATGTCACCCATAGAGCATGTTTGGGATGCTCTGGATCGATCTGTATGACAGCGTGTTCCAATTCCTCCGTACTCACCAGACATGTCACCCGTAGAGCATGTTTGGGATGCTCTGAATCGATCTGTATGACAGCGTGTTCCAATTCCTCCGTACTCACCAGACATGTCACCCATAGAGCATGTTTGGGATGCTCTGGATCGATCTGTATGACAGCGCTCCCACAAAACACACACACCTCAGTAATGACGTGGTCTCCCTTTGTTAGAGGGATACAGACCTCAATAACAGAGGAATACAGACCTCAATAACAGAGGGATACAGAGCTCAATGGGACTTCCTGGAGGGATACAGACCTCAATAACAGAGGAATACAGACCTCAATAACAGAGGGATACAGAGCTCAATGGGACTTCCTGGAGGAATACAGAGCTCAAATGGGACTTCCTGGAGGGATACAGAGCTCAATGGGACTTCCTGGAGGGATACAGAGCTCAATGGGACTTCCTGGAGGGATACAGAGCTCAATGGGACTTCCTGGAGGGATACAGAGCTCAATGGGACTTCCTGGAGGGATACAGAGCTCAATGGGACTTCCTGGAGGGATACAGACCTCAATAACAGAGGGATACAGACCTCAATAACAGAGGGATACAGACCTCAATGGGACTTCCTGGAGGAATACAGACCTCAATGGGACTTCCTGGAGGGATACAGAGCTCAATGGGACTTCCTGGAGGGATACAGACCTCAATGGGACTCCCTGGAGGAATACAGAGCTCAATGGGACTTCCTGGAGGGATACAGAGCTCAATAACAGAGGGATACAGAGCTCAATGGGACTTCCTGGAGGAATACAGAGCTCAATGGGACTTCCTGGAGGGATACAGAGCTCAATGGGACTTCCTGGAGGGATACAGAGCTCAATGGGACTTCCTGGAGGGATACAGAGCTCAATGGGACTTCCTGGAGGGATACAGAGCTCAATGGGACTTCCTGGAGGGATACAGACCTCAATAACAGAGGGATACAGAGCTCAATGGGACTTCCTGGAGGAATACAGAGCTCAATGGGACTTCCTGGAGGGATACAGAGCTCAATGGGACTTCCTGGAGGAATACAGAGCTCAAATGGGACTTCCTGGAGGGATACAGAGCTCAATGGGACTTCCTGGAGGGATACAGAGCTCAATGGGACTTCCTGGAGGGATACAGAGCTCAATGGGACTTCCTGGAGGGATACAGAGCTCAATGGGACTTCCTGGAGGGATACAGAGCTCAATGGGACTTCCTGGAGGGATACAGACCTCAATAACAGAGGGATACAGACCTCAATAACAGAGGGATACAGACCTCAATGGGACTTCCTGGAGGAATACAGACCTCAATGGGACTTCCTGGAGGAATACAGAGCTCAATGGGACTTCCTGGAGGGATACAGACCTCAATGGGACTTCCTGGAGGAATACAGAGCTCAATGGGACTTCCTGGAGGGATACAGAGCTCAATAACAGAGGGATACAGAGCTCAATGGGACTTCCTGGAGGGATACAGAGCTCAATGGGACTTCCTGGAGGGATACAGACCTCAATAACAGAGGGATACAGAGCTCAATGGGACTTCCTGGAGGAATACAGAGCTCAATGGGACTTCCTGGAGGGATACAGAGCTCAATGGGACTTCCTGGAGGGATACAGACCTCAATGGGACTTCCTGGAGGGATACAGAGCTCAATGGGACTTCCTGGAGGGATACAGAGCTCAATGGGACTTCCTGGAGGAATACAGAGCTCAATGGGACTTCCTGGAGGAATACAGAGCTCAATGGGACTTCCAGGAGGGATACAGACCTCAATAACAGAGGGATACAGAGCTCAATGGGACTTCCTGGAGGAATACAGAGCTCAATGGGACTTCCTGGAGGGATACAGAGCTCAATGGGACTTCCTGGAGGAATACAGAGCTCAAATGGGACTTCCTGGAGGGATACAGAGCTCAATGGGACTTCCTGGAGGGATACAGAGCTCAATGGGACTTCCTGGAGGGATACAGAGCTCAATGGGACTTCCTGGAGGGATACAGAGCTCAATGGGACTTCCTGGAGGGATACAGACCTCAATAACAGAGGGATACAGACCTCAATGGGACTTCCTGGAGGAATACAGACCTCAATGGGACTTCCTGGAGGAATACAGAGCTCAATGGGACTTCCTGGAGGGACACAGACCTCAATGGGACTTCCTGGAGGAATACAGAGCTCAATGGGACTTCCTGGAGGGATACAGAGCTCAATAACAGAGGGATACAGAGCTCAATGGGACTTCCTGGAGGGATACAGAGCTCAATGGGACTTCCTGGAGGGATACAGACCTCAATAACAGAGGGATACAGAGCTCAATGGGACTTCCTGGAGGAATACAGAGATCAATGGGACTTCCTGGAGGGATACAGAGCTCAATGGGACTTCCTGGAGGGATACAGACCTCAATGGGACTTCCTGGAGGGATACAGAGCTCAATGGGACTTCCTGGAGGGATACAGAGCTCAATGGGACTTCCTGGAGGAATACAGAGCTCAATGGGACTTCCTGGAGGAATACAGAGCTCAATGGGACTTCCAGGAGGGATACAGAGCTCAATAACAGAGGGATACAGAGCTCAATGGGACTTCCTGGAGGAATACAGAGCTCAATGGGACTTCCTGGAGGGATACAGACCTCAATAACAGAGGAATACAGAGCTCAATGGGACTTCCTGGAGGGATACAGACCTCAATAACAGAGGAATACAGAGCTCAATGGGACTTCCTGGAGGGATACAGAGCTCAATGGGACTTCCTGGAGGAAGACAGAGCTCAATGGGACTTCCTGGAGGGATACAGAGCTCAATGGGTCTTCCTGGAGGGATACAGAGCTCAATGGGACTTCCTGGAGGGATACAGAGCTCAATGGGACTTCCTGGAGGGATACAGAGCTCAATGGGTCTTCCTGGAGGGATACAGACCTCAATAACAGAGGGATACAGAGCTCAATGGGACTTCCTGGAGGGATACAGAGCTCAATGGGACTTCCTGGAGGGATACAGAGCTCAATGGGACTTCCTGGAGGGATACAGAGCTCAATGGGACTTCCTGGAGGGATACAGAGCTCAATGGGACTTCCTGGAGGGATACAGAGCTCAATGGGACTTCCTGGAGGAATACAGAGCTCAATGGGACTTCCTGGAGGGATACAGACCTCAATAACAGAGGGATACAGAGCTCAATGGGACTTCCTGGAGGGATACAGACCTCAATAACAGCGGAATACAGAGCTCAATGGGACTTCCTGGAGGGATACAGAGCTCAATGGGACTTCCTGGAGGGATACAGAGCTCAATGGGACTTCCTGGAGGGATACAGAGCTCAATGGGACTTCCTGGAGGAATACAGACCTCAATAACAAAGGGAGAATTACAGCCGAGATACATACCAGGAAGTTTAATCGTTTTATTTAAACCAATAAAAATACATTTTTCATTCAGGTTGATGATAGGACTTCCTTCTGTCTCTAAACCTGTTGCTCGACATGTCCACTACTCTGATACTGATTCCACTCGGCAGCAAACACGCATCCTGACCTCTCTACTCTATCTGACCTGGGACTCTACGAGGTGTTGGCCTCCTGGTGGAGGAGGGCACTGAGGTCCAGTCTGGTTTTGTCCAAAGCTGCCGTCTTGGCCCGGCGGGATGGACGGGGTACCGGCACCGAGTCTGGAACATTCTCCCCATCACTATGGAGGGAGGCGGAGAGGAGGAGGGGAGGGGAGGGAGAGGAGGAGGAGGGGAGGGAGAGAGATGGAGAGGAGGAAGGAGACGGATGGAGAGGAGGAGGGGAGACGGGTGGAGAGGAGGAGGGGAGACGGAGAGGAGGAGGGAGACGGATGGAGAGGAGGAGGGGAGATGGAGAGGAGGAGGGAGAGAGATGGAGAGGAAGGAGAGGAGGAGGGGAGGGAGAGAGATGGAGAGGAGGGGAGACGGATGGAGAGGAAGGAGAGGAGGAGGGGAGGGAGAGAGATGGAGAGGAGGGGAGACGGATGGAGAGGGAGGGGGGGGGATGGAGAGGAGGAGGGGGGGAGGGAGTGAGATGGAGAGGAGGGAGAGGAGGAGGGGGAGACGGATGGAGAGGAGGAGGGGATGGAGAGGGAGGAGGGGGGGAGGGAGTGAGATGGAGAGGGAGAGGAGGAGGGGAGACGGAGAGGAGGGAGAGGAGGAGGGGAGACGGAGAGGAGGGAGAGGAGGAGGGGAGACGGAGAGGAGGAGGGAGACGGATGGAGAGGAGGAGGAGGGGAGGGAGAGCGATGGAGAGGAGGAGGAGGGGAGACGGAGAGGAGGAAGGAGACGGAGAGGAGGGAGAAAATAAAGGTGATATACAGAACGGATCCATTTCAACATTCAGGGACGATTAAGCACTTCTCCTCCCCTCCTCTCACCTCTCCTCGGAGGACTCTGCCGATCTGCTGGACTTCTTGGCTCCTTTGACTGTGGAGGGTTTCCTCTGACCTACACACACACACACACACACACACACATACACACACACGATCAACTGTTAGTGGTGCTCAACCGTGTCAGAGGTTCGCAGGAGGTGTGTAAGATGGGCGTATACCTCTCCTGGCCTCTTGGCAGACTGGTCCAGGTCATCTCTGTAGAGATGAAGACTAAGGAGTTACATCTCTCTCTCCATGTCATCTGATTCAGTCTAACAGTAACATGAACCACAACCCTCAGTAGTAGTCTCCTCTCTCTACCCTCAGTAGTAGTCTCCTCTCTCTCTCTCTCAGTAGTAGTCTCCTCAGTAGTAGTCTCCTCTCTCGCTTTACCCTCAGTAGTAGTCTCCTCTCTCTTTACCCTCAGTAGTAGTCTCCTCTCTCTCTCTACCCTCAGTAGTAGTCTCCTCTCTCTCTCTCCCATCAGTAGTAGTCTCCTCTCTCTCTACCCTCAGTAGTAGTCTCCTCTCTCTCTCTACCCTCAGTAGTAGTCTCCTCTCTCTCTCTACCCTCAGTAGTAGTCTCCTCTCTCTCTCTACCCTCAGTAGTAGTCTCCTCTCTCTCTCTACCCTCAGTAGTAGTCTCCTCTCTCTCTCTACCCTCAGTAGTAGTCTCCTCTCTCTCTCTACCCTCAGTAGTAGTCTCCTCTCTCTCTCTACCCTCAGTAGTAGTCTCCTCTCTCTCTCTACCCTCAGTAGTAGTCTCCTCTCTCTCTCTACCCTCAGTAGTAGTCTCCTCTCTCTCTACCCTCAGTAGTAGTCTCCTCTCTCTCTCTACCCTCAGTAGTAGTCTCCTCTCTCTCTCTACCCTCAGTAGTAGTCTCCTCTCTCTCTCTACCCTCAGTAGTAGTCTCCTCTCTCTACCCTCAGTAGTAGTCTCCTCTCTCTCTCTACCCTCAGTAGTAGTCTCCTCTCTCTCTCTACCCTCAGTAGTAGTCTCCTCTCTCTCTCTCTACCCTCAGTAGTAGTCTCCTCTCTCTACCCTCAGTAGTAGTCTCCTCTCTCTCTCTACCCTCAGTAGTAGTCTCCTCTCTCTCTCTCTACCCTCAGTAGTAGTCTCCTCTCTCTCTCTCTACCCTCAGTAGTAGTCTCCTCTCTCTCTCTCTACCCTCAGTAGTAGTCTCCTCTCTCTCTCTCTACCCTCAGTAGTAGTCTCCTCTCTCTCTCTACCCTCAGTAGTAGTCTCCTCTCTCTCTCTCTACCCTCAGTAGTAGTCTCCTCTCTCTCTCTACCCTCAGTAGTAGTCTCCTCTCTCTCTCTCTACCCTCAGTAGTAGTCTCCTCTCTCTCTCTCTACCCTCAGTAGTAGTCTCCTCTCTCTCTCTACCCTCAGTAGTAGTCTCCTCTCTCTCTCTCTACCCTCAGTAGTAGTCTCCTCTCTCTCTCTACCCTCAGTAGTAGTCTCCTCTCTCTCTCTCTACCCTCAGTAGTAGTCTCCTCTCTCTCTCTACCCTCAGTAGTAGTCTCCTCTCTCTCTCTACCCTCAGTAGTAGTCTCCTCTCTCTCTCTACCCTCAGTAGTAGTCTCCTCTCTCTCTCTACCCTCAGTAGTAGTCTCCTCTCTCTCTACCCTCAGTAGTAGTCTCCTCTCTCTCTCTACCCTCAGTAGTAGTCTCCTCTCTCTCTCTACCCTCAGTAGTAGTCTCCTCTCTCTCTCTCTACCCTCAGTAGTAGTCTCCTCTCTCTCTCCCTCAGTAGTAGTCCCTCACCCTCAGTAGTAGTCTCTCTCTCTCTCTACCCTCAGTAGTAGTCTCCTCTCTCTCTCTCTACCCTCAGTAGTAGTCTCCTCTCTCTCTCTACCCTCAGTAGTAGTCTCCTCTCTCTCTCTACCCTCAGTAGTAGTCTCCTCTCTCTCTACCCTCAGTAGTAGTCTCCTCTCTCTCTCTACCCTCAGTAGTAGTCTCCTCTCTCTCTCTACCCTCAGTAGTAGTCTCCTCTCTCTCTACCCTCAGTAGTAGTCTCCTCTCTCTCTCTACCCTCAGTAGTAGTCTCCTCTCTCTCTCTCTCTACCCTCAGTAGTAGTCTCCTCTCTCTCTCTACCCTCAGTAGTAGTCTCCTCTCTCTCTCTACTCCTCAGTAGTAGTCTCCTCTCTCTCTACCCTCAGTAGTAGTCTCCTCTCTCTACCCTCAGTAGTAGTCTCCTCTCTCTCTACCCTCAGTAGTAGTCTCCTCTCTCTCTCTCTCTACCCTCAGTAGTAGTCTCCTCTCTCTCTCTACCCTCAGTAGTAGTCTCCTCTCTCTCTCTACCCTCAGTAGTAGTCTCCTCTCTCTCTCTACCCTCAGTAGTAGTCTCCTCTCTCTCTCTCTACCCTCAGTAGTAGTCTCCTCTCTCTACCCTCAGTAGTAGTCTCCTCTCTCTCTCTCTACCCTCAGTAGTAGTCTCCTCTCTCTCTCTACCCTCAGTAGTAGTCTCCTCTCTCTCTCTACCCTCAGTAGTAGTCTCCTCTCTCTCTCTACCCTCAGTAGTAGTCTCCTCTCTCTCTCTACCCTCAGTAGTAGTCTCCTCTCTCTCTCTACCCTCAGTAGTAGTCTCCTCTCTCTCTCTACCCTCAGTAGTAGTCTCCTCTCTCTCTCTACCCTCAGTAGTAGTCTCCTCTCTCTCTCTACCCTCAGTAGTAGTCTCCTCTCTCTCTACCCTCAGTAGTAGTCTCCTCTCCCTCAGTACCCTCTCTCTCTCTACCCTCAGTAGTAGTCTCCTAGTCTCCTCTCTCTACCCTCAGTAGTAGTCTCCTCTCTCTCTCTACCCTCAGTAGTAGTCTCCTCTCTCTCTACCCTCAGTAGTAGTCTCCTCTCTCTCTCTACCCTCAGTAGTAGTCTCCTCTCTCTCTACCCTCAGTAGTAGTCTCCTCTCTCTCTACCCTCAGTAGTAGTCTCCTCTCTCTCTCTACCCTCAGTAGTAGTCTCCTATCTCTCTCTCAGTAGTAGTCTCCTCTCTCTCTACCCTCAGTAGTAGTCTCCTATCTCTCTCTCTACCCTCAGTAGTAGTCTCCTCTCTCTCTCTACCCTCAGTAGTAGTCTCCTCTCTCTCTCTACCCTCAGTAGTAGTCTCCTCTCTCTCTCTACCCTCAGTAGTAGTCTCCTCTCTCTCTCTACCCTCAGTAGTAGTCTCCTCTCTCTCCCCTCAGTAGTAGTCTCCTCTCTCTCTCTACCCTCAGTAGTAGTCTCCTCTCTCTCTCTACCCTCAGTAGTAGTCTCCTCTCTCTCTCTCTACCCTCAGTAGTAGTCTCCTCTCTCTCTCTCTCTACCCTCAGTAGTAGTCTCCTCTCTCTCTCTCTCTACCCTCAGTAGTAGTCTCCTCTCTCTCTCTCTACCCTCAGTAGTAGTCTCCTCTCTCTCTCTCTACCCTCAGTAGTAGTCTCCTCTCTCTCTCTCTCTACCCTCAGTAGTAGTCTCCTCTCTCTCTCTCTCTCTACCCTCAGTAGTAGTCTCCTCTCTCTCTCTCTACCCTCAGTAGTAGTCTCCTCTCTCTCTCTACCCTCAGTAGTAGTCTCCTCTCTCTCTCTACCCTCAGTAGTAGTCTCCTCTCTCTCTCTACCCTCAGTAGTAGTCTCCTCTCTCTCTCTACCCTCAGTAGTAGTCTCCTCTCTCTCTCTACCCTCAGTAGTAGTCTCCTCTCTCTCTCTCTACCCTCAGTAGTAGTCTCCTCTCTCTCTACCCTCAGTAGTAGTCTCCTCTCTCTCTACCCTCAGTAGTAGTCTCCTCTCTCTCTCTCTACCCTCAGTAGTAGTCTCCTCTCTCTCTCTCTACCCTCAGTAGTAGTCTCCTCTCTCTCTCTCTCTACCCTCAGTAGTAGTCTCCTCTCTCTCTCTCTACCCTCAGTAGTAGTCTCCTCTCTCTCTCTACCCTCAGTAGTAGTCTCCTCTCTCTCTCTACCCTCAGTAGTAGTCTCCTCTCTCTCTCTACCCTCAGTAGTAGTCTCCTCTCTCTCTCTACCCTCAGTAGTAGTCTCCTCTCTCTCTCTACCCTCAGTAGTAGTCTCCTCTCTCGCTTTACCCTCAGTGTTGACATCGACAGGCTGTAGTGTCGTAGTGCTGAGATCTGGTTGGTTGTTGGAGTCCTGCAGCTGTCCAATCAGCTTCTCCAGAGCACGCAGAGCGATACGATCCTTTACCTCCTACACAGACTTGAGTTAGTTTGGTGTCATCAGGAAATGTGTTGTGTTGTAACAGGGTCACCAGGTGTTGTGTTGTTGTCAGTACTGTACCTGTGTAACTTGTTGTAGCAGGGTCACCAGGTGTTGTGTTGTTGTCAGTACTGTACCTGTGTAACTTGTTGTAGCAGGGTCACCAGGTGTTGTAACAGGGTCACCAGGTGTTGTGTTGTTGTCAGTACTGTACCTGTCTAACTTGTTGTAGCAGGGTCACCAGGTGTTGTGTTGTTGTCAGTACTGTACCTGTGTAACTTGTTGTAGCAGGGTCACCAGCTGTTGTGTTGTTGTCAGTACTGTACCTGTGTAACTTGTTGTAGCAGGGTCACCAGGTGTTGTTGTCAGTACTGTACCTGTGTAACTTGTTGTAGCAGGGTCACCAGGTGTTGTTGTCAGTACTGTACCTGTGTAACTTGTTGTAGCAGGGTCACCAGGTGTTGTTGTCAGTACTGTACCTGTGTAACTTGTTGTAGCAGGGTCACCAGGTGTTGTGTTGTTGTCAGTACTGTACCTGTGTAACTTGTTGTAGCAGGGTCACCAGGTGTTGTTGTCAATACTGTACCTGTGTAACTTGTTGTAGCAGGGTCACCAGGTCTCTCGTTGTGTTGCCGTCAGCACTGAGCTCCAGACTGTTCAGTACTTTGGCGTAGAGACGGACTTCGGGAGCTGACGGGTCCTTCAGCATCTCGCCACACACACGCACTGCCAGGTGGTCATGGGCACTCACCTCCTACACACACACACGTTTAGCCTCCAGAGAACACACTTCAGACAGAGGGATGTATTGTGATTCTACGTGTATTGTGATTCTACGTGTATTGTGATTCTACATGTATTGTGAATCTCATGTATTGTGAATCTCATGTATTGTGATTCTCATGTATTGTGATTCTCATGATTCTACGTGTATTGTGATTCTACGTGTATTGTGATTCTACGTGTATTGTGATTCTACGTGTATTGTGATTCTACGTGTATTGTGATTCTCATGATTCTACGTGTATTGTGATTCTACGTGTATTGTGATTCTACGTGTATTGTGATTCTACGTGTATTGTGATTCTCATGATTCTACATGTATTGTGATTCTACGTGTATTGTGATTCTACATGTATTGTGATTCTACGTGTATTGTGATTCTACGTGTATTGTGATTCTACGTGTATTGTGATTCTACGTGTATTGTGATTCTACATGTATTGTGATTTTTACATGTATTGTGATTCTATGTGTATTGTGATTCTACATGTATTGTGATTCTACATGTATTGTGATTCTACGTGTATTGTGATTCTACGTGTATTGTGATTCTACGTATAATAAATAAAATATATATTTATTTTTTTTTACACAATCGAAAGTATCGATATAATGGACTAAAATAATATTGTGATATGCAACTATGGACCCCCCCCATCACTATATAGATGTTATATTAAATGTTACCTGTGTGTTAGAGGTCTGTATATCTATGGACCCCCCATCACTATTGTATAGAGGTTATATTAAATGTTCCCTGTGTGTTAGAGGCCTGTATATCTATGGACCCCCCATCACTATTATATAGAGGTTGTCAGGTTATATTAAATGTTACCTGTGTGTTAGAGGCCTGTATATCTATGGACCCCCCCCATCACTATTATATAGAGGTTGTCAGGTTATATTAAATGTTACCTGTGTGTTAGAGGCCTGTATATCTATGGACCCCCCCATCACTATTATATAGAGGTTATATTAAATATTACCTGTGTGTTAGAGGTCTGTATATCTATGGACCCCCCATCACTATTATATAGAGGTTATATTAAATATTACCTGTGTGTTAGAGGTCTGTATATCTATGGACCCCCCCATCACTATTATATAGATGTTATATTAAATGTTACCTGTGTGTTAGAGGCCTGTATATCTATGGACCCCCCCATCACTATTATATAGAGGTTGTCAGGTTATATTAAATGTTACCTGTGTGTTAGAGGCCTGTATATCTATGGACCCCCCCATCACTATTATATAGAGGTTATATTAAATATTACCTGTGTGTTAGAGGTCTGTATATCTATGGACCCCCCCCATCACTATTATATAGAGGTTATATTAAATATTACCTGTGTGTTAGAGGTCTGTATATCTATGGACCCCCCATCACTGTTGAATAGAGGTTGTCAGGTTATATTAAATGTTCCCTGTGTGTTAGAGGCCTGTATATCTATGGACCCCCCCATCACTGTTATATAGAGGTTATATTAAATGTTACCTGTGTGTCTCCAGGCTTTATGAGAGAGCTGGGCCGTGTCAGCTCCACCAGCAGCTCTGCTACGTTGGTGACGTCCACCTCGGCCAACGGAGACGAAGCCGGAGCATTCAGCAGGGTCTGGAGGGTGGGCAGAAAGCACTCCTCCACAACCTCCTGGTGGGCCCTGAACACACACAGTCAGTAAACACACTGCCGGTGGGCCCTGAACACACACACAGTCAGTAAACACACTGCTGGAGGGCCCTGAACACACACACAGTCAGTAAACACACTGCCGGTGGGCCCTGAACGCACACACAGTCAGTAAACACACTCCTGGTGGGCCCTGAACACACACACAGTCAGTAAACACACTGCTGGTGGGCCCTGAACACACACAGTCAGTAAACACACTGCTGGTGGGCCCTGAACACACACACAGTCAGTAAACACACTGCCGGTGGGCCCTGAACACACACACAGTCAGTAAACACACTGCTGGTGGGCCCTGAACACACACAGTCAGTAAACACACTGCTGGTGGGCCCTGAACACACACACAGTCAGTAAACACACTGCTGGTGGGCCCTGAACACACACAGTCAGTAAACACACTGCTGGTGGGCCCTGAACACACACACAGTCAGTAAACACACTCCTGGTGGGCCCTGAACGCACACACAGTCAGTAAACACACTGCTGGTGGGCCCTGAACACACGCAGTCAGTAAACACACTCCTGGTGGGCCCTGAACACACACACAGTCAGTAAACACACTGCCGGTGGGCCCTGAACACACACAGTCAGTAAACACACTGCTGGTGGGCCCTGAACACACACACAGTCAGTAAACACACTGCTGGTGGGCCCTGAACACACGCAGTCAGTAAACACACTCCTGGTGGGCCCTGAACACACACAGTCAGTAAACACACTGCTGGTGGGCCCTGAACACACACACAGTCAGTAAACACACTGCTGGTGGGCCCTGAACACACACACAGTCAGTAAACAGAGTATCTAGGGGTCAGAGTATCTAGGGGTCAGAGTATATCCCCAGTGTATCTAGGGGCCAGAGTATCTAGGGGTCAGAGTATCTAGGGGTCAGAGTATATCCCCAGAGTATCTAGGGGTCAGAGTTTATCGTCAGAGTATCTAGGGGTCAGAGTATCTAGGGGTCAGAGTATATCGTCAGAGTATCTAGGGGTCAGAGTATCTAGGGGTCAGAGTATCTAGGGGTCAGAGTATCTAGGGGTCAGAGTATCTAGGGGTCAGAGTATATCCCCAGAGTATCTAGGGGTCAGTGTATCTAGGGGTGTGTCGTACCTGCTCTCCCGGGCGTACAGCTGGAAGAACACTCCGAGACAGTGGCGTAGTCTGGTGTCGTCCTCGGTGACAGGGTTGTACCATAGCAACACCAATCGAGAGAGGAGCTTGGCACTGGAGATCCGGCCGGAATACATCAGTTTGGCCAGACCCTCCGCTGTCTCGGTACGCAGCTCAGACACCTGCACACACACCGAATCATAAACACACACACACACACACCGAATCATAAACACACACACACACACACCGAATCATAAACACACACACACACACACCAAATCATAAACACACACACACCGAATCATAAACACACACACACACCGAATCATAAACACACACACACACACACACCGAATCATAAACACACACACACACACACCGAATCATAAACACACACACACACCGAATCATAAACACACACACACACACACACCGAATCATAAACACACACACACACACACCGAATCATAAACACACACACACACACCGAATCATAAACACACACACACACACACCGAATCATAAACACACACACACACACACCGAATCATAAACACACACACCGAATCATAAACACACACACACACCGAATCATAAACACACACACACCCAGAATCATAAACACACACACACACACACCGAATCATAAACACACACACACACACACCGAATCATAAACACACACACCGAATCATAAACACACACACCGAATCATAAACACACACACAGAATCATAAACACACACACACACACAGAATCATAAACACACACACAGAATCATAAACACACACACACACACACACCGAATCATAAACACACACACACCGAATCATAAACACACACACACACAGAATCATAAACACACACACACCGAATCATAAACACACACACACACAGAATCATAAACACACACACACACACACACAGAATCATAAACACACCTCACTGTCCAGGAAGTCGGACAGCATCATCAGGATGGACTGAGTGGTGCTGCTCCCCTCCTCCGGCTCCTCCCCCTCCCCCTGGTCTTCCTGGTTGGCTGGCGAATGGGAGGTCTGGGGGGCGGCGCTGGGGCGTTCAGACAGCAGTGTGAAGCCGTAGAGCAGCAGCAGGTCGATGACTGCCCTGAGAGCGCTGATACGGATCTTAGCCTCATCTAGCTGGGCGATCTACAGAGAGACAGAGAGGGTCTATACCTCATCTAGCTGGGCTATCTACAGAGACCGATACTGACCTCATCTAGCTGGCCTATCTACAGAGACAGAGAACGATACTGACCTCATCTAGCTAGGCTATCTACAGAGACCGATACTGACCTCATCTAGCTGGGCTATCTACAGAGAGGGTCAATACCTCATCTAGCTGGGCTATCTACAGAGAGGGTCAATACCTCATCTAGCTGGGCTATCTACAGAGAGGGTCAATACCTCATCTAGCTGGGCTATCTACAGAGAGGGTCAATACCTCATCTAGCTGGGCTATCTACAGAGAGGGTCAATACCTCATCTAGCTGGGCTATCTACAGAGAGGGTCAATACCTCATCTAGCTGGGCTATCTACAGAGAGGGTCAATACCTCATCTAGCTGGGCTATCTACAGAGAGGGTCAATACCTCATCTAGCTGGGCTATCTACAGAGAGGGTCAATACCTCATCTAGCTGGGCTATCTACAGAGAGGGTCAATACCTCATCTAGCTGGGCTATCTACAGAGAGGGTCAATACCTCATCTAGCTGGGCTATCTACAGAGAGGGTCAATACCTCATCTAGCTGGGCTATCTACAGAGAGACAGAGAGGGTCTATACCTCATCTATCTGGGCTATCTACAGAGACCGAGACCGATACTGACCTCATCTAGCTGGGCTATCTACAGAGACCGAGACCGATACTGACCTCATCTAGCTGGGCTATCTACAGAGACAGAGAACGATACTGACCTCATCTAGCTGGCCTATCTACAGAGACAGAGAACGATACTGACCTCATCTAGCTGGGCTATCTACAGAGACCGGGAACGATACTGACCTCATCTAGCTGGCCTATCTACAGAGGGCGAGAACGATACTGACCTCATCTAGCTGGGCTATCTACAGAGACCGATACTGACCTCATCTAGCTGGGCTATCTACAGCGACAGAGAACGATACTGACCTCATCTAGCTGGGCTATCTACAGAGACCGATACTGACCTCATCTAGCTGGGCTATCTACAGAGAACGATACTGACCTCATCTAGCTGGGCTATCTACAGAGACAGAGAACGATACTGACCTCATCTAGCTGGGCTATCTACAGAGACAGAGAACGATACTGACCTCATCTAGCTGGGCTATCTACAGAGACCGATACTGACCTCATCTAGCTGGGCTATCTACAGAGACCGAGAACGATACTGACCTCATCTAGCTGGCCTATCTACAGAGGGCGAGAACGATACTGACCTCATCTAGCTGGGCTATCTACAGAGGGCGATACTGACCTCATCTAGCTGGGCTATCTACAGAGACAGAGAACGATACTGACCTCATCTAGCTGGGCTATCTACAGAGACAGAACGATACTGACCTCATCTAGCTGGGCTATCTACAGAGACAGAACGATACTGACCTCATCTAGCTGGGCTATCTACAGAGACTGAGAACGATACTGACCTCATCTAGCTGGGCTATCAACAGAGACAGAGAACGATACTGACCTCATCTAGCTGGGCTATCAACAGAGACAGAGAACGATACTGACCTCATCTAGCTGGGCTATCTACAGAGAACGATACTGACCTCATCTAGCTGGGCTATCTACAGAGACAGAGAATGATACTGACCTCATCTAGCTGGGCTATCTACAGAGAACGATACTGACCTCATCTAGCTGGGCTATCTACAGAGACCGATACTGACCTCATCTAGCTGGGCTATCTACAGAGACAGAGGGTGATACTGACCTCATCTAGCTGGGCTATCTACAGAGACCGAGAACGATACTGACCTCATCAAGCTGGGCTATCTACAGAGACCGATACTGACCTCATCTAGCTGGGCTATCTACAGAGACAGAGGGTGATACTGACCTCATCTAGCTGGGCTATCTACAGAGACAGAGAACGATACTGACCTCATCTAGCTGGGCTATCTACAGAGACCGATACTGACCTCATCTAGCTGGGCTATCTACAGAGACCGATACTGACCTCATCTAGCTGGGCTATCTACAGAGACAGAGAACGATACTGACCTCATCTAGCTGGGCTATCTACAGAGACCGAGAACGATACTGACCTCATCTAGCTGGGCTATCTACAGAGACAGAGAACGATACTGACCTCATCTAGCTGGGCTATCTACAGAGGGCGATACTGACCTCATCTAGCTGGGCTATCTACAGAGACCGATACTGACCTCATCTAGCTGGGCTATCTACAGAGACAGAGGGTGATACTGACCTCATCTAGCTGGGCTATCTACAGAGGGCGATACTGACCTCATCTAGCTGGGCTATCTACAGAGACAGAGACCGATACTGACCTCATCTAGCTGGGCTATCTACAGAGACCGAGAACGATACTGACCTCATCTAGCTGGGCTATCTACAGAGACCGAGAACGATACTGACCTCATCAAGCTGGGCTATCTACAGAGACAGAGGGTGATACTGACCTCATCTAGCTGGGCTATCTACAGAGACAGAGGGTGATACTGACCTCATCTAGCTGGGCTATCTACAGAGGGCGATACTGACCTCATCTAGCTGGGCTATCTACAGAGACCGATACTGACCTGATCTAGCTGGGCTATCTACAGAGACCGAGAACGATACTGACCTCATCTAGCTGGGCTATCTACAGAGACAGAGACCGATACTGACCTCATCTAGCTGGGCTATCTACAGAGGGCGATACTGACCTCATCTAGCTGGGCTATCTACAGAGACAGAGAACGATACTGACCTCATCTAGCTGGGCTATCTACAGAGGGCGATACTGACCTCATCTAGCTGGGCTATCTACAGAGACCGATACTGACCTCATCTAGCTGGGCTATCTACAGAGACAGAGAACAATACTGACCTCATCTAGCTGGGCTATCTACAGAGGGCGATACTGACCTCATCTAGCTGGGCTATCTACAGAGACCGAGAACGATACTGACCTCATCGAGCTGGGCGATCTACAGAGAGACAGAGAGGGTCTATACCTCATCTAGCTGGGCTATCTACAGAGACAGAGGGTGATTCTTATGGTACCTGCAGCAGCAGCACCAGATGTGTGTTGACCAGGTCTTTGCTGTGCAGAGCACACGTCCCCAAACACACGACTGCCATGTTCCTCACCGCTGGCTGGGCATTGGATATACTGGGCAGGATCTGGGAGGGAGGGAGAGGGAGGGAGAGAGGGAGATGAGACAGTATAGTACCAGAGAGGATAGCTGACATGATGGATCCTATACGTTAGATTAGACAGTATAGTACCAGAGAGGATAGCTGACATGGTGGATCCTATACGTTAGATTAGACAGTATAGTACCAGAGAGGAGAGGATAGCTGACATGATGGATCCTATACGTTAGATTAGACAGTATAGTACCAGAGAGGAGAGGATAGCTGACATGATGGATCCTATACGTTAGATTAGACAGTATAGTACCAGAGAGGAGAGCTGACATGATGGATCCTATACGTTAGATTAGACAGTATAGTACCAGAGAGGAGAGCTGACATGATGGATCCTATACGTTAGATTAGACAGTATAGTACCAGAGAGGAGAGGATAGCTGTCATGGTGGATCCTATACGTTAGATTAGACAGTATAGTACCAGAGAGGAGAGGATAGCTGACATGATGGATCCTATACGTTAGATTAGACAGTATAGTACCAGAGAGGATAGCTGACATGGTGGATCCTATACGTTAGATTAGACAGTATAGTACCAGAGAGGATAGCTGACATGGTGGATCCTATACGTTAGATTAGACAGTATAGTACCAGAGAGGAGAGGATAGCAGACATGATGGATCCTATACGTTAGATTAGACAGTATAGTACCAGAGAGGAGAGCTGACATGGTGGATCCTATACGTTAGATTAGACAGTATAGTACCAGAGAGGAGAGGATAGCAGACATGATGGATCCTATACGTTAGATTAGACAGTATAGTACCAGAGAGGATAGCTGACATGATGGATCCTATACGTTAGATTAGACAGTATAGTACCAGAGAGGAGAGGAGAGCTGACATGGTGGATCCTATACGTTAGATTAGACAGTATAGTACCAGAGAGGAGAGGATAGCAGACATGATGGATCCTATACGTTAGATTAGACAGTATAGTACCAGAGAGGAGAGCTGACATGGTGGATCCTATACGTTAGATTAGACAGTATAGTACCAGAGAGGAGAGGAGAGCTGACATGGTGGATCCTATACGTTAGATTAGACAGTATAGTACCAGAGAGGAGAGGATAGCTGACATGATGGATCCTATACGTTAGATTAGACAGTATAGTACCAGAGAGGATAGCTGACATGGTGGATCCTATACGTTAGATTAGACAGTATAGTACCAGAGAGGAGAGGATAGCTGACATGGTGGATCCTATACGTTAGATTAGACAGTATAGTACCAGAGAGGAGAGGAGAGCTGACATGATGGATCCTATACGTTAGATTAGACAGTATAGTACCAGAGAGGATAGCTGACATGATGGATCCTATACGTTAGATTAGACAGTATAGTACCAGAGAGGAGAGGAGAGCTGACATGGTGGATCCTATACGTTAGATTAGACAGTATAGTACCAGAGAGGAGAGGATAGCTGACATGATGGATCCTATACGTTAGATTAGACAGTATAGTACCAGAGAGGAGCTGAGATGGATCCTATACGTTAGCTATAGACATGATGGATCCTATACGTTAGATTAGACAGTATAGTACCAGAGAGGAGAGCTGACATGGTGGATCCTATACGTTAGATTAGACAGTATAGTACCAGAGAGGAGAGGATAGCTGACATGATGGATCCTATACGTTAGATTAGACAGTATAGTACCAGAGAGGATAGCTGACATGGTGGATCCTATACGTTAGATTAGACAGTATAGTACCAGAGAGGAGAGGAGAGCTGACATGGTGGATCCTATACGTTAGATTAGACAGTATAGTACCAGAGAGGAGAGGATAGCTGACATGGTGGATCCTATACGTTAGATTAGACAGTATAGTACCAGAGAGGATAGCTGACATGATGGATCCTATACGTTAGATTAGACAGTATAGTACCAGAGAGGAGAGGATAGCTGACATGGTGGATCCTATACGTTAGATTAGACAGTATAGTACCAGAGGGAGGAGGTGGATCCTATACGTTAGATTAGACAGTAGTACCAGAGAGGATGACATGATGGATCCTATACGTTAGATTAGACAGTATAGTACCAGAGAGGATAGCTGACATGGTGGATCCTATACGTTAGATTAGACAGTATAGTACCAGAGAGGAGAGGATAGCTGACATGATGGATCCTATCACGTTAGATTAGACAGTATAGTACCAGAGAGGAGAGGAGAGCTGACATGATGGATCCTATACGTTAGATTAGACAGTATAGTACCAGAGAGGATAGCTGACATGATGGATCCTATACGTTAGATTAGACAGTATAGTACCAGAGAGGCTGAGAGGGATCCTATACGTTAGATTAGACAGTATAGTACCAGAAAGGGATCCTGGTGGATCCTATACCAGAGAGGAGAGGAGAGCTGACATGTTAGATTAGACAGTATAGTACCAGAGAGGAGGATAGCTGACATGACCAGAGGATCCTATACGTTAGATTAGACAGTATAGTACCAGAGAGGAGAGATAGCTGACATGATGGATCCTATACGTTAGATTAGACAGTATAGTACCAGAGGAGGAGAGCTGACATGATGGATCCTATACGTTAGATTAGACAGTATAGTACCAGAGAGGAGAGGAGCTGACATGATGGATCCTATACGTTAGATTAGACAGTATAGTACCAGAGAGGAGAGGATAGCTGACATGATGGATCCTATACGTTAGATTAGACAGTATAGTACCAGAGAGGAGAGCTGACATGGTGGATCCTATACGTTAGATTAGACAGTATAGTACCAGAGAGGAGAGGATAGCTGACATGATGGATCCTATACGTTAGATTAGACAGTATAGTACCAGAGAGGAGAGGATAGCTGACATGATGGATCCTATACGTTAGATTAGACAGTATAGTACCAGAGAGGATAGCTGACATGGTGGATCCTATACGTTAGATTAGACAGTATAGTACCAGAGAGGAGAGGATAGCTGACATGATGGATCCTATACGTTAGATTAGACAGTATAGTACCAGAGAGGAGGGATAGCTGACATGATGGATCCTATACGTTAGATTAGACAGTATAGTACCAGAGAGGATAGCTGAGATGGATCCTAGTTGACATGAGTACCAGGAGAGGAGAGCCATGGTGGATCTATACGTTAGATTAGACAGTATAGTACCAGAGAGGAGAGGATAGCTGACATGATGGATCCTATACGTTAGATTAGACAGTATAGTACCAGAGGAGGAGGATTAGACAGCCAGAGACATGATGGATCCTATCGTTAGATTAGACAGTATAGTACCAGAGAGGAGAGGAGAGCTGACATGATGGATCCTATACGTTAGATTAGACAGTATAGTACCAGAGAGGAGAGGAGAGCTGACATGGTGGATCCTATCGTTAGATTAGACAGTATAGTACCAGAGAGGAGAGGATAGCTGACATGGTGGATCCTATACGTTAGATTAGACAGTATAGTACCAGAGAGGAGAGGAGAGCTGACATGGTGGATCCTATACGTTAGATTAGACAGTATAGTACCAGAGAGGAGAGGAGAGCTGACATGGTGGATCCTATACGTTAGATTAGACAGTATAGTACCAGAGAGGAGAGGATAGCTGACATGATGGATCCTATCGTTAGATTAGACAGTATAGTACCAGAGAGGAGAGGATAGCTGACATGATGGATCCTATCGTTAGATTAGACAGTATAGTACCAGAGAGGAGAGGAGAGCTGACATGGTGGATCCTATACGTTAGATTAGACAGTATAGTACCAGAGAGGAGAGGAGAGCTGACATGATGGATCTATACGTTAGATTAGACAGTATAGTACCAGAGAGGAGAGGATAGCTGACATGATGGATCCTATACGTTAGATTAGACAGTATAGTACCAGAGAGAGAGAGCTGACATGGTGGATCCTATACGTTAGATTAGACAGTATAGTACCAGAGAGGAGAGGAGAGCTGACATGGTGGATCCTATACGTTAGATTAGACAGTATAGTACCAGAGAGGAGAGGATAGCTGACATGATGGATCCTATACGTTAGATTAGACAGTATAGTACCAGAGAGGAGAGGATAGCTGACATGGTGGATCCTATACGTTAGATTAGACAGTATAGTACCAGAGAGGAGAGGAGAGCTGACATGGTGGATCCTATACGTTAGATTAGACAGTATAGTACCAGAGAGGAGAGGATAGCAGACATGATGGATCCTATACGTTAGATTAGACAGTATAGTACCAGAGAGGAGAGCTGACATGGTGGATCCTATACGTTAGATTAGACAGTATAGTACCAGAGAGGAGAGGATAGCTGACATGGTGGATCCTATACGTTAGATTAGACAGTATAGTACCAGAGAGGAGAGGGATAGCTGACATGATGGATCCTATACGTTAGATTAGACAGTATAGTACCAGAGAGGATAGCTGACATGGTGGATCCTATACGTTAGATTAGACAGTATAGTACCAGAGAGGAGAGGATAGCTGACATGATGGATCCTATACGTTAGATTAGACAGTATAGTACCAGAGAGGAGAGGAGCTGACATGATGGATCCTATACGTTAGATTGTACAGTATAGTACCAGGAGGATAGCTGACATGATGGATCCTATACGTTAGATTAGACAGTATAGTACCAGAGAGGAGAGGATAGCTGACATGATGGATCCTATACGTTAGATTAGACAGTATAGTACCAGAGAGGATAGGATAGCTGACATGATGGATCCTATACGTTAGATTGAACATATAGTACCAGAGAGGAGAGGATAGCTGACATGTGGATCCAGAGATTAGACAGTATAGTACCAGAGAGGAGGATAGTTGACATGATGGATCCTATACGTTAGATTAGACAGTATAGTACCAGAGAGGAGAGGAGAGCTGACATGATGGATCCTATACGTTAGATTAGACAGTATAGTACCAGAGAGGATAGCTGACATGATGGATCCTATACGTTAGATTAGACAGTATAGTACCAGAGAGGAGAGGATAGCTGACATGATGGATCCTATACGTTAGATTAGACAGTATAGTACCAGAGAGGAGAGGATAGCTGACATGGTGGATCCTATACGTTAGATTAGACAGTATAGTACCAGAGAGGAGAGAGAGCTGACATGGTGGATCCTATACGTTAGATTAGACAGTATAGTACCAGAGAGGAGAGGAGAGCTGACATGGTGGATCCTATACGTTAGATTAGACAGTATAGTACCAGAGAGGAGAGGATAGCTGACATGGTGGATCCTATACGTTAGATTAGACAGTATAGTACCAGAGAGGAGAGCTGACATGATGGATCCTATACGTTAGATTAGACAGTATAGTACCAGAGAGGAGAGGATAGCTGACATGATGGATCCTATACGTTAGATTAGACAGTATAGTACCAGAGAGGAGAGCTGACATGGTGGATCCTATACGTTAGATTAGACAGTATAGTACCAGAGAGGAGAGGATAGCTGACATGGTGGATCCTATACGTTAGATTAGACAGTATAGTACCAGAGAGGATAGCTGACATGGTGGATCCTATACGTTAGATTAGACAGTATAGTACCAGAGAGGATAGCTGACATGGTGGATCCTATACGTTAGATTAGACAGTATAGTACCAGAGAGGAGAGGAGAGCTGACATGGTGGGACCGATCCTCGTCTTGATGTTCATCTGTTTCAGTAGCTCAACACACATGGTCAGACAGCGCAGGAGAGTCTCTGGGTCCGTCTGACAGAGAACACAGCATTTATTTACGGAGACAATAACGTGTCTGTACCTTCTCCATGTCTCCTCGTCGTCCTGCTGTGTGATTCCGTGGTGTGTGTGTGTGTGATTCCGTGGTGTGTGTGTGTGTGTGATTCCGTGGTGTGTGTGTGTGTGATTCCGTGGTGTGTGTGTGTGTGTGATTCCGTGGTGTGTGTGTGTGTGTGATTCCGTGGTGTGTGGGTGTGATTCCGTGGTGTGTGTGGGTGTGATTCCGTGGTGTGTGTGATTCCGTGGTGTGTGTGTGTGATTCCGTGGTGTGTGGGTGTGATTCCGTGGGTGTGTGTGGGTGTGATTCCGTGGTGTGTGTGTGTGTGTGATTCCGTGGTGTGTGTGTGTGACTCCGTGGTGTGTGTGTGTGATTCCGTGGTGTGTGTGTGTGATTCCGTGGTGTGTGTGTGTGTGTGTGTGATTCCGTGGTGTGTGTGTGTGTGTGTGTGTGATTCCGTGGTGTGTGTGTGTGATTCCGTGGTGTGTGTGTGTGTGTGTGATTCCGTGGTGTGTGTGTGTGTGTGTGATTCCGTGGTGTGTGTGTGTGTGTGTGATTCCGTGGTGTGTGTGTGTGTGATTCCGTGGTGTGTGTGTGTGTGATTCCGTGGTGTGTGTGATTCCGTGGTGTGTGTGTGATTCCGTGGTGTGTGTGTGTGTGTGTGTGTGTGTGTGTGATTCCGTGGTGTGTGTGTGTGTGTGATTCCGTGGTGTGTGTGTGTGATTCCGTGGTGTGTGTGTGATTCCGTGGTGTGTGTGTGATTCCGTGGTGTGTGTCTGTACCTTCTCCATGCGTGTCTCTGCCTCCTTGTCGTCCTGCTGTGTGTTCTCCTCCTGCAGGATGTTGTTCCTCAGGTTCTCCAGGTCAGTTATAGAGTCCTTCAGCTCCGCTGCTCTGTTGAACTCCTGGTTACTGATACACTCCTCTAAGGCCTGTTTAGCTTCTAGGATACCAACTTTCACCTCCGCTAGCTGGAAGGAGAGAGAGACAGAGAGAGAGAGACAGAGAGAGAGAGAGAGAGAGAGAGAGAGAGAGAGACAGAGAGAGGAGACAGAGAGACAGACAGAGACAGAGAGAGAGACAGACAGAGACAGACAGAGACAGACAGAGACAGACAGAGACAGACAGAGACAGACAGAGACAGACAGAGACAGACAGAGACAGACAGAGACAGACAGAGACAGACAGAGACAGACAGAGACAGACAGAGACAGACAGAGACAGACAGAGACAGAGAGAGACAGAGAGAAGAGAGAGAGGAGAGAGAAGAGAGAGAGGAGAGAGAAGAGAGAGAGGAGAGAGAGGAGAGAGAGAGGAGACAGAGAGAAGAGAGAGAGACAGAGGAGAGAGGGAGGTTACAGACCATAAAGAGCTTCTGGACATCGGAACAGCGACCACTGACCTCCATTTGGAGTTTATACCTGCTCTCCGGAGGTAGAATAGCTCATGATAAGCTGTAGACCATATCATTTACCAAGAGAGTTTATACCTGCTCTCCGGAGGTAGAATAGCTAATGATAAGCTGTCGACCATATTATTTACCAAGAGAGTTTATACCTGTTCTCCGGAGGTAGAATAGCTCATGATAAGCTGTAGACCATATCATTTACCAAGAGAGTTGAGACCTATAGACCAAACCGATGCATAGAAACTGCACCCAGCTGTACAGAGACATGCAGAGGAAATGCTCCTCGTGGCCGGCGAATCTAACGTAGGAAAACGGAAATCCATTTCACCCAATTTCTACCAGCACTGAAAAAAACGGGTTGCTTCATCAGTATTTAATTTAACAATTATTTATGAGAAATGTATCGAGGTCCAGACAGATCACTGGGTCCGGGGCCGAGGTTCTGCCAATTGTGCACCTCCGGTCTAGGGTTTCTGGGATAATGGTGTTGATGTGAGTCATGAACAGCCTTTTAAAGCATTTCATGACTACGGACGTGTGTGCTATGGGTCAGTAGTCATTTAGGCAGGCTACTTTAGAGTTCTTGGGCACAGGGACTATGGTGATCTGCTTAAAACATGTTGGCATTACAGACCCGGATAGGGAAGACACTGTCTCTGACACATTTGGTCAGCTCGTCCTGGACATCAGTCTGGCCCCGCGGCCTTGTGAATGTTGAGGGAGAGCTTTGTATGCGTCTCTGTAGTGTGGAGTCAAGATGGTCCAGAGTTTTTGTCACATTTAACTCTGATAGAAATGTGTTAAAAAAAACGGATTTAAAGTTTCCTTGCATTAAAGTCCCCGGGCGACTAGCAGCACCAACCTCTGGGTGAGCGTTTTCTTGTTTGCTCATTGAATGCCGTCTTAGTGCCTTGTGGAGGTATCCCTGCTGTTTCTATTGTTCGATTATTGTTTTGTTGGGAAGGGACCTGAAAGTCAGCATGTTACACCTGACTAATAACATTTGATTGGTTTACCAAACACCTGACTAATAACATTTGATTGGTTTACCAAACACCTGACTAATAACATTTGATTGGATTACCAAGCACCTGACTAATAACATTTGATTGGATTACCAAGCACCCGACTAATAACATTTGATTGGTTTACCAAACACCTGACTAATAACATTTGATTGGATTACCAAATAACATTTGATTGGTTTACCAAGCACCTGACTAATAACATTTGATTGATTACCAAGCACCTGACTAATAACATTTGATTGGATTACCAAGCACCTGACTAATAACATCTGATTGGATTACCAAGCACCTGACTAATAACATTTGATTGGTTTACCAAGCACCTGACTAATAACATTTGATTGGTTTACCAAGCACCTGACTAATAACATTTGATTGGATTACCAAGCACCTGACTAATAACATTTGATTGGATTACCAAGCACCTGACTAATAACATTTGATTGGTTTACCAAGCACCTGACTAATAACATTTGATTGGTTTACCAAGCACCTGACTAATAACATTTGATTGGATTACCAAGCACCTGACTAATAACATTTTATTGGTTTACCAAACACCTGACTAATAACATTTGATTGGTTTACAAGCACCTGACTAATAACATTTGATTGGTTTACCAAGCACCTGACTAATAACATTTGATTGGATTACCAAGCACCTGACTAATAACATTTGATTGGTTTACCAAGCACCTGACTAATAACATTTGATTGGATTACCAAGCACCTGACTAATAACATTTGATTGGATTACCAAGCACCTGACTAATAACATTTGATTGGATTACCAAGCACCTGACTAATAACATTTGATTGGATTACCAAGCACCTGACTAATAACATTTGATTGGATTACCAAACAGATGACTAGTAACATTTGATTGGATTACCAAACAGATGACTAATAACATCTGATTGGATTACCAAACAGATGACTAATAACATCTGATTGGATTACCAAACAGATGACTAATAACATCTGATTGGATTACCAAACAGATGACTAATAACATCTGATTGGATTACCAAACAGATGACTAATAACATCTGATTGGATTACCAAACAGATGACTAATAACATCTGATTGGATTACCAAACACCTGACTAATAACATCTGATTGGATTACCAAACAGATGACTAATAACATCTGATTGGATTACCAAACAGATGACTAATAACATCTGATTGGATTACCAAACAGATGACTAATAACATCTGATTATCAAGCACCTGACTAGTAACATTTGATTGGATTACCAAGCACCTGACTAGTAACATCAGATTACCAAACACCTGACTAATAACATTTGATTGGATTACCAAACACCTGACTAATAACATTTGATTGGATTACCAAACACCTGACTAATAACATTTGATTGGATAACCAAACACCTGACTAATAACATTGATTTGGATTAGACTCTAGGATACAAACCTTCACCTCAGCTAACTGGAAGGAGAGAGGAGAGGATGGAGGATTAGATAAGAGAGAGGAAGAGGAAAAGGAGAGAGGAGTATGGAAAGAGGGAGGGAGGATTAGATAGAGAAGAGGTAAAGGAGAGAGAAGTAGAGCAGAGAGGGAGAAGAGAAGAGAGGGAGAGGATGGAAAGAGAGAAGAGGAGAGAGGTTGAGGATGGAGAGAGAGAAGAGGAGAGAGAGGTAGAGGATGGAGAGAGAGAAGAGGAGAGAGAGGTTGAGGATGGAGAGAGAGAAGAGGAGAGAGAGGTAGAGGATGGAGAGAGGGAGGATTAGATAGAGAAGAGGTAAAGGAGAGGGAGAAGAGGAGAGAGAGGTAGAGGATGGAGAGAGAGAGGATTAGATAGAGAAGAGGTAAAGGAGAGAGAGAAGAGGGATGGAGGATTAGATAGAGAATAAAGGAGTGAGAGAAGAGGAGGGATGGAGGATTAGATAGAGAATAAAGGAGAGAGAGAAGAGGGGGGATGGAGGATTAGATAGAGAATAAAGGAGAGAGAGAAGAGGAGGGATGGAGGATTAGATAGATAATAAAGGAGAGAGAGAAGAGGAGGGATGGAGGATTAGATAGATAATAAAGGAGAGAGAGAAGAGGAGAGAGAGGTAGAGGATGGAGAGAGAGAAGAGGAGAGGTAGAGGATGGAGAGAGAGAAGATGAGAGAGAGGTAGAGGATGGAGAGAGGGAGGATTAGATAGAGAATAAAGGAGAGAGAGAAGAGGAGGGATGGAGGATTAGATAGAGAATAAAGGAGAGAGAGAAGAGGAGGGATGAGGATTAGATAGATAATAAAGGAGAGAGAGAAGAGGAGGGATGGAGGATTAGATAGAGAATAAAGGAGAGAGAGAAGAGGAGGGATGGAGGATTAGATAGAGAATAAAGGAGAGAGAGAAGAGGAGGGATGGAGGATTAGATAGAGAATAAAGGAGAGAGAGAAGAGGAGGGATGGAGGATTAGATAGAGAAGAGGTAAAGGAGAGAGAGAAGAGGAGGGATGGAGGATTAGATAGAGAAGAGGTAGAGGATGGAGAGAGAGAGGTAGAGGATGGAGAGAGAGAGGTAGAGGATGGAGAGAGAGAGGTAGAGGATGGAGAGAGGGAGGATTAGATAGAGAATAAAGGAGAGAGAGGTAGAGGATGGAGAGAGAGAGGTAGAGGATGGAGAGAGGGAGGATTAGATAGAGAATAAAGGAGAGAGAGGTAGAGGATGGAGAGAGAGAGGTAGAGGATGGAGAGAGAGAGGATTAGATAGAGAATAAAGGAGAGAGACAGCAGAGGAGGGAGGATTAGATAGAGAATAAAGGAGAGATACAGCAGAGGAGGGAGGATTAGATAGAGAATAAAGGAGAGAGGGATGGAGGATTAGATAGAGAATAAAGGAGAGAGGGATGGAGGATTAGATAGAGAATAAAGGAGAGAGGGATGGAGGATTAGATAGAGAATAAAGGAGAGATACAGCAGAGGAGGGAGGATTAGATAGAGAATAAAGGAGAGAGAGGTAGAGGATGGAGAGAGAGAGGATTAGATAGAGAATAAAGGAGAGAGACAGCAGAGGAGGGAGGATTAGATAGAGAATAAAGGAGAGAGAGAAGAGGAGGGATGGAGGATTAGATAGAGAATAAAGGAGAGAGAGAAGAGGAGGGATGGAGGATTAGATAGAGAATAAAGGAGAGAGAGAAGAGGAGGGATGGAGGATTAGATAGATAATAAAGGAGAGAGAGAAGAGGGATGGAGGATTAGATAGATAATAAAGGAGAGAGAGAAGAGGGATGGAGGATTAGATAGAGAATAAAGGAGAGAGAGAAGAGGAGAGAGAGGTAGAGGATGGAGAGAGAGAAGAGGAGAGGATGGAGAGAGAGAAGATGAGAGAGAGGTAGAGGATGGAGAGAGGGAGGATTAGATAGAGAATAAAGGAGAGAGAGAAGAGGAGGGATGGAGGATTAGATAGAGAATAAAGGAGAGAGAGAAGAGGAGGGATGGAGGATTAGATAGATAATAAAGGAGAGAGAGAAGAGGAGGATTAGATAGAGAATAAAGGAGAGAGAGAAGAGGAGGGATGGAGGATTAGATAGAGAAGAGGTAAAGGAGAGAGAGAAGAGGAGGGATGGAGGATTAGATAGAGAAGAGGTAGAGGATGGAGAGAGAGAGGTAGAGGATGGAGAGAGAGAGGTAGAGGATGGAGAGAGAGAGGTAGAGGATGGAGAGAGGGAGGATTAGATAGAGAATAAAGGAGAGAGAGGTAGAGGATGGAGAGAGGGAGGATTAGATAGAGAATAAAGGAGAGAGACAGCAGAGGAGGGAGGATTAGATAGAGAATAAAGGAGAGATACAGCAGAGGAGGGAGGATTAGATAGAGAATAAAGGAGAGAGGGATGGAGGATTAGATAGAGAATAAAGGAGAGAGGGATGGAGGATTAGATAGAGAATAAAGGAGAGAGGGATGGAGGATTAGATAGAGAATAAAGGAGAGAGAGAAGAGGAGGATTAGATAGAGAATAAAGGAGAGATACAGCAGAGGAGGGAGGATTAGATAGAGAATAAAGGAGAGAGAGGTAGAGGATGGAGAGAGGGAGGATTAGATAGAGAATAAAGGAGAGAGAGAAGAGGAGAGAGGGAGGATTAGATAGAGAATAAAGGAGAGAGGGATGGAGGATTAGATAGAGAATAAAGGAGAGAGAGAAGAGGAGGATTAGATAGAGAATAAAGGAGAGATACAGCAGAGGAGGGAGGATTAGATAGAGAATAAAGGAGAGAGAGGTAGAGGATGGAGAGAGAGAGGATTAGATAGAGAATAAAGGAGAGAGGTAGAGGATGGAGAGAGGGAGGATTAGATAGAGAATAAATGAGAGAGAGAAGAGGAGGATTAGATAGAGAATAAAGGAGAGAAGAGGAGGGAGGGAGGATTAGATAGAGAATAAAGGAGAGAGAGGTAGAGGAGGATTAGATAGAGAATAAAGGAGAGGGATGGAGGATTAGATAGAGAATAAAGGAGAGGGAGGGAGGATTAGATAGAGAATAAAGGAGAGAGAGGGAGGGAGGATTAGATAGAGAATAAAGGAGAGAGACAGCAGAGCCAATACCTTAACTTGTTTCCTGCGGATCTCGTTCTCCTCCAGTGGCTGTCTGACGACGATGGGCTCACGCACCTCCGAGATCACCTCCGCCACCTGGTGCACACACACACAGGTTAACACCTTCACTACACCTTTATCTACGGTGAGTGTGTGTGTGTGTGTAACCTACGGTCTGAATGCGTCTGTGGTCGTCAGGTATCAGGGTCAGTAGTTTCTCCGTCAGCAGAGAGACCAGAGAGGGAGGAGTCTGAGGTAGGACCAGCATCTCCTGTAACACAGCCACCACACGCTTCCTACACACACACACACACACACACACACACACACACACACACACCACACAATTACATCAACACTTTCTGAAGTTAAAAGATCAGATTACTACATCATGTGATGTGGTTAGTTAATATGTTAATAGATCAGATTACTACATCATGTGATGTGGTTAGTTAATATGTTAATAGATCAGATTACTATATCATGTGATGTGGTTAGTTAATAGATCAGATTACTACATCATGTGATGTGGTTAGTTAATATGTTAATAGATCAGATTACTACATCATGTGATGTGGTTAGTTAATAGATCAGATTACTACATTATGTGATGTGGTTAGTTAATATGTTAATAGATCAGATTACTACATCATGTGATGTGGTTAGTTAATAGATCAGATTACTATATCATGTGATGTGTTTAGTTAATAGATCAGATTACTACATCATGTGATGTGATTCCTCTTCCACCTCTCACCCATCCCCTCCTCTCACCCTCCTCCTCCACCTCTCACCCATCCCCTCCTCCACCTCTCACCCATCCCCTCCTCCTCCTCCTCCTCCACCTCTCACCCATCCCCTCCTCCTCCTCTCACCCATCCCCTCCTCTCTCACCCATCCCCTCCTCCTCCTCTCACCCATCCCCTCCTCCTCCACCTCTCACCCATCCCCTCCTCCTCCACCTCTCACCCATCCCCTCCTCCTCCTCCTCTCACCCATCCCCTCCTCCTCCTCCTCCACCTCTCACCCATCCCTTCCTCCTCCACCTCTCACCCATCCCCCCTCCTCTCACCCATCCCCTCCTCCTCCTCCACCTCTCACCCATCCCCTCCTCTCTCTCACCCTCCTCCTCCACCTCTCACCCATCCCCTCCTCCTCCACCTCTCACCCATCCCCTCCTCCTCCACCTCTCACCCATCCCCTCCTCCTCCACCTCTCTCTCACCCATCCCCCTCCACCTCTCTCTCACCCATCCCCTCCTCCTCCTCCTCCACCTCTCACTCATCCCCCCTCCTCCTCTCACCCATCCCCCCTCCTCCTCCTCTCACCCATCCCCCCCCTCCTCCACCTCTCACCCATCCCCTCCTCCACCTCTCACCCATCCCCTCCTCCACCTCTCACCCATCCCCTCCTCCTCTCCCCATCCCCTCCTCCACCTCTCACCCATCCCCTTCCTCCACCTCCACCCATCCCCCTCCACCCACCCATCCCCCCCCCTCCTCCCACCCATCCCCTCCTCCTCCACCTCTCACCCATCCCCTCCTCCTCCACCTCTCACCCATCCCCTCCTCCTCTCACCCATCCCCTCCTCCTCCACCCGCACCCATCCCCCCCTCCTCTCACCCATCCCCCCTCCTCTCACCCATCCCCTCCTCCTCTCACCCATCCCCTCATCCTCCTCTCACCCATCCCCTCCTCCTCCTCTCACCCATCCCCCCCTCCTCCTCCTCTCACCCATCCCCCCCTCCACCTCTCACCCATCCCCCCCTCCTCCTCCCACCCATCCCCTCCTCCTCCACCTCTCTCACCCATCCCCTCCTCCTCCACCTCTCACCCATCCCCTCCTCCTCTCACCCATCCCCTCCTCCTCCACCTCGCACCCATCCCCCCCTCCTCACCCATCCCCCCCTCCTCTCACCCATCCCCTCCTCCTCTCACCCATCCCCTCCTCCTCCACCTCTCACCCATCCCCTCCTCCTCCTCCACCTCTCACCCATCCCCTCCTCCTCCACCTCTCACCCATCCCCTCCTCCTCCACCTCTCACCCATCCCCTCCACCTCTCACCCATCCCCTCCACCTCTCACCCATCCCCTCCTCCACCTCTCACCCATCCCCTCCTCCACCTCTCACCCATCCCCTCCTCCACCTCCACCTCTCACCCATCCCCTCGTCCTCCTCCACCTCTCACCCATCCCCTCCTCCTCCTCTCACCCATCCCCTCCTCCTCTCACCCATCCCCTCCTCCTCTCACCCATCCCCCTCCTCCTCCTCCACCTCTCACCCATCCCCTCCTCCTCCTCCACCTCTCACCCATCCCCTCCTCCTCCTCCACCTCTCACCCATCCCCTCCTCCTCCTCCTCCACCTCTCACCCATCCCCTCCTCTCACCCATCCCCTCCTCCACCTCTCACCCATCCACCCCCTCCTCTCACCCATCCACCCCCCCTCTCTCACCCATCCCCTCCACCTCTCACCCATCCCCTCCACCTCTCACCCATCCCCTCCACCTCTCACCCATCCCCTCCACCTCTCACCCATCCCCTCCTCCTCCTCCTCTCACCCATCCCCCCTCCTCCTCTCACCCATCCCCCCCCCTCCTCCTCTCACCCATCCCCTCCTCCACCTCTCACCCATCCCCTCGTCCTCCTCCACCTCTCACCCATCCCCTCCTCCTCCTCTCACCCATCCCCTCCTCCTCTCACCCATCCCCTCCTCCTCCTCCACCTCTCACCCATCCCCTCCTCCACCTCTCACCCATCCCCTCCTCCTCCTCCACCTCTCACCCATCCCCTCCTCTCACCCATCCCCTCCTCCACCTCTCACCCATCCACCCCCCTCCTCTCTCACCCATCCACCCCCCTCCTCTCTCACCCATCCACCCCCTCCTCTCTCACCCATCCACCCCCCTCCTCTCTCACCCATCCCCTCCACCTCTCACCCATCCCCTCCTCCTCCTCCTCTCACCCATCCCCTCCTCCTCTCACCCATCCCCTCCTCACCTTCCTCCCTCTTCATTGGTATCCAGACAGCCGGTGAGGTGGATGAGTTGTTGAGAGATGAACTCTTTAGTCATCACCAGTTCCAGCTGAGCAAAGTCTCCTTTCTGCTCTTCAGACAGCACCGGGACACACTTCACATACCTGGTATTACACAGTATAGTTATAACACTTCACATACCTGGTATTACACGTTATAACACTTCACATACCTGGTATTACACAGTAATAACAGTTACCATACCTGGTATTACACAGCAATAACAGTTACCATACCTGGTATTACACAGCAATAACAGTTACCATACCTGGTATTACACGTTATAACACTTCACATACCTGGTATTACACAGCAATAACAGTTACCATACCTGGTATTACACGTTATAACACTTCACATACCTGGTATTACACAGCAATAACAGTTACCATACCTGGTATTACACGTTATAACACTTCACATACCTGGTATTACACAGCAATAACAGTTACCATACCTGGTATTACATGTTATAACGCTTCACATACCTGGTATTACACATGTTATAACACTTCATATACCTGGTATTACACATGTTATAACACTTCATATACTTGGTATTAAACATGTTATAACACTTCATATACTTGGTATTAAACATGTTTTAACACTTCATATACCTGGTATTACACATGTTATAACACTTCATATACCTGCTATTACACATGTTATAACACTTCATATACCTGGTATTACACATGTTATAACACTTCATAAACCTGCTATTACACATGTTATAACACTTCATAAACCTGCTATTACACATGTTATAACACTTCATATACCTGGTATTACACATGTTATAACACTTCATAAACCTGCTATTACACATGTTATAACACTTCATAAACCTGCTATTACACATGTTATAACACTTCATATACCTGGTATTACACATGTTATAACACTTCATAAACCTGGTATTACACAGTATTAATAGTGATCACTTCACACTGTGTTATGCCATGAAAAATCCATAAAGAGTTGGCAAGAGAGCACAAACTGACTGGCACCCAGGCTACCTTGACATTTCTACATGTCTCACACACACACACTACATGACCAAAAGGTACGTGGACAACTGCTCATCCAACATCTCATTCCAAAAGGGAACTGATGTTGGGGGCGGCAGGGTAGCCAAGTGGTTAGAGCGTTGGCCTAGTAACCGGAAGGTTACGAGTTCAAACCCCCGAGCTGACAAGGTACAAATCTGTCGTTCTGCCCCTGAACAGGCAGTTAACCCACTGTTCCTAGGCCGTCATTGAAAATAAGAATTTGTTCTTAACTGACTTGCCTGAAGGTAAAATAAAATTAGGCCTGGCCCTGCAGTAGGCTTTCCAATTCATCCCAAAGGTGTTCGATTGGATTGAGGTCAGGACTCTGTGCAGTTAAGTTCTTCCACACCGATGTCTACAAACCATGTCTGTATGGACCTCGCTTTGTGCTCGGGGGCATTGTCTTGCTAAAACAGGAAACTGTTGCCACCAAGTTGGAAGCACAGAATCATCTAGAATGTCATTGTATGCTGAAGCGTTAAGATTTCCCTTCACTGGACCTGAACCATAAAAAAACAGCCCCAGACCATTATTCCTCCTCCACCAAACTTTACAGTTGGCACTATGCATTCGGGGCAGGTAGCGTTTCCCTGGCATCCGCCAAACCCAGATTCATTTGTCTGACTGCCAGATGGTGAAGCGTGATTCATCACTCCAGAGAACACGTTTCCACTGCTCCAGAGTCCAATGGCGCTTGGCATTGCGTATGGTGATCTTATGCTTGTGTGCGGCTGCACGGCCCAGGAAACTCATTTCATGAAGCTCCCGACGAACAGCTCTCGTGCCGACGTTGCTACCAGAGGCTGTTTGGAACTCGGTAGTGTTGGAAACGAGGACAGACAATTGTTACGCGCTTCAACGCGGAGTGTTCCCGTTCTGTGAGCTTGTGCGGTCTACCACTTCGCGGCTGAGCCGTTGTTGCTCCTAGACGTCTCCACTTCACGGTAACAGCCCTTACAGTTGACCGGGGGCAGCTCTAGCAGGGCAGAAATCTGACCAACTGACTTGTTGGAAAAAGTGGCATCCTATGACAGTGTCCCATTGAAAGTCACTGAACTCTTCAGTCAGGCCATTCTACTGCCAGTGTTTGTCTATGGAGATTGCATGGCTGTGTGTTTTTTTATACACCTGTCAGCAACCGGTGTGTCTGAAAAAGAATCCACTAATTTGAAGGGGTGTCCGCATACAACATAGTTAAATATCAGTTATACATGGTGTACAAAATATACATCAATATTCATATACCAGTTATAACGAGTTAATGTAGGTATACATCAGTTATAACATGTTAATGTACTATACACTTATAACATGTCTTCATATACCAGTTATAATAACATGTTAACACTACACTGTCTTCATATACCAGTTATAACATGTTAATGTAGGTATACATCAGTTATAACATGTTAACACTACACTGTCTTCATATACCAGTTATAACATGTTAACACCACTACACTGCCTTCATATACCAGTTATAACATGTTAATGTAGGTATAAATCAGTTATAACATGTTAACACTACACTGCCTTCATATACCAGTTATAACATGTTAATGTAGGTATACATCAGTTATAACATGTTAACACTACACTGTCTTCATATACCAGTTATAACATGTTAACACCACTACACTGCCTTCATATACCAGTTATAACATGCTAATGTAGGTATAAATCAGTTATAACATGTTAACACTACACTGCCTTCATATACCAGTTATAACATGTTAACACTACACTGCCTTCATATACCAGTTATAACATGTTAACACTGTCTTCATATACCAGTTATAACATGTTAACACTACACTGTCTTCATATACCAGTTATAACATGTTAACACTACACTTGTCTTCATATACCAGTTATAACATGTTAACACTACACTTGTCTTCATATACCAGTTATAACATGTTAACACTACACTGTCTTCATATACCAGTTATAACATGTTAATGTAGGTATATATCAGTTATAACATGTTAACACTACTACACTGCCTTCATATACCTGTTATAACATGTTAACACTACACTGCCTTCATATACCAGTTATAACATGTTAACACTACACTACTACACTGTCTGGACACACCTAGTAGCAATGTTTCTCTGGTTGGCAGACAGCACTGGCAGGCCCTTCACATATCTAGAGAGAACAGGCGGAGTAGACAAAGGACTGTATTCACAAAGAGGCTCAGAGGAGGAGTGCTGATCCGGTCCATATCACTAGAATCTAACAGGCCAAACTGATCCTAGATCAGAACTCCTACACTGAGACAGGGGACACAACGGCCTGTCAGAGTACTGTTCCGGTCCAAACTGATCCTAGATCAGAACTCCTACACTGAGACAGGGAACACAACGGCCTTGTCAGAGTACTGATCTGGTCCAAACTGATCCTAGATCAGAACTCCTACACTGAGACAGGGGACACAACGGCCTGTCAGAGTACTGATCTGGTCCAAACTGATCCTAGATCAGAACTCCTACACTGAGACAGGGGACACAACGGCCTTGTCAGAGTACTGTTCCGGTCCAAACTGATCCTACTCGGAGCCTCTTTGTGACCACAGGTACAGCGGAGGGTTGAAACATTCAACACGGGAACCATCTTCACTTTTCTCAGAGCTAGTTTGAGTTCTGCTAGTTACGGACTTCAGACATCTCCCATCAGTCGGTTACAACGGACCCCAACATCTCTACAGTCTACCAACACGCTTCCTGTCTAGATATCACGAGGACTCGCCTTAACATACTGGTCCTGTAGACTGACGACAGACTCGAGTCAGAGTTTCCCCAAACCTCTCCTCCAATACCCCCAAGCCTGTCCAAGGATTTGATGTATTCCACTACTACCAACACTGAGGTACCCTGGGAAAGGGTTTGGGGCAGGGGGGGGGGGTACTGGCGGGGGTACTGGCTAGAGGTACATACAGGAGAGGCTAGGGGGAGTTGAGTCAGTGGTCTTAACCAACACTGAGGTACCCTGGGAAAGGGTTGGGGGGGGGGGGGGGTACTGGCTAGGGGTACATACAGGAGAGGCTAGGGGAGTTGAGTCAGTGGTCTTAACCAACACTGAGGTACCCTGGGAAAGGGTTGGGGGGGGGGGTACTGGCTAGGGGTACATACAGGAGAGGCTAGGGGGAGTTGAGTCAGTGGTCTTAACCAACACTGAGGTACCCTGGGAAAGGGTTGGGGCAGGGGAGGGGGGTACTGGCTAGGGGTACATACAGGAGAGGCTAGGGGAGTTGAGTCAGTGGTCTTAACCAACACTGAGGTACCCTGGGAAAGGGTTGGGGGGTACTGGCTAGGGGTACATACAGGGGGCTAGGGGGAGTACTGGCTAGAGGTACATACAGGAGAGGCTAGGGGGAGTTGAGTCAGTGGTCTTAACCAACACTGAGGTACCCTGGGAAAGGGTTGGGGCGGGGGGGGTACTGGCTAGAGGTACATACAGGAGAGGCTAGGGGAGTTGAGTCAGTGGTCTTAACCAACACTGAGGTACCCTGGGAAAGGGTTGGGGCGGGGGGGTACTGGCTAGAGGTACATACAGGAGAGGCTAGGGGGAGTTGAGTCAGTGGTCTTAACCAACACTGAGGTACTCTGGGAAAGGGTTGGGGCGGGGGGGTACTGGCTAGAGGTACATACAGGAGAGGCTAGGGGGAGTTGAGTCAGTGGTCTTAACCAACACTGAGGTACCCTGGGAAAGGGTTGGGGGGGGGTACTGGCTAGGGGTACATACAGGAGAGGCTAGGGGGAGTTGAGTCAGTGGTCTTAACCAGGGTGAGGTACCCTGGGAAAGGGTTACCCGTAGTCAGGGTGATGCTAGGGGGTCTTACCCGTAGTCAGGGGGGATGTAGTGGTGGTCTTAGAGGTACATACAGGAGAGGCTAGGGGGAGTTGAGTCAGTGGTCTTAACCAACACTGAGGGTACCCTGGGAAAGGGTTGGGGGTGGGGTTACTGGCTAGAGGTACATACAGGGTGGCTAGGGGGAGTTGAGTCAGTGGTCTTAACCAGTCACTGAGGTACCCTGGGAAAGGGTTGGGTCAGGGGGATGTACTGGCTGGGGTACATACAGGAGATGGCTAGGGGAGTTGAGTCAGTGGTCTTAACCAACACTGAGGTACTCTGGGAAAGGGTTTGGGGGGGGATGGCTAGGGGGTCTTACCCGGAGTCTAGGGGGAGTTGAGTCAGTGGTCTTAACCAACACTGGTGGTACTCTGGGAAAGGGTTTGTAGTGGTGGTCTTACCCGTAGTCAGGGTACTGGCTAGGGGTCTTACATACAGGAGAGGCTAGGGGGAGTTGAGTCAGTGGTCTTAACCAACACTGAGGTACCCTGGGAAAGGGTTGGGGCGGGGGGGTACTGGCTAGAGGTACATACAGGAGAGGCTAGGGGGAGTTGTGATGTAGTCAGGGGGATGTAGTGGTGGTCTTACCCGTAGTCAGGGTGATGTAGTGGTGGTCTTACCCGTAGTCAGGGTCATGTAGTGGTGGTCTTACCCGTAGTCAGGGTGATGTAGTGGTGGTCTTACCCGTAGTCAGGGTCATGTAGTGGTGGTCTTACCCGTAGTCAGGGTGATGTAGTGGTGGTCTTACCCGTAGTCAGGGTGATGTAGTGGTGGTCTTACCCGTAGTCAGGGGGATGTAGTGGTGGTCTTACCTGTAGTCAGGGTGATGTAGTGGTGGTCTTACCCGTAGTCAGGGTCATGTAGTGGTGGTCTTACCCGTAGTCAGGGTGATGTAGTGGTGGTCTTACCCGTAGTCAGGGTGATGTAGTGGTGGTCTTACCCGTAGTCAGGGTGATGTAGTGGTGGTCTTACCCGTAATCAGGGGGATGTAGTGGCGGTCTTTGCCGTAGTCAGGGTGATGTAGTGGTGGTCTTACCCGTAGTCAGGGGGATGTAGTGGTGGTCTTACCCGTAGTCAGGGGGATGTAGTGGCGGTCTTACCCGTAGTCAGGGGGATGTAGTGGCGGTCTTACCCGTAGTCAGGGTGATGGAGTGGTGGTCTTACCCGTAGTCAGGGGGATGTAGTGGCGGTCTTACCCGTAGTCAGGGGGATGTAGTGGCGGTCTTACCCGTAGTCAGGGTGATGGAGTGGTGGTCTTACCCGTAGTCAGGGGGATGTAGTGGCGGTCTTACCCGTAGTCAGGGGGATGTAGTGGCGGTCTTACCCGTAGTCAGGGTGATGTAGTGGTGGTCTTACCCATAGTCAGGGTGATGGAGTGGTGGTCTTACCCGTAGTCAGGGTCATGTAGTGGTGGTCTTACCCGTAATCAGGGTGATGTAGTGGTGGTCTTACCCGTAGTCAGGGTGATGTAGTGGTGGTCTTACCCGTAGTCAGGGTGATGTAGTGGTGGTCTTACCCGTAGTCAGGGTGATGTAGTGGTGGTCTTACCCGTAGTCAGGGTGATGTAGTGGTGGTCTTACCCGTAGTCAGGGTGATGTAGTGGTGGTCTTACCCGTAGTCAGGGTGATGTAGTGGTGGTCTTACCCGTAGTCAGGGGGATGTAGTGGTGGTCTTACCCGTAGTCAGGGTGATGTAGTGGTGGTCTTACCCGTAGTCAGGGTGATGTAGTGGTGGTCTTACCCGTAGTCAGGGGGATGTAGTGGTGGTCTTACCCGTAGTCAGGGGATGTAGTGGTGGTCTTACCCGTAGTCAGGGTGATGTAGTGGTGGTCTTACCCGTAGTCAGGGGGGTGTAGTGGTAGTCTTACCCGTAGTCAGGGTGATGGAGTGGTGGTCTTACCCGTAGTCAGGGTGATGTAGTGGTGGTCTTACCCGTAGTCAGGGTGATGTAGTGGTGGTCTTACCCGTAGTCAGGGTGATGTAGTGGTGGTCTTACCCGTAGAGGTACTCAGCGAAGGTAGCAGCCTCGGGCAGCAGCTTCTCCAACATCTCCTCTCCTTCATCCCCTTTCGTCTTAACGAACTCACACAGAGCTCTCCAGTACAACACGCTCTCACAGGACAGAGACCCAGCCGGGACCAGCATCCTACAGAGAGACACAGTCAGTGTGTGAGAGAGTCAGCCAGCCAGCCAGTCAGACAGCCAGTGTGTGTGTGTGTACCTGTCGTCCAGCTGAAGGCGGTGGTGGAGCAGCTGGTCCTGAGGTGTGTGTGAACAGAGCGGTCAGTGTGTCCAGGGCGGTCTGAGAGCAGTTCTCTACATCCAGTTTGTGTAACAGCTCCAACACATCACCCTGGAGAAGATTCAGCCAGGCTGGGAGGAGCCGGACCTGCACCACCTCCCTCACCGATTCTACAACACAGACAGAGTTACAGACACACGCCGGAAAATGTATAGCGTGGGGGGGGGGGGGGGGGGTTTAACTGGCTGGGCCACTCAAGGACATTCGGAGACCTGTCCCGAAGTTTCTCCTGCTTTGTCTTGGCTGTGTGCTTAGGGTCCTGTTGGAAGGTGAACCTTCGCCCTAGTCTGAGGTCCTGAGCGCTTCTGTTCATCCCTCCCTCAATCCTGACTAGTCTCCATGTTCCCTACCTCTGAAAAACAACCCCGCAGCACAATGCTGCCACCACCATGCTTCACCGTAGGGATGGTGCCAGGTTTTCTCCAGACTTGACACTTGGCATTCAGGTCAAAGAGTTCAGTCTTGGTTTCATCAGACCAGAGAATCTTGTTTCTCATGGGCTGAGAGTCCTTCGGGTGTCTTTTGGCAAACTCCAAGCAGGCTGTCATGTGCCTTCTACTGAGGATCTTAGTGGCTTCCGTCTGGCCACTCTACCATAAAGGCCTGGAGTTGCTGCAGAGATGGTTGTCCTTCTGGAAGATTCTCCCATCTCTACAGAGGAACTCTAGAGCGCTGTCAGAGTGACCATCGGGTTCACCTCCCTGACCAAGGCCTTCTCCCACGATTGCTCAGTTTGGCCGGGCGGCCAGCTCTAGGAAGAGTCTTGGTGGTTCCAAACGTCTTCCATTTCAGGATGCTGGAGGCCACAGTGTTCTTGGGGACCTTCAACGCTACAGAAATGTTTTGGTACACTTCCCCAGATCTGTGCCTCGACACAATCCTGTCTCGGAGCTCTATGGACAATTCCTTCGACCTCATGGCTTGGTTTTTGCTCTGACATTCACTGTCAACTGTGGGACCTTATATAGACAGGTGTGTGTCTTTCCAAATCATGTCCAATCAATTGAATTTACCACAGGTGGACTCAATTCAAGTTGAAGAAACATCTCAAGGATGATCAATGGAAACAGGAAGTACCTGAGATCAATTTCAAGTTTCATAGCAAAGGGTCTGAATATTTATGCAAGTAAGGTATTTATTTTTTATATAAATGTTTTTAAAAAATGTCTAAACCTGTTTTTGCATTGTCATTATGAGGTATTGTACAAACCGACGAGGTAAACGGACCAACTAGCCGACGAGGTAGACGGACCAACAAACCGACGAGGTAGACGGCCCAACTAGCCGACGAGGTAGACGGCCCAACTAGCCGACGAGGTAGACGGCCCAACGCCGAGACGGCCCAACTAGCCGACGAGGTAGACGGCCCAACTAGCCGACGAGGTAGACGGCCCAACTAGGACCGGCCCAACTAGCCGACGAGGTAGACGGACCAACTAGCCGACGAGGTAGACGGCCCAACTAGCCGACGAGGTAGACGGCCCAACTAGCCGACGAGGTAGACGGCCCAACTAGCCGACGAGGTAGACGGCCCAACTAGCCGACGGGGTAGACGGCCCAACTAGCCGACGGGGTAGACGGCCCAACTAGCCGACGGGGTAGACGGACCAACTAGCCGACGAGGTAGACGGACCAACTAGCCGACGAGGTAGACGGACCAACTAGCCGACGAGGTAGACGGACCAACTAGCCGACGAGGTAAACGGACCAACTAGCCGACGAGGTGAACGGATCAACTAGCCGACGAGGTGAACGGATCAACTAGCCGACGAGGTGAACAGACGACCAAGCAGACGAGGTGAACAGATCAACTAGCAGACGAGGTGAACAGATCAACTAGCCGACGAGGTAAACAGATCAACTAGCCGACGAGGTGAACAGATCAACTAGCCGACGAGGTGAACGGATCAACTAGCCGACGAGGTGAACAGACGACCGCAGACGAGGTGAACAGATGACCTATTCTACGAGCTTGTCAGAGTTGTTCTATTCATTAGTCTAGTTTGCAGAGGAAAAGCAGTACATGGTAAACGGATCAACTAGCACCTTCAACTAGCCGCCGAGGAAACAGATGACCTATTTAATTTTCCATCGGTTGTTGTTGTTTTTGTTTGCAGAGGTACATGGAATGCAATTATTTTGTCGCGGTGCAGCGCCACAGGCAAATGATTGCAGCGGAAACACTGATACACACAGAGTTGCAGACAGAGTGACAGTGTGTGTGTGTGTCTGTACCTGCGGCATCGTGGAGACCCTGCTGCAGCAGACTGACTCTCTGGGCGATACTCAGAGCTCTGATGTGGACCTTGTCTGACAGGACCTGAAACACACACAGTCATTAAAACTCTCTGGTTCTGGTCTGTCAGGCCAGTTTAGTGTGTGTTTAAACTGGGTTCAGGTCTGTCAGGCCAGTTTAGTGTGTGTTTAAACTGGGTTCGGGTCTGTCAGGCCAGTTTAGTGTGTTTAAACTGGGTTCAGGTCTGTCAGGCCAGTTTAGTGTGTGTTTAAACTGGGTTCAGGTCTGTCAGGCCAGTTTAGTGTGTGTTTAAACTGGGTTCAGGTCTGTCAGGCCAGTTTAGTGTGTGTTTAAACTGGGTTCTGGTCTGTCAGGCCAGTTTAGTGTGTTTAAACTGGGTTCAGGTCTGTCAGGCCAGTTTAGTGTGTGTTTAAACTGGGTTCAGGTCTGTCAGGCCATTTTAGTGTGTGTTTAAACTGGGTTCAGGTCTGTCAGGCCAGTTTAGTGTGTGTTTAAACTGGGTTCAAGTCTGTAAGGCCAGTTTAGTGTGTGTTTAAACTGGGTTCAGGTCTGTCAGGCCAGTTTAGTGTGTGTTTAAACTGGGTGTGTGTCTGTGGTGTGTCAGGCCAGTTTAGTGTGTTTAAACTGTGTGTTCAGGTCTGTCAGGCCAGTTTGTGTGTGTTTAAACTGGGTTCAGGTCTGTAAGGCCAGTTTGTGGACCCTGTTTAAACCCTGGTGTTTCAGGATCTTGGGGAGGGTGAGAGAGGAGGGGGCAATGCAGTTTAGAACGGCTCGTGTCCGGGTTGGAATCATTCTCCAGGATCAACAGATAGGCTGGACGAGGCCAGACAAACAGAGAAAAAGTTTAAACTGGGTTCAGGTCTGTCAGGCCAGTTTAGACACAGTGTTTAAACAGGGTTCACAGGTCTGTCAGGCCAGTTTAGTGTGTGTTTAAACTGAGGTTCACAGGGTCTGTAAGGCACAGTTTAGTGTGTGTTTAAACTGGGTTCAGGTCAGACAGGCCAGTTTAGTGTGAAGTTTAACATTGGTGGTTCTGTTCAGGTCTGTCAGGCCAGTTTGACAGTGTGTGTTTAACCATTAACTGGGTTTTTGGTTCTGTGGTTCCTGTAGTGAGCCATGGCCAGAGAGGCCTGGACCCTGACAGTGTGTTGTAGTATCAGTACCATTAACAGTGGGACATTGTTGGTTCTGTGGTTCTGTAAGCCATGGCCAGTTTGACAGTGTGTTGTAGTATCAGTACCATTAACAGTGGGACATTGTTGGTTCTGTGTCTGTCAGGCCATGTTTAGAGAGGCCTGGATCCTGACAGTGTGTTGTAGTGTACCATTAACAGTGGGACATTGGTGGTTCTGTGGTTCCTGTAGTCTAGCCGTGACCAGAGAGGCCTGGACCCTGACAGTGTGTTGTAGTATCAGTACCATTAACAGTGGACATTGTTGGTTCTGTGGTTCCTGTAGTCGAGCCATGGCCAGAGAGGTCTGGACCCTGACAGTGTGTTGTAGTATCAGTACCATTAACAGTGGGACATTGTTGGTTCTGTGGTTCCTGTAGTCTAGTCGTGACCAGAGAGGTCTGGACCCTGACAGTGTGTTGTAGTATCAGTACCATTAACAGTGGGACATTGTTGGTTCTGTGGTTCCTGTAGTCGAGCCATGGCCAGAGAGGCCTGGACCCTGACAGTGTGTTGTAGTATCAGTACCATTAACAGTGGGACATTGTTGGTTCTGTGGTCCCAGTAGTCGAGCCATGGCCAGAGAGGCCTGGACCCTGACAGTGTGTTGTAGTATCAGTACCATTAACAGTGGGACATTGGTGGTTCTGTGGTTCCTGTAGTCGAGACCAGAGAGGCCTGGATCCTGACAGTGTGTTGTAGTATCAGTACCATTAACAGTGGGACATTGTTGGTTCTGTGGTTCCTGAGACAGAGAGACCAGAGAGACTGGACCCTGACAGTGTGTTGTAGACAGAGATTAACAGTGGGACATTGTTGGTTCTGTGGTTCCTGAGAGAGCCACAGAGAGGCCTGGATCCTGAGAGACAGAGAACTTGTCCGACTCGGACCAACATGGCCTGGTGGATACACAAACAGGTCATCATCGATCTGAGAGAGACATGCCGCCTAGCAACTTGTTGATCAGCTGACACACAGGAACACAGAGTGGCTGTTGGCAGTGGGACTGAAGGGGGACACAGGGTTAGCAGCAGAGAAGTAGATCAATACCTTGACCAGGCCTTGTGGGACTGAAGAGGGAGACAGAGTTAGACAGAGAAGTAGCATCAATTTGACTATTGGCCTTGGGGACTGTTGGTTAGCCTGAGAAGTAGCATCAATACCTTGACCACTGGCCTTGGACCCTGACAGTGGGTTGTAGTATCAGTACAATTAACTACTGGCCTTGTGGGACTGATTGTTGGTTCTTGGGTTAGCAGCAGAGAAGTAGCATCAATACCTTGACTACTGGCCTTGTGGGACTGAAGGGGGGACACTGACAGTGTGTTGTAGTATCAATACCTTGACTACTGGCCTTGTGGGACTGAAGGGGGGTTCTGTGGTTAGCAGCTGAGAAGTAGCATCAATACCTTGACTGGCCTTGTGGGACTGAAGGGGGGGACACTGACAGTGAGAAGTGTCAATACCAGACTACCATTAACTGAGTGGGACATTGGGTTCTGTGGTTCCTGACTACTGGCCATGGCCAGAAGGGGGGACACTGACAGTGAGTTGTAGTATCAATACCATTACTACAGGCCTGGGACTGATTGGGGTTCTGTGGTTCAGCAGAGAAGAGCATCATGGCCAGACTACTGGCCTTGGGGACTGAAGGGGGGACACTTGTTAGCAGCAGAGAAGTAGCATCAATACCAACTACTGGCCTTGTGGGACTGAAGGGGGGACACTTGGGTTAAACAGAGAAGTCATCAATACCTTGACTACTGGCCTTGTGGGACTGAAGGGGGGCACTTGGGTTAGCAGCAGAGAAGTAGCATCAATACCTTGACTACTGGCCTTGTGGGACTGAAGGGGACACTTGGGTTAGCAGCAGAGAAGTAGCATCACCTTGACTACTGGCCTTGTGGGACTGAATGGGGGGACACTTGGGTTAGCAGCAGAGAAGTAGCATCAATACCTTGACTACTGGCCTTGTGGGACTGAAGGGGGGACACTTGGGTTAGCAGCAGAGAAGTAGCATCAATACCCTGACTACTGGCCTTGTGGGACTGAAGGGGGGGGACACTTGGGTTAGCAGCAGAGAAGTAGCATCAATACCTTGACTACTGGCCTTGTGGGACTGAAGGGGGGGGACACTTGGGTTAGCAGCAGAGAAGTAGCATCAATACCTTGACTAATGGCCTTGTGGGACTGAAGGGGGGGGGGACACTTGGGTTAGCAGCAGAGAAGTAGCATCAATACCTTGACTAATGGCCTTGTGGGACTGAAGGGGGGGGGGGGCACTTGGGTTAGCAGCAGAGAAGTAGCATCAATACCTTGACATGCCAGCTCATAAAGTTAAACAGACAACACGGCACACAACAAGCGAACCAAGAAGTTTACAGACTGGACATCTGTCACCATTATCACGTCACACTGTGGTGTCACCTCAATAAATCTAGATATCAACCTGTCCTCTGTCTCCATTATCACGTCACACTGTGGTGTTACCTCAATAAATCTAGATATCAACCTGTCCTCTGTCTCCATTATCACGTCACACTGTGTGGTGTCACCTCAATAAATCTAGATATCAACCTGTCCTCTGTCACCATTATCACGTCACACTGTGTGGTGTTACCTCAATAAATCTAGATATCAACCTGTCCTCTGTCTCCATTATCACGTCACACTGTGGTGTCACCTCAATAAATCTAGATATCAACCTGTCCTCTGTCTCCATTATCACGTCACACTGTGTGGTGTCACCTCAATAAATCTAGATTTCAACCTGTCCTCTGTCTCCATTATCACGTCACACTGTGGTGTCACCTCAATAAATCTAGATATCAACCTGTCCTCTGTCACCATTATCACGTCACACTGTGTGGTGTCACCTCAATAAATCTAGATTTCAACCTGTCCTCTGTCTCCATTATCACGTCACACTGTGGTGTCACCTCAATAAATCTAGATATCAACCCGTCCTGTCTCCATTATCACGTCACACTGTGGTGTCACCTCAATAAATCTAGATATCAACCTGTCCTCTGTCTCCATTATCACGTCACACTGTGGTGTTACCTCAATAAATCTAGATATCAACCTGTCCTCTATAACCATTATCACGTCACACTGTGGTGTCACCTCAATAAATCTAGATATCAACCTGTCCTCTGTCACCATTATCACGTCACACTGTGGTGTCACCTCAATAAATCTAGATTTCAACCTGTCCTCTGTCACCATTATCACGTCACACTGTGGTGTTACCTCAATAAATCTAGATAACCTGTCCTCTGTCACCATTATCACGTCACACTGTGTGGTGTCACCTCAATAAATCTAGATATCAACCTGTCCTCTGTCACCATTATCATGTCACACTGTGTAGTGTTACCTCAATAAATCTAGATAACCTGTCCTCTGTCACCATTATCCTGTCACTCTAAATCTAGATCAACCTCCATTAACCATTATCACGTCACACTGTGGTGTTACCTCAATAAATCTAGATATCAACCTGTCCTCTGTCACCATTATCACGTCACACTGTGGTGTTACCTCAATAATATCAACCCGTAGATATCACGTCACCTGTCCTCAATAAATCTGATAACCTGTCCTCTGTCACCATTATCACGTCACACTGTGTGGTGTCACCTCAATAAATCTAGATATCAACCTGTCCTCTGTCACCATTATCATGTCACACTGTGTAGTGTTACCTCAATAAATCTAGATAACCTGTCCTCTGTCACCATTATCACGTCACACTGTGGTGTCACCTCAATAAATCTAGATATCAACCTGTCCCCTATAACCATTATCACGTCACACTGTGGTGTTACCTCAATAAATCTAGATATCAACCTGTCCTCTGTCACCATTATCACATCACACTGTGGTGTTACCTCAAATCTAGATATCAACCCGTAGTGTCACCATTATCACGTCACACTGTGGTGTCACCTCAATAAATCTAGATATCAACCTGTCCTCTGTCTCCATTTTCACGTCACACTGTGTGGTGTCACCTCAATAAATCTAGATAACCTGTCCTCTGTCACCATTATCACGTCACACTGTGGTGTCACCTCAATAAATCTAGATATCAACCTGTCCTCTGTCACCATTATCACGTCACACTGTGTGGTGTTACCTCAATAAATCTAGATATCAACCTGTCCTCTGTCTCCATTATCACGTCACACTGTGGTGTTACCTCAATAAATCTAGATATCAACCTGTCCTCTGTCACCATTATCACGTCACACTGTGGTGTTACCTCAATAAATCTAGATAACCTGTCCTCTGTCACCATTATCACATCACACTGTGGTGTTACCTCAATAAATCTAGATTTCAACCTGTCCTCTGTCTCCATTATCACGTCACACTGTGGTGTCACCTCAATAAATCTAGATATCAACCTGTCCTCTGTCTCCATTATCACGTCACACTGTGGTGTCACCTCAATAAATCTAGATATCAACCTGTCCTCTGTCTCCATTATCACGTCACACTGTGTGATGTTACCTCAATAAATCTAGATATCAACCTGTCCTCTGTCACCATTATCACGTCACACTGTGGTGTCACCTCAATAAATCTAGATATCAACATGCCCTCTGTCTCCATTGTCACGTCACACTGTGGTGTTACCTCAATAAATCTAGATATCAACCTGTCCAGACATCTGTAACCATTATCATGCAGTAGAGAAGAGATAGTTCACAGCCCTAGCCTACTACCATAGGGCCCTGGTTAAAACAATGCAGTAGAGAAGAGGTATAGAGCCCTAGCCTACTACCACAGGGCCCTGGTTAAAACAATGCAGTAGAGAAGAGGTATACAGCCCTAGCCTACTACCATAGGGCCCTGGTTAAAACAATGCAGTAGAGAAGAGGTATAGAGCCCTAGCCTACTACCATAGGGCCCTGGTTAAAACAATGCAGTAGAGAAGAGGTATACAGCCCTAGCCTACTACCATAGGGCCCTGGTTAAAACAATGCAGTAGAGAAGAGGTATACAGCCCTAGCCTACTACCATAGGGCCCTGGTTAAAACAATGCAGTAGAGAAGAGGTATACGGTATACAGCCCTAGCCTACTCACCATAGGGCCTTGGTTAAAACAATGCAGTAGAGAAGAGGTATACAGCCCTAGCCTACTACCATAGGGCCCTGGTTAAAACAATGCCGTAGAGAAGAGGTATACGGTATACAGCCCTAGCCTACTACCATAGGGCCCTGGTTAAAACAATGCAGTAGAGAAGAGGTATACAGCCCTAGCCTACTACCATAGGGCCCTGGTTAAAACAATGCAGTAGAGAAGAGGTATACAGCCCTAGCCTACTACCATAGGGCCCTGGTTAAAACAATGCAGTAGAGAAGAGGTATACAGCCCTAGCCTACTACCACAGGGCCCTGGTTAAAACAATGCAGTAGAGAAGAGGTATACAGCCCTAGCCTACTACCATAGGGCCCTGGTTAAAACAATGCAGTAGAGAAGAGGTATACAGCCCTAGCCTACTACCACAGGGCCCTGGTTAAAACAATGCAGTAGAGAAGAGGTATACAGCCCTAGCCTACTACCACAGGGCCTTGGTTAAAACAATGCAGTAGAGAAGAGGTATACAGCCCTAGCCTACTACCATAGGGCCCTGGTTAAAACAATGCAGTAGAGAAGAGGTATACAGCCCTAGCCTACTACCATAGGGCCCTGGTTAAAACAATGCAGTAGAGAAGAGGTATACGTATACAGCCCTAGCCTACTACCACAGGGCCCTGGTTAAAACAATGCAGTAGAGAAGAGGTATACAGCCCTAGCCTACTACCATAGGGCCCTGGTTAAAACAATGCAGTAGAGAAGAGGTATACGGTATACAGCCCTAGCCTACTACCATAGGGCCCTGGTTAAAACAATGCAGTAGAGAAGAGGTATACAGCCCTAGCCTACTACCATAGGGCCCTGGTTAAAACAATGCAGTAGAGAAGAGGTATACAGCCCTAGCCTACTACCACAGGGCCCTGGTTAAAACAATGCAGTAGAGAAGAGGTATACAGCCCTAGCCTACTACCATAGGGCCCTGGTTAAAACAATGCAGTAGAGAAGAGGTATACAGCCCTAGCCTACTACCATAGGGCCCTGGTTAAAACAATGCAGTAGAGAAGAGGTATACAGCCCTAGCCTACTACCATAGGGCCCTATATGCAGTAGAGAAGAGGTATACAGCCCTAGCCTACTACCATAGGGCCCTGGTTAAAACAATGCAGTAGAGAAGAGGTATACAGCCCTAGCCTACTACCCCTGGTTAAAACAATGCAGTAGAGAAGAGTATAGGGCCCTGGTTAAAACAATGCAGTAGAGAAGAGGTATACAGCCCTAGCCTACTACCATAGGGCCCTGGTTAAAACAATGCAGTAGAGAAGAGGTATACGGTATACAGCCCTAGCCTACTACCATAGGGCCCTGGTTAAAACAATGCAGTAGAGAAGAGGTATACAGCCCTAGCCTACTACCATAGGGCCCTGGTTAAAACAATGCAGTAGAGAAGAGGTATACAGCCCTAGCCTACTACCATAGGGCCTTGGTTAAAACAATGCAGTAGAGAAGAGGTATAGAGCCCTAGCCTACTACCATAGGGCCCTGGTTAAAACAATGCAGTAGAGAAGAGGTATACAGCCCTAGCCTACTACCATAGGGCCCTGGTTAAAACAATGCAGTAGAGAAGGGGTATACAGCCCTAGCCTACTACCATAGGGCCCTGGTTAAAACAATGCAGTAGAGAAGAGGTATACAGCCCTAGCCTACTACCATAGGGCCCTGGTTAAAACAATGCAGTAGAGAAGAGGTATACAGCCCTAGCCTACTACCATAGGGCCCTGGTTAAAACAATGCAGTAGAGAAGAGGTATACGGTATACAGCCCTAGCCTACTACCATAGGGCCCTGGTTAAAACAATGCAGTAGAGAAGAGGTATACGGTATACAGCCCTAGCCTACTACCATAGGGCCCTGGTTAAAACAATGCAGTAGAGAAGAGGTATACAGCCCTAGCCTACTCACCATAGGGCCCTGGTTAAAACAATGCAGTACAGAAGAGGTATACAGCCCTAGCCTACTACCATAGGGCCCTGGTTAAAACAATGCAGTAGAGAAGAGGTATACAGCCCTAGCCTACTCACCATAGGGCCCTGGTTAAAACAATGCAGTAGAGAAGAGGTATACAGCCCTAGCCTACTACCATAGGGCCTTGGTTAAAACAATGCAGTAGAGAAGAGGTATACAGCCCTAGCCTACTACCATAGGGCCCTGGTTAAAACAATGCAGTAGAGAAGAGGTATACGGTATACAGCCCTAGCCTACTACCATAGGGCCCTGGTTAAAACAATGCAGTAGAGAAGAGGTATACAGCCCTAGCCTACTACCATAGGGCCCTGGTGAAAACAATGCAGTAGAGAAGAGGTATACAGCCCTAGCCTACTACCACAGGGCCCTGGTTAAAACAATGCAGTAGAGAAGAGGTATACGGTATACAGCCCTAGCCTACTACCATAGGGCCCTGGTTAAAACAATGCAGTAGAGAAGAGGTATACGGTATACAGCCCTAGCCTACTACCATAGGGCCCTGGTTAAAACAATGCAGTAGAGAAGAGGTATACAGCCCTAGCCTACTACCATAGGGCCCTGGTTAAAACAATGCAGTACTATACAGCCCTAGCCTACTACCATAGGGCCCTGGTTAAAACAATGCAGTAGAGAAGAGGTATACAGCCCTAGCCTACTCACCATAGGGCCCTGGTTAAAACAATGCAGTAGAGAAGAGGTATACAGCCCTAGCCTACTACCACAGGGCCCTGGTTAAAACAATGCAGTAGAGAAGAGGTATACAGCCCTAGCCTACTACCACAGGGCCCTGGTTAAAACAATGCAGTAGAGAAGAGGTATACAGCCCTAGCCTACTACCACAGGGCCCTGGTTAAAACAATGCAGTAGAGAAGAGATAGTTCACAGCCCTAGCCTACTACCATAGGGCCCTAAAACAATGCAGTAGAGAAGAGGTATACAGCCCTAGCCTACTACCATAGGGCCCTGGTTAAAACAATGCCGTAGAGAAGAGGTATACAGCCCTAGCCTACTACCATAGGGCCCTGGTTAAAACAATGCAGTAGAGAAGAGGTATAGAGCCCTAGCCTACTACCATAGGGCCCTAAAACAATGCCTACAGCCCTAGCCTACTACCATAGGGCCCTGGTTAAAACAATGCAGTAGAGAAGAGGTATAGAGCCCTAGCCTACTACCATAGGGCCCTGGTTAAAACAATGCAGTAGAGAAGAGGTATACAGCCCTAGCCTACTACCACAGGGCCCTGGTTAAAACAATGCAGTAGAGAAGAGGTATAGAGCCCTAGCCTACTACCACAGGGCCCTGGTTAAAACAATGCAGTAGAGAAGAGGTATACAGCCCTAGCCTACTACCACAGGGCCCTGGTTAAAACAATGCAGTAGAGAAGAGGTATACCCTGCCTACTACCACAGGGCCCTGGTTAAAACAATGCAGTAGAGAAGAGGTATACAGCCCTAGCCTACTACCACAGGGCCCTGGTTAAAACAATGCAGTAGAGAAGAGGTATACAGCCCTAGCCTACTACCATAGGGCCCTGGTTAAAACAATGCAGTAGAGAAGAGGTATACAGCCCTAGCCTACTACCATAGGGCCCTGGTTAAAACAATGCAGTAGAGAAGAGGTATACAGCCCTAGCCTACTACCATAGGGCCCTGGTTAAAACAATGCAGTAGAGAAGAGATAGTTCACAGCCCTAGCCTACTACCATAGGGCCCTGGTTAAAACAATGCAGTAGAGAAGAGGTATACAGCCCTAGCCTACTACCATAGGGCCCTGGTTAAAACAATGCAGTAGAGAAGAGGTATACGGTATACAGCCCTAGCCTACTACCACAGGGCCCTGGTTAAAACAATGCAGTAGAGAAGAGGTATACAGCCCTAGCCTACTACCATAGGGCCCTGTTAAAACAATGCAGTAGAGAAGAGGTATACAGCCCTAGCCTACTACCACAGGGCCCTAAAACAATGCAGTAGAGAAGAGGTATACAGCCCTAGCCTACTACCACAGGGCCTTGGTTAAAACAATGCAGTAGAGAAGAGGTATACAGCCCTAGCCTACTACCATAGGGCCCTGGTTAAAACAATGCAGTAGAGAAGAGGTATACAGCCCTAGCCTACTACCATAGGGCCCTGGTTAAAACAATGCAGTAGAGAAGAGATATACGGTATACAGCCCTAGCCTACTACCATAGGGCCCTGGTTAAAACAATGCAGTAGAGAAGAGGTATATGGTATACAGCCCTAGCCTACTACCATAGGGCCATGGTTAAAACAATGCAGTAGAGAAGAGGTATACAGCCCTAGCCTACTACCACAGGGCCCTGGTTAAAACAATGCAGTAGAGAAGAGGTATACAGCCCTAGCCTACTACCATAGGGCCCTGGTTAAAACAATGCAGTAGAGAAGAGGTATACAGCCCTAGCCTACTACCATAGGGCCCTGGTTAAAACAATGCAGTAGAGAAGGGGTATACAGCCCTAGCCTACTACCATAGGGCCCTGGTTAAAACAATGCAGTAGAGAAGAGGTATACAGCCCTAGCCTACTACCATAGGGCCCTGGTTAAAACAATGCAGTAGAGAAGAGGTATACAGCCCTAGCCTACTACCATAGGGCCCTGGTTAAAACAATGCAGTAGAGAAGAGGTATACAGCCCTAGCCTACTACCATAGGGCCCTGGTTAAAACAATGCCGTAGAGAAGAGATAGTTCACAGCCCTAGCCTACTACCATAGGGCCCTGGTTAAAACAATGCCGTAGAGAAGAGGTATACGGTATACAGCCCTAGCCTACTACCATAGGGCCCTGGTTAAAACAATGCAGTAGAGAAGAGGTATACAGCCCTAGCCTACTACCATAGGGCCCTGGTTAAAACAATGCAGTAGAGAAGAGGTATACAGCCCTAGCCTACTACCATAGGGCCCTGGTTAAAACAATGCAGTAGAGAAGAGGTATACAGCCCTAGCCTACTACCATAGGGCCCTGGTTAAAACAATGCAGTAGAGAAGAGGTATACGGTATACAGCCCTAGCCTACTACCATAGGGCCCTGGTTAAAACAATGCAGTAGTGAAGAGGTATATGGTATACAGCCCTAGCCTACTACCATAGGGCCATGGTTAAAACAATGCAGTAGAGAAGAGGTATACAGCCCTAGCCTACTACCACAGGGCCCTGGTTAAAACAATGCAGTAGAGAAGAGGTATACAGCCCTAGCCTACTACCATAGGGCCCTGGTTAAAACAATGCAGTAGAGAAGAGGTATACAGCCCTAGCCTACTACCATAGGGCCCTGGTTAAAACAATGCAGTAGAGAAGAGGTATACAGCCCTAGCCTACTACCACAGGGCCTTGGTTAAAACAATGCACAGAAGAGGTATACAGCCCTAGCCTACTACCACAGGGCCCTGGTTAAAACAATGCAGTAGAGAAGAGGTATACAGCCCTAGCCTACTACCATAGGGCCCTGGTTAAAACAATGCAGGAGAAGAGGTATACAGCCCTAGCCTACTACCATAGGGCCCTGGTTAAAACAATGCAGTAGAGAAGAGGTATACGGTATACAGCCCTAGCCTACTACCATAGGGCCCTGGTTAAAACAATGCAGTAGAGAAGAGGTATACAGCCCTAGCCTACTACCATAGGGCCCTGGTTAAAACAATGCAGTAGAGAAGAGGTATACGGTATACAGCCCTAGCCTACTACCATAGGGCCTTGGTTAAAACAATGCAGTAGAGAAGAGGTACCCTAGCCTACTACCACAGGGCCCTGGTTAAAACAATGCAGTAGAGAAGGGTATACAGCCCTAGCCTACTACCAGGGGCCCTGGTGAAAACAATGCAGTAGAGAAGAGTATACAGCCCTCCTACTACCATAGGGCCCTGGTTAAAACAATGCAGTAGAGAAGAGGTATACAGCCCTAGCCTACTACCAGGGCCCTGGTTAAAACAATGCAGTAGAGAAGAGGTATACAGCCCTTACTACCATAGGGCCCTGGTTAAAACAATGCAGTAGAGAAGAGGTATACCAGCCTACTACCATAGGGCCCTGGTTAAAACAATGCAGTAGAGAAGAGGTATACAGCCCTAGCCTACTACCATAGGGCCCTGGTTAAAACAATGCAGTAGAGAAGAGATAGTTCGGGACTCAAGAGTTGTCCTACCTCCAACAGGAAGTTGAACATGTAACTGAGGAAGGGGTTCTGTGTGGTGGAGAATTTGGAGACGAACTCTATCACGTTTTCCACAGCTGGTTCTCTCTTGTACACGATCATGGCATGTTTTAGGTACTGGATAAACTCCTCGTGGAACAATGTCTTGTCCTCTGACTAGAGACAGGACAGACAGGCAGACACACGGGGACAGACAGGCAGACACACGGGGACAGACAGGTTGACACACAGAAAGCAGGTTGGGTACAGGATGGTGGTTCTCTTACTGATAATAAAGTTAAGTGAAACAGTGATGTTTGTTGTACAGTATGTGTGTGTGTGTGTACCTTGTTGTACAGTATGTGTGTGTGTACCTTGTTGTACAGTATGTGTGTGTACCTTGTTGTACAGTATGTGTGTGTGTACCTTGTTGTACAGCATGTGTGTGTGTGTACCTTGTTGTACAGTGTGTGTGTGTGTGTGTGTGTACCTTGTTGTACAGTATGTGTGTGTGTACCTTGTTGTACAGTATGTGTGTGTGTGTGTGTGTACCTTGTTGTACAGTATGTGTGTGTGTGTACCTTGTTGTACAGTATGTGTGTGTGTGTACCTTGTTGTACAGTATGTGTGTGTGTGTACCTTGTTGTACAGTATGTGTGTGTGTGTACCTTGTTGTACAGTATGTGTGTGTGTGTACCTTGTTGTACAGTATGTGTGTGTACCTTGTTGTACAGTATGTGTGTGTGTGTACCTTGTTGTACAGTATGTGTGTGTGTGTACCTTGTTGTACAGTATGTGTGTGTTTACATAGGGGAGTTTTTCCTAGCCACCGTGCTTCTACACCTGCATTGTTTGCTGTTTGGGGTTTTAGGCTGGGTTTCTGTACAGCACTTAGAGATATCAGCTGATGTAAAAAGGGCTTAATAAATACATTTGATTGATTGTATAGGTGTGTGTGTTTATAGGCGTGTGTACCTTGTTGTACAGTATGTGTGTGTGTTTACAGGTGTTTGTACCTTGTTGTACAGTATGTGTGTGTCTACAGGTGTTTTTGTATGTTTATAGGCGTGTGTACCTTGTTGTACAGTATGTGTGTGTTTACAGGTGTTTTTGTGTGTTTATCGGCGTGTGTACCTTGTTGTATGTGTTCTTGAGACTGGCCACTAGTTTAGCCTTGTTGTTGTGTCCTTTCTGAGCGCGTTGAAACGCCTCTTTTATCGACAAATCACTTTCCCCGGTCATCTTTTCTCTCCTGGAGAAACAAAACGGACTTATCATTCAAACAAACACAGGCATTAAACTACACTAGCTGGCTAGCTAGCACAACAACAACAAAAAAGACAATAAGCCTAGTTAACGTATTCTACAATGAAGGGAAACAGTCGAGGTATGTGACCGGAAAATTGGGTTAAACATCCAACAATAAGCATTGTTTGTGGCTACCTAGTAACGTTATTTAGTTACCTAGTAACTACCAGTATCGCCAACGTCGTAGCAGCTACAGTATTAACGACGTTGGTTATCTAACTCTAGTTTTAATTAGCGAAACTTTCTTTAAAAATGACACCATTTCACTATTCCAGACGAATATCTCACCCGTCCTCTTCGGCTAAAATAGTTCTCACATAAAGTCCTCTATTATCCAATTAATTAACCGTTTTAAAAGCTAAACAAATAAATAGCTTGCTAACGAAGCTAACCGGCTAACGTTTGTCATCCGTCCAGCCACTCCTCAAGCTCCCTACGGACAGGAAAAACAAGAAGTACCAAAGAGGTTTTAAACCGGGGAATGATATGTTTCACCTAAAGCCTTAATATTGCCAATATAGTTTATTTCGTAAATAAATAACAGATAAATAATAAATTGCGATTTCCGTTTGTTCTTACTTGTTACTGACAACTCGAGTCGTTTCTGCGTCTGCCGCCTGTTTTCAAATGTAACTGCCAGTCTCGCGAGAGGCGAGATTTGTGTTGACTACGTCATTCCGCTTCTTGTTAATTTTTTATTTATTTTTTCACCTTTATTTAACCGTCGGCCAGTTGAGAACAAGTTCTCATTTACAACTGCGACCAAGACCAAGATAAAGCAAAGCAGTGTGACACAAACAACTACACAGAGTTACACATGGAATAAACAAACGTACAGTCAATAATACAATAGAAGAAAAAAAGGCTTTACCCAGCTCCTTTCCGACCATTCACAAGTCCGAGTGTGAATCATTTTTTTTTTTTTTTTTTTACAACAAAATGGGAAAATATATAATTGCACCACCATCTAATCCTAAATACACACCACTATCCCCAACAAACCCACCACCCCTTCCCACTACTTTGACCCAAACAGATCAACACCGTGCTCCCCCTTAGTTGTTTGAAAAATGCAAAATTATGTATGGGGGTTCATCCCCGCTCAAGGCCACCCCCCAGCCATCCACACCTAGTACTTTGTGCCTCCTCCGATTTTGGGGGTGCATGACGCCCCTGAAAGCACTATAGAGGGTTCTCTAAGCCCTCAGAGAATTGCAAATATAACCCCCTTCACCCCACAATGGACATTTATCCTCCCTGCCCCTCGCCTGGGCCTCCATCACCCTGCCCCTCACAATGGACATTTATCCACCTGGGCCTCCATCGCCCTGCCCCTCACAATGGACATTCGTCTGCCTGCCCCATCCATCACCCTGCCCCTCACAATGGGCATTTATCCACCTGGGCCTCCATCGCCCTGCCCCTCACAATGGGCATTTATCCACCTGGGCCTCCATCGCCCTGCCCCTCACAATGGACATTTATCCACCTGGGCCTCCATCGCCCTGCCCCTCACAATGGACATTTATCTGCCTGCATGACATATTTTCTGAAATGTGAAATGTACTTATTTTTCTATTTTGAGTAAGCCTAAATGTGTTATTTATTTTATAGACTTGCTAAAGTTTATAACAAACTGTTTTTGTTTTGTCATTATGGGATATTGTGTGAAGATTGATGAGGGGGATTTTTAATTATTTTATTTTTAAATCCATTTGAGAATAAAGTCTGTAAAGTGGATAGAAGTCAAGGGGTCTGAATACTTTCAGTGTGTCTCTATCTGCATGCCAGGCCGTCTGTCTGCCTGTCTGTTGTTTCCCGGGCTGTGAAGGCCGCAGCTGTTCGCGTGCTGGCAGCTGTACGGTAAGGAATGGAGGTCAGAACAGAACACACCCGTGGGAAGGGCACGAGGCTCCACTCTGTCTCTACTCACCAAACCACTGTATTCCTGTTATTTAGGTCGGCAGCGGGAACTTGAGGATGTATAGAGGGATAGAATAGTAATGGCTATACAGTAGGAGTCACTACAGACCCTGGTTCGAATCCAGGCTGTATCACAGAGGTCTAAGGGCACTGCATCTCAGTGCTAGAGGAGTCACTACAGACACCCTGGTTCGAATCCAGGCTGTATCACAGAGGTCTAAGGGCACTGCATCTCAGTGCTAGAGGAGTCACTACAGACCCTGGTTCGAATCCAGGCTGTATCACAGAGGTCTAAAGGCACTGCATCTCAGTGCTAGAGGAGTCACTACAGACACCCTGGTTCGAATCCAGGCTGTATCACAGAGGTCTAAGGCACTGCATGTCAGTGCTAGAGGAGTCACTACAGACACCCTGGTTCGAATCCAGGCTGTATCACAGAGGTCTAAAGGCACTGCATCTCAGTGCTAGAGGAGTCACTACAGACACCCTGGTTCGAATCCAGGCTGTATCACAGAGGTCTAAAATAAGCACTGCATCTCAGTGCTAGAGGAGTCACTACAGACACCTGGTTCGAATCCAGGCTGTATCAATGACGGTCTAACAGGCACTGCATGTCAGTGCTAGAGGACAGTCACTACAGACACCCTGGTTCGAATCCAGGCTGTATCTACAGAGGTCTAAGGCACTGCATCTCAGTGCTAGAAAAGTCACTACAGACCCTGGTTTAACGAATCCAGGCTGTATCACAGAGGTCTAAGGGCACTGCATCTCAGTGCTAGAGGAATTAAATGTCACTACAGACACCCTGGTATACTACTATTTTGCATTCTCAGGCTGAATTCTCAGACACAAAATAGTGATCACAATTCAAGATTCTGCATCTCAGTGCTAGAGGAGTCACTACAGACCCTGGTTAACCCAGGCTGTATCACACATCTAGTGCTGGGATCATTACAGACACCCTGGTTCGAGTCCAGGCTGTATCACAGAGGTTAAAGGCACTGCATCTCAGTGCTAGGGCTGTCATCAGACACCCTGGTTCGAATCATCACCACCGGCCCGTGATTTGAGTCCCATAGGTGCACATTTGGCCCAGCGTCGTCAGGCCTGTCATTGTAAATAAGCATTTGATCTTAACTGAGGTGCCTAGTTAAATGTATTTTTATTTAACCTTTATTTAACTAGGCAAGTCAACCCACTTAATTGAACAAATTCTTATTTTTAATGACCTCCTGCAGGGCTAGTGGGTTAACTGCCTGTTCAGGGCTTTATCTGACAGATTTGTACCTTGTCAGCTCGGGGTATGAACTTGCAACCTTCCGGTTGACTAGGCCAATCGCTCTAACCACTAGGCTACCCTGAAAGGTTAATTTAAAAAATTAACCCGCTGCATTTAGGCCGGCCTAGGATATTAACCTGCTGTGCATTGACCTCTGCAGGGCTACAGATGTAGGGTCTTAATTTGAGGGCAGTTTGCTATAACAGGAAAATAATCATGCAGGGCTTTATGTGAATTAAATGTGGATATATATACAACCTTGAATATACTACTATTTTGCATTTCCTGCGGCGCATTGACCTCTGCAGGGCTTCTCAGCAACAAAATAGTGATCAAATTAAGATTCCTACATCTGTATGTAGGGCTGTATCTGGGATGTTAACCCGCTGTGTATTGACCTCCTGCAGGGCTTTATCTAGGATGTTAACCCGCTGTGCATTGACCTCCTGCAGGGCGAGATATAGGATATTAACCGCTGTGCATTGACCTCCTACAGGGCTGTATCTGGGATATTAACCCGCTGTGCATTGACCTCCTGCAGGGCTAGATCTGGGATATTAACCCGCTGTGCATTGACCTCCTGCAGGGCTTTATCTAGGATGTTAACCCGCTGTGTATTGACCTCCTACAGGGCTTTATCTGGGATATTAACCCGCTGTGCATTGACCTCCTGCAGGGCGAGATCTAGGATATTAACCCGCTGTGCATTGACCTCCTGCAGGGCGAGATCTAGGATATTAACCCGCTGTGCATTGACCTCCTACAGGGCTAGATATAGGATATTAACCGCTGTGCATTGACCTCCTACAGGGCTGTATCTGGGATATTAACCCGCTGTGCATTGACCTCCTGCAGGGCTTTATCTAGGATGTTAACCCGCTGTGTATTGACCTCCTACAGGGCTAGATATAGGATATTAACCGCTGTGCATTGACCTCCTACAGGGCTGTATCTGGGATATTAACCCGCTGTGCATTGACCTCCTGCAGGGCTTTATCTAGGATGTTGACCCGCTGTGTATTGACCTCCTACAGGGCTTTATCTAGGATATTTACCCGCTGTGCATTGACCTCCTACAGGGCTAGATATAGGATATTAACCCGCTGTGCATTGACCTCCTGCAGGGCTTTATCTAGGATATTAACCCGCTGTGCATTGACCTCCTGGAGGGCTAGATATAGGATATTAACCCGCTGTGCATTGACCTCCTGCAGGGCTAGTCTGGGATATTAACCCGCTGTGCATTGACCTCCTGGAGGGCTAGATATAGGATATTAACCCGCTGTGCATTGACCTCCTACAGGGCTTTATCTAGGATATTAACCCGCTGTGCATTGACCTCCTGGAGGGCTAGATATAGGATATTAACCCGCTGTGCATTGACCTCCTGCAGGGCTAGATATAGGATATTAACCCGCTGTGCATTGACCTCCTACAGGGCTAGATATAGGATATTAACCCGCTGTGCATTGACCTCCTGCAGGGCTAGATCTGGGATATTACCCCGCTGTGCATTGACCTCCTGGAGGGCTAGATATAGGATATTAACCCGCTGTGCATTGACCTCCTGCAGGGCTAGATATAGGATATTAACCCGCTGTGCATTGACCTCCTACAGGGTTAGTACAGGATAGAATGTGATACAGGATAGAATGTGATCTTGGATAGAATGTGATACAGGATAGAATGTGATCTAGGATAGAATGTGATACAGGATAGAATGTGATCTAGAATAGAATGTGATACAGGACAGAATGTGATACAGGATAGAATGTGGTATAGGATAGAATGTGATACAGGATATAATGTGATATAGGATAGAATGTGATATAGGATAGAATGTGATATAGGATAGAATGTGATATAGGATAGAATGTGATACAGGATAGAATGTGATACAGGATAGAATGTGATCTAGGATAGAATGTGATCTAGGATAGAATGTGATACGAATGTGATATAGGATAGAATGTGATACAGGATAGAATGTGATACTGGATAGAATGTGATACAGGATAGAATGTGATACAGGATAGAATGTGATCTAGGATAGAATGTGATCTAGGATAGAATGTGATACGAATGTGATATAGGATAGAATGTGATACCTCCTGGATAGATCTGTGATACTGGATTTAGAATGTGATAAATGATAGAATGTGATCTATGACATCCAGTGGAATGTGATACAGGATAGAATGTGATATAGGATAGAATGTTATACAGGATAGAATGTGATACAGGATAGAATGTGCCTGGCAGGAGTTTGTTCCACCATTGTGGGCCATACAGGATTTTGAGAATGTGTGCATACAGGGCTATATAATGTGATATAGGGCTAGATATAGGATATTAACCCGTGATATGAATGTGATACAGGATAGAATGTGATATAGGATAGAATGTGATATTAACCGGATAGACCTGTGATCTAGGATATTAATGTGATACCGCTGTGCATTGACCTCTGCAATGTGATATAGGATAGAATGTGATACTGGATAGAATGTGATATAGGATAGCTTGTGATATAGGATATTAATGTGCATTGACCGGGCTAGATATAGATATTAACCGCTGTGATCTAGGGCTAGATAGGAATGTGATACAGGGCTAGAATGTGATATAGGATAGAATGTGATACCGTATAGAATGTGATCTAGGATAGAATGTGATACGAATGTGATATAGGATAGAATGTGATACAGGATAGAATGTGATACAGAATAGAATGTGATACAGAATAGAATGTGATACAGGATAGAATGTGATCTAGGATAGAATGCGATACGAATGTGATATAGGATAGAATGTGATACTGGATGGAATGTGATACAGGATAGAATGTGATTCAGGATAGAATGTGATATAGGATAGAATGTGATACGAATGTGATATAGGATAGAATGTGATACCGGATAGAATGTGATCTAGGATAGAATGTGATACCGGATAGAATGTGATATAGGATAGAATGTGATACCGGATAGAATGTGATCTAGGATAGAATGTGATACGAATGTGATATAGGATAGAATGTGATACTGGATAGAATGTGATATAGGATAGAATGTGATATAGGATAGAATGTGATACCGGATAGAATGTGATCTAGGATAGAATGTGATACAGGATAGAAAGTGATATAGGATAGAATGTGATACCGGATAGAATGTGATCTAGGATAGAATGTGATACGAATGTGATATAGGATAGAATGTGATACTGGATAGAATGTGATACAGGATAGAATGTGATACAGAATAGAATGTGATACAGGATAGAATGTGATACGAATGTGATATAGGATAGAATGTGATACTGGATGGAATGTGATACAGGATAGGAGGTGATACAGGATAGAATGTGATATAGGATAGAATGTGATCTAGGATAGAATGTGATCTAGGATAGAATGTGATACAGGATAGAATGTGATACGAATGTGATACAAATGTGATATAGGATAGAATGTGATACTGGATGGAATGTGATACAGGATAGAATGTGATACGAATGTGATATAGGATAGAATGTGATACTGGATGGAATGTGATACAGGATAGAATGTGATACAGGATAGAATGTGATATAGGATAGAATCCCTTTTGAATTAAAACGTTGATGGAGGCTATACTGGACCTAGTGAATAGGTGTAGAACAATACATATGGACTTATTAAACAGACTTATCACTGGTATAGGCAGGGAGTTCACCTGCAAATACTCCTGATGAATCCATGCAAATAAGTCAATTGATTAATTGAAACGCCTTTCATCCTGTGTGCGTGTGTGTGTGTTTGTGTGTGTGCGTGCGTGTGTTTTGTGTGAGTGTGTGTGTGGACCGACACTACAGCAGAACCGGGGAGGGGCGTAGCAGCACTGCAGCAGTGCGCTCTGTTCGAGAGGGAGAGCGCGAGCTGTCTACGGTGATGTTCCATACGCCCTCTCCGCCCCTGCTGCTCGAGAGACAGGTGGTCGGGACACATGCCTTCATCCTCGAGCGCTCCCCGGTTAAAAGAAGAAAACAAATCGGTTGACAGACAGCGGTGGGACTGCTATCGTGAGGCAAGCGCGTCCCCGATGGAATTGGAGCCGGTGACCTCCGCGCAGCGAGCACTGGGCAGAGGAGAGAGAGGGAAAGCAAGTTGGCGAGAGAACCTTACCGATTTACGTTTACGTTTCTCACCATGACTATTGCGCTGGCTGCTTTTCCGCCGCAGCGGGGGATTGTTATTCACTTACAGACGGAAGAAACACACAAACCTCTGAGGCAAACCGGAGAGAGAGCATTACCGGGAATTTCCTTTTGTTCCATTATTCATTTGGATCCTAATAGCTGTTGGAAGTTGTCTCGTGGGGATTATGATGGCTTCGGGTGCCGGTAAAGCCCCGCAGCCCCCCGGGCCAGGCTCCGGTAGCCTTAACGGGACTGCAGCAGACTTACCGAACATAGAGCAGGAGCTGTATGACTATCAGATGCATGGCAAGATGTGCAAGAAGATAGCTCAGCTAACCAAGGTATGAGACAGGGGAGATAGAAGATATAGCTCAGATAACCAAGGTATGAGACAGGGAGATAGAAGATATAGCTCAGATAACCAAGGTATGATACAGGGGAGTACGACTGGACAGAGAGATAGATAAAGATAGCTCAGCTAGGTAAGACTGGACAGAGAGATAGATAACTCAGCTAGGTAAGACTGGACAGAGATATAGATAGATAACTCAGCTGGTAAGACTGGACAGAGAGATAGATAACTCAGCTAGGTAAGACTGGACAGAGAGATAGATAACTCAGCTGGTAAGACTGGACAGAGAGATAGATAACTCAGCTGGTAAGACTGGACAGAGAGATAGATAACTCAGCTGGTAAGACTGGACAGATAGATAACTCAGCTGGAAAGACTGGACAGAGAGATAGATAACTCAGCTGGTAAGACTGGACAGAGAGATAGATAACTCAGCTGGTAAGACTGGACAGAGAGATAGATAACTCAGCTGGTAAGACTGGACAGAGAGATAGATAACTCAGCTGGTTAGACTGGACAGAGAGATAGATAACTCAGCTGGTAAGACTGGACAGAGAGATAGATAACTCAGTTGGTAAGACTGGACAGATAGATAGATAACTCAGCTGGTAAGACTGGACAGAGAGATAGATAACTCAGCTAGGTAAGACTGGACAGAGAGATAGATAACTCAAGAGAGATAGATAACTCAGCTGGTAAGACGGGACAGAGAGATAGATAACTCAGCTGGTAAGACTGGACAGAGAGATAGATAACTCAGCTGGTAAGACTGGACAGAGAGATAGATAACTCAGCTGGTAAGACTGGACAGAGAGATAGATAACTCAGCTGGTAAGACTGGACAGAGAGATAGATAACTCAGCTGGTAAGACTGGACAGAGAGATAGATAACTCAGCTGGTAAGACGGGACAGAGAGATAGATAACGCAGCTGGTTAGACTGGACAGATAGATAGATAACTCAGCTGGTTAGACTGGACAGAGAGATAGATAACTCAGCTGGTAAGACTGGACAGTGATGATAACTCAGCTGGTTGTGTGGACAGATGATGATAACTCAGCTGGTTAGACTGGACAGAGATAGATAACTCAGCTGGTAAGACTGGACAGAGATAGATAACTCAGCTGGTAAGACTCATGACAATTTGACTGGTCAGCCATTTCCCACGTGTCTGTGTGTATTAGAATTGATGTTCATCAGTGGTAGGCTGGCCCTGTGTGTGTGTCTGTCTGTCTGTGCCTGGTGAGTGGTACCTGAACTTTGACTGGTCAGCATTTGTGTCTGTGTGTATTAGAATTGATGTTCATCAGCACTGGAAGGCTGGCCCTGCCTGCCTGCCTGCCTGCCTGCCTGCCTGCCTGCCTGTCTGTCTGTCTGTCTGTCTGTCTGTCTGTCTGTCTGTCTGTCTGTCTGTCTGTCTGTCTGTCTGCCTGTCTGCCTGTCTGTCTGTCTGTCTGTCTGCCTGTCTGCCTCTCTGTCTGCCTGCCTGTCTGCCTGTCTGCCTGTCTGTCTGCCTGTCTGTCTGTCCGCCTATTTTAAACGAAACATGATAAAGTCTTAATGAAGCCTTCCTGAACCCATTATAACACCTCTATAGATCCTTCATTGATCCCTCAGAACCAATGATCTCTTCTAAAAGGCCTGGGAGTCGTGATCCATTCTCCTGATGCAGGAAACAAATCACTGGTGGTCTGTTTCTATTGGCTGATAGTGTTGTTATTAGAAGGTGTTGGTCTGTTTCTATTGGCTGATAGTGTTGCTATTAGAAGGTGTTGGTCTGTTTCTATTGGCTGATAGTGTTGCTATTAGAAGGTGGTGGTCTGTTTCTATTGGCTGATAGTGTTGCTATTAGAAGGTGTTGGTCTGTTTCTATTGGCTGATAGTGTTGTTATTAGAAGGTGTTGGTCTGTTTCTATTGGCTGATAGTGTTGCTATTAGAAGGTGGTGGTCTGTTTCTATTGGCTGATAGTGTTGCTGTTAGAAGGTGTTGGTCTGTTTCTATTGGCTGATAGTGTTGCTGTTAGAAGGTGTTGGTCTGTTTCTATTGGCTGATAGTGTTGCTGTTAGAAGGTGTTGGTCTGTTTCTATTGGCTGATAGTGTTGTTATTAGAAGGTGGTGGTCTGTTTCTATTGGCTGATAGTGTTGCTATTAGAAGGTGTTGGTCTGTTTCTATTGGCTGATAGTGTTGCTATTAGAAGGTGTTGGTCTGTTTCTATTGGCTGATAGTGTTGCTATTAGAAGGTGGTGGTCTGTTTCTATTGGCTGATAGTGTTGCTATTAGAAGGTGTTGGTCTGTTTCTATTGGCTGATAGTGTTGCTATTAGAAGGTGTTGGTCTGTTTCTATTGGCTGATAGTGTTGCTATTAGAAGGTGTTGGTCTGTTTCTATTGGCTGATAGTGTTGCTATTAGAAGGTGTTGGTCTGTTTCTATTGGCTGATAGTGTTGCTATTAGAAGGTGTTGGTCTGTTTCTATTGGCTGATAGTGTTGCTATTAGAAGGTGTTGGTCTGTTTCTATTGGTTGATAGTGTTGTTATTAGAAGGTGTTAGTGATAGTGTTGTTATTTGAGACAGACAGACAGACAGACAGACAGACAGACAGACAGACAGACAGACAGACAGACAGGCAGGCAGGCAGGCAGGCAGGCAGGCAGGCAGGCAGGCAGACAGACAGGCAGACATGAGGTAGGTCTAAAGATAACTACCAGCATGCTGCACTATGTCGAAAACGGAAGGGGGGAGGTACCCTACACACACCTGATTAAACTACTGATTCAACTACTGATTCAACTACTGATTCAACTACTGATTAAACTAATGGTTAAACTACTGATTAAACTACTGATTAAACTACTGGTTAAACTACTGGTTAAACTACTGATTAAACTACTGGTTAAACTACTGATTAAACTACTGACTAAACTACTGGTTAAACTACTGGTTAAACTACTGATTAAACTACTGGTTAAACTACTGATTAAACTACCGATTAAACTACCGATTAAACTACTGACTAAACTACTGATTAAACTACTGATTAAACTACTGGTTAAACTACTGATTAAACTACTGATTAAACTACTGATTAAACTACTGATTAAACTACTGGTTAAACTACTGATTAAACTACTGATTAAACTACTGGTTAAACTACTGGTTAAACTACTGATTAAACTACTGATTAAACTACTGGTTAAACTACTGATTAAACTACTGGTTAAACTTCTGATTAAACTACTGATTAAACTTATTTTCCAGTACCCTACACACACCTGGTTAAATTACTGATTAAACTACTGATTAAACTACTGATTAAACTACTGGTTAAACTACTGGTTAAACTACTGATTAAACTACTGGTTAAACTACTGGTTAAACTACTGATTAAACTACTGATTAAACTACTGGTTAAACTACTGATTAAACTACTGATTAAACTACTGGTTAAACTACTGGTTAAACTACTGATTAAACTACTGGTTAAACTACTGGTTAAACTACTGATTAAACTACTGGTTAAACTACTGATTAAACTACTGACTAAACTACTGATTAAACTACTGGTTAAACTACTGATTAAACTACTGGTTAAACTACTGATTAAACTACTGATTAAACTACTGGTTAAACTACTGGTTAAACTACTGATTAAACTACTGGTTAAACTACTGATTAAACTACTGGTTAAACTACAGATTAAACTGCTGATTAAGGACAGTGGACAGAGAGCCTGGTAGTTGGACCTAATACTACAGATGGTATTTGGGTCCATGTTAGTGGACGTTAGTTATTGGGTAATAGCGTCTTGGCTGGGTGGTGTGGATTCACTAAAGCCTCTTGGGTAATAGCGTCTAGGCTGGGTGGTGTAGCTTCACTAAAGCCTCTTGGGTAATAGCGTCTAGGCTGGGTGGTGTGGATTCACTAAAGCCTCTTGGGTAATAGCGTCTAGGCTGGGTGGTGTGGCTTCACTAAAGCCTCTTGGGTAATAGCGTCTAGGCTGGGTGGTGTAGCTTCACTAAAGCCTCTTGGGTAATAGCGTCTAGGCTGGGTGGTGTAGATTCACTAAAGCCTCTTGGGTAATAGCGTCTTGTCTGGGTGGTGTGGCTTCACCAAAGCCTCTTGGGTAATAGCGTCTTGTCTGGGTGGTGTGGCTTCACTAAAGCCTCTTGGGTAATAGCGTCTAGGCTGGGTGGTGTGGATTCACTAAAGCCTCTTGGGTAATGTCTCTTGGGGGGTGAGAGTGAGGGTGATACGCAGGGAATGTCTGACAGTGCTGTACCAGCCGTGTACCGCAGACAGAGAGGCGTCACCATAAAATACACACACACACACACACACACACAAACACCCACCCCTCCCCCCGCTCCAGAGGGAAAGTGAGTCGTCTGGGTCCGTTCTAGTCTATGATGACACTGGGTGGACACTGTAGCTGGGGCGGTTAGACTAGTGGTTAGAGTGTAGAGGAGGTAGGTAGTCTAGTGGTTAGAGTGTAGAGGTGGCAGGTAGTCTAGTGGTTAGAGTGTAGAGGAGGCAGGTAGCATAGTGGTTAGAGTGTGGAGGAGGTAGGTAGTCTAGTGGTTAGAGTGTAGGGGTGGCAGGTAGCCTAGTGGTTAGAGTGTAGAGGAGGCAGGTAGCCTAGTGGTTAGAGTGTAGAGGAGGCAGGTAGCCTAGTGGTTAGAGTGTAGAGGAGGCAGGTCGCCTAGTGGTTAGAGTGTAGAGGAGGCAGGTAGCCTACCAGTTAACCCACTGTTCCTAGACCAGTTAACCCACTGTTCCTAGACCAGTTAACCCACTGTTCCTAGACCAGTTAACCCACTGTTCCTAGACCAGTTAACCCACTGTTCCTAGACCAGTTAACCCACTGTTCCTAGACCAGTTAACCCACTGTTCCTAGACCAGTTAACCCACTGTTCCTAGACCAGTTAACCCACTGTTCCTAGACCAGTTAACCCACAGTTCCTAGACCAGTTAACCCACAGTTCCTAGACCAGTTAACCCACTTTTCCCCGGTAGGACGTCATTGTAAATAAGAATTTGTTCTTAACTGACTTGCCTAGTTAAATAAAGGTAAAAAAATATATATATTAAATAAATATACTATACACATCCTGAATGACTTCTAGTAACATGTGATTTAAAACATGGCTACTGATTGATCAACTCAATACATATCGATAGATATCAACCTGAATATGAATCTCTTTCCTGTTGTCTCACCTCCGTCCTCCCCTCTTTTAATCAAAACGTCAGGTGATCTATTCTCTGAACACCAAGAACGAAGAGCAGGAGGCGGCCCTTCAGGCCGTCAGCCACGCCCACCAGGAAGAGCTGAGGCGGATTACCACGGGGACGTGTACCGAGGGGAGGAGTCGGTAGTGCTTAGGACACGCCTCTCAGAGCTGCAGGAAACTCTAGCTCAGGTACCCCGTCTGTCCGTCCAACATGCCCATCTGTTACCCAGTCTGTTCCACCACAGGTTAATTAACTCTGTGTGTCTCTACACCTCCAGGTTCAGGTAGACTTTGAGAGCTACCGTGTCCAGGCAGAGGAGAGGGATCGTGGGGTAGAGGCAGAGCTTAAGAGGGACTATGAGGAAAAGCTCCAGGCTCTGGGGCTGGAGAGACAGGAGACCCAGGCCCAACTCAACACGGCCCACGACGAGAGTCTCCGACTGGGGAGAGAACTGGAGACGGCTGGGGAGGCTGCGCAGTGCCTGGAGGTTCAGTGTGACGAACTACGGAGGAAAGGAGAAGAGGAGCGAGGGAAAGGGAAGGAGGAGGAGACGGAGAGAATGCGACTCCTCTCGGAGGAGGTGAAGACTCTGAGGAAAGGGAAGGAGCAAGCAGAGGAAGAGAGGGAGAGAGCAGTGAGAGAGGAGAGGGAGAAGTGGGAGACGAGGATGAAGGAGGTGACAGAGGAGAAGGAGGAGTTGAAGAGGAGCATGGAGGAGGCGCGCAGGGAGGAGAGACGGCAGTGGGAGGAGAGAGAGGAGGAGGAGAAGAGAGGGATGAGTACAGTACTGAGAGAGAGAGTGAGGAAGGCGGAGGGAGAGATGGAGGGCAGTCTGCAGCGACTCAACGAGAGCAAGAGACACGCTGCCAAACTACAGGGCAGAATACAGGTACTCAACCTAACAGAGTACAGGTACTCACACTAACAGAATACAGGTACTCACACTAACAGAATACAGGTACTCACCCTAACAGGACAGAATACAGGTACTCACCCTAACAGGACAGAATACAGGTACTCACCCTAACAGGACAGACTACAGGTACTCACCATAACAGGACAGACTACAGGTACTCACCCTAACAGACTACAGGTACTCACCCTAACAGAATACAGGTACTCACCCTAACAGAATACAGGTACTCACCCTAACAGGACAGACTACAGGTACTCACCCAAACAGAATACAGGTACTCACCCTAACAGGACAGAATACAGGTACTCACCCTAACAGAATACAGGTACTCACCCTAACAGAATACAGGTACTCACCCTAACAGAATACAGGTACTCACCCTAACAGAATACAGGTACTCACCCTAACAGAATACAGGTACTCACCCTAACAGAATACAGGTACTCACCCTAACAGAATACAGGTACTCACCCTAACAGAATACAGGTACTCACCCTAACAGACTACAGGTACAGAATACAGGTACTCAGCCTAACAGAATACAGGTACTCACCCTAACAGAATACAGGTACTCACCCTAACAGAATACAGGTACTCACCCTAACAGAATACAGGTACTCACCCTAACAGAATACAACCCTAACAGGACAGAATACAGGTACTCACCCTAACAGGACAGAATACAGGTACTCACCCTAACAGAATACAGGTACTCACCCTAACAGACTACAGGTACTCACCCTAACAGAATACAGGTACTCACCCTAACAGAATACAGGTACTCACACTAACAGAATACAGGTACTCACCCTAACAGAATACAGGTACAGAATACAGGTACTCACCCTAACAGAATACAGGTACTCACCCTAACAGAATACAGGTACTCACACTAACAGGGCAGAATACAGGTACTCACCCTAACAGAATACAGGTACTCACCCTAACAGAATACAGGTCCTCACCCTAACAGAATACAGGTACTCACCCTAACAGAATACAGGTACTCACCCTAACAGAATACAGGTACTCACACTAACAGAATACAGGTACTCACCCTAACAGAATACAGGTACTCACACTAACAGAATACAGGTACTCACCCTAACAGAATACAGGTACTCACCCTAACAGAATACAGGTACTCACCCTAACAGAAAACAGGTACTCACCCTAACAGAATACAGGTACTCACCCTAACAGGACAGAATACAGGTATTCACACTAACAGGACAGAATACAGGTACTCACCATAACAGGACAGAATACAGGTACTCACCCTAACAGGACAGAATACAGGTACTCACCCTAACAGGACAGAATACAGGTACTCACCCTAACAGGACAGAATACAGGTACTCACCCAAACAGGACAGAATACAGGTACTCACCCTATCAGAATACAGGTACTCACCCTAACAGGACAGAATACAGGTACTCACCGTAACAGAATACAGGTACTCACCCTAACAGAATACAGGTACTCACCCTAACAGAATACAGGTACTCACCCTCTTACAGGACATAATACAGGTACTCACCCTAACAGGACATAATACAGGTACTCACCCTATCAGAATACAGGTACTCACCCTAACAGGACATAATACAGGTACTCACCCTAACAGGACATAATACAGGTACTCACCCTAACAGGACAGAATACAGGTACTCACCCTAACAGAATACAGGTACTCACCCTAACAGAAAACAGGTACTCACCCTAACAGAATACAGGTTCTCACCCTAACAGACTACAGGTACTCACCCTAACAGGACAGAATACCGGTGCTCACCCTAACAGGACAGAATACAGGTACTCACCCTAACATGACAGAAAACAGGTACTCACCCTAACAGAATACAGGTACTCACCCTAACAGAATACAGGTACTCACCCTAACATGACAGAAAACAGGTACTCACCCTAACAGAATACAGGTACTCACCCTAACAGAATACAGGTACTCACCCTAACAGGACAGAATACCGGTGCTCACCCTAACAGGACAGAATACAGGTACTCACCCTAACAGGACAGAATACAGGTACTCACCCTAACATGACAGAATACAGGTACTCACCCTAACATGACAGAATACAGGTACTCACCCTAACAGAATACAGGTACTCACCCTATCAGGACAGAATACAGGTACTCACCCTAACAGGACATAATACAGGTACTCACCCTAACAGGACAGAATACAGGTACTCACCCTAACAGAATACAGGTACTCACCCTAACAGAAAACAGGTACTCACCCTAACAGGACATAATACAGGTACTCACCCTAACAGAATACAGGTACTCACCCTAACAGAAAACAGGTACTCACCCTAACAGGACAGAATACCGGTGCTCACCCTAACAGGACAGAAAACAGGTACTCACCCTATCAGGACAGAATACAGGTACTCACCCAAACAGGACAGAATACAGGTACTCACCCTAACAGGACAGAATACAGGTACTCACCCTAACAGAATACAGGTACTCACCCTATCAGGACAGAATACAGGTACTCACCCTATCAGGACAGAATACAGGTACTCACCCTAACAGAATACAGGTACTCACCCTATCAGGACAGAATACAGGTACTCACCCTATCAGGACAGAATACAGGTACTCACCCTAACAGAATACAGGTACTCACCCTATCAGGACAGAATACAGGTACTCACCCTAACAGAATACAGGTACTCACCCTAACAGGACAGAATACAGGTACTCACCCTATCAGGACAGAATACAGGTACTCACCCTAACAGGACAGAATACAGGTACTCACCCTAACAGAATACAGGTACTCACCCTAACAGGACAGAATACAGGTACTCACCCTATCAGGACAGAATACAGGTACTCACCCTAACAGGACAGAATACAGGTACTCACCCTAACAGAATACAGGTACTCACCCTAACAGGACAGAATACAGGTACTCACCCTAACAGAATACAGGTACTCACCCTAACAGGACAGAATACAGGTACTCACCCTAACAGAATACAGGTACTCACCCTAACAGAATACAGGTACTCACCCTAACAGGACAGAATACAGGTACTCACCCTAACAGGACAGAATACAGGTACTCACCCTAACAGAATACAGGTACTCACCCTAACAGAATACAGGTACTCACCCTAACAGAATACAGGTACTCACCCTAACAGAATACAGGTACTCACCCTAACAGAATACAGGTACTCACCCTAACAGAATACAGGTACTCACCCTAACAGGACAGAATACAGGTACTCACCCTAACAGAATACAGGTACTCACCCTAACAGGACAGAATACAGGTACTCACCCTAACAGGACAGAATACAGGTACTCACACTGTGGTTTTACTATCATTTTGGGGAACAATAACATTTATTTCCATTCAAAATCATTTTTTCCCTGACCCGTAATCCTAACCCTAACCCCAAACCCGAAAACGAAACATAAACCTAACCCCCAGTAACTGTGTGAACCTTCTAGCCCTGCTACTTCCTGTTTCCCTGTGTGAACCTCACCCTCTACTTCCTGTTTCCCTGTGTGAACCTTATCTACTTCCTGTTTCAAATTTACTTCTGGTTTCCCTGTGTGATTTACCAAATCACGAGAGCAAACGACACACAAGTCAGAGTTATTATCACAAAGTCCATCTTTAATTATATGAGCTCCATCACAACCCTGTGACTCTCAGATCAATTCAGTATCTATCAATGAATTCTCTGAGAGTCCTTTACACATTGCAACTGAGATCCTTTATAGCAAAGACACACATAGCCAGACAGCATTGGCCATAATTTATCGTTCAGCTTTGTCTCCTAAACTATGTTCTTTTCTCAAACTCAGAACCATAAACAAATCCTCACATCAACAGGCATATATCAAATCCACCCCTCCTTGACAAGATCACAGAGACACACTGACTGGCACACAGACATTGTGGAGCCAAGAGATACACGCTTGACCTCTCCCCTCTCTCCGGCCTAAGCAACTTAGTCCTGAAAGAGAACAGATACTGCAACCCTGCCACAGTATTATACAAACACATTCTGATGAGAAGTAACTTACAAACATATGATGAATATAAAACATCTTACCGATGTTACCAACTAATTCGGATTATTCCCCAACAACCTCACCCTCTACTTCCTGTTTCCCTGTGTGAACATCATCCTCTACTTCCTGTTTCCCTGTGTGAAGCTCACCCTCTACTTCCTGTTTCCCTGTGTTAACCTCACCCTCTACTTCCTGTTTCCCTGTGTGAACCTCACCCTCTACTTCCTGTTTCCCTGTGTGAACCTCATCCTCTACTTCCTGTTTCCCTGTGTGAAGCTCACCCTCTACTTCCTGTTTCCCTGTGTGAACCTCACCCTCTACTTCCTGTTTCCCTGTGTGAACCTCACCCTCTACTTCCTGTTTCCCTGTGTGAAGCTCACCTACTACTTCCTGTTTCCCTGTGTGAAGCTCACCCTCTACTTCCTGTTTCCCTGTGTGAACCTCACCCTCTACTTCCTGTTTCCCTGTGTGAACCTCACCCAACTACTTCCTGTTTCCCTGTGTGAATCTCACCCTCTACTTCCTACTATCTCTCTCTCTCTCTAGGACCTGGAGGAGGAGTTGGAGTCGGGGAGGAGGCGTGTCTCGGGGGCAGAGGGTGGGGCTAAGAGGGCATGGGAGGAGTTAGTCGTGGCCAAAGAGAGACTACTGCTGCAGGAGGAGGAGCTGCAGAGCAAATCAGGTAATCAATCAACTAATCAATCAACTAATCAAGCAATTAATACATTAATGCAAAAATACATTAATAAAACTATCTAAGCATCAATCAATCAATTAACACGTAAATACATTATAAAACAATCTATGAATCAATCAATTAATCAATTAATCCATCAATACATTAATAAAACAATCTATGAATTAATCAATCAATTAATCAATTATTCAATTAATTAATCAATGATTACATAAATACATTCATAAAGCAACCTATGAATCAATCAACCAATTAATCAATTATTCAATCAAACAATTAATACACCAATCAATCAACCAATCACTCAATCCATTAATCGATAAATCAATCAACCATCCAATAATTGTATCAATCATTCAATAAAGGAGTTTAAAATGTAATGTAACGTGTATGTCCTTCTGTGAACGTATTTGTGCATTCCGTGTGTGTGTGTGTGTGTGTCAGAGGAGCTGCTGAGTCGTGGTGTGTGTGAGGGTGTGTGTGTGAACGTGGAGGAGTTGAAAGGTCAGGTGAACAAACTGCAGAGCAGGAACAGAGAGCTGGAGTTGCAGAGCAGCGGGAGAAACAACGACTACGCCAGACAGGTAGACACACACACACACACACACACACACTCACACTCACACGCACACACACACACACACACACACACACACACACACACACACACACACACACACACCCCCACACACACCAACTTTGAACTTTGAATGAATTCCAGTAATGTGACAACATTCTGACCGTGTGCTCGTGTGTATGTGTGTGTGTGTGTGTGAGTGTGTGTGTGGCGTGTGAGTGTGTGTGTGTGTGTGTGTGTGCGTGTGAGTGTGTGTGTGTGTGTGTGTGTGTGTGTGTGTGTGTGTGTGTGTGTGTGTGTGTGCGTGTGAGTGTGTGTGTGTGTGTGTGTGTGTGTGTGTGTGTGTGTGTGTGTGTGTGAGTGTGTGTGTGTGTCCAGCATGCGGAGGCCCTGGCTAGTCTGCGTTCTGAGATGGTGAGGGCTCAGTCAGAGGAGCTCCGGAGAGAACGGAAACACGCGGAGGTGGAAAAGGAACAAATGCAGAAAGAGAGAGAAGAAGAGAGAGAACACCTGCAGAAAGAGAGAGAAGAAGAGAGAGACAGACTGCAGAAAGAGATAGAAGAAGAGAGAGCACGCCTGCAGAAAGAGAGAGAAGAAGAGAGAGAACACCTGCAGAAAGAGATAGAAGAGGTGAAAGGAAGAGTGACAACACAGATGGAAGGAAACACGGAGCGAGTGGAGGAGCAGAGAGAGTCTGAACCAGGAGAAGAAGAGATTGGCAGAGCAGAACGGACGAGGAAAGGAAGAGATTGAAGGAGCAGGCGGACGAGGAAAGGAAGAGATTGAAGGAGCAGGCGGACGAGGAAAGGAAGAGATTGAAGGAGCAGGTGAAGAAGGCGATAGAAGAGGTGATGAGGAAACATGCAGCTGAGCTCCACAACGCCCAGGAAGCACTGAGGAAAAACCAAGAGGTATCACACACTGGAGACAGCTGGTCTGACTGGGTCCAGACAGAACCAGACAGCTAGTCTGACTGGGTCCAGACAGAACCAGACAGCTAGTCTGACTGGGTCCAGACAGAACCGGACAGCTGGTCTGACTGGGTCCAGACAGAACCAGACAGCTAGTCTGACTGGGTCCAGACAGAACCGGACAGCTAGTCTGACTGGGTCCAGACAGAACCAGACATTACAGACAGCTGGTCTGACTGGGTCCAGACAGAACCAGACATTACAGACAGCTGGTCTGACTGGGTCCAGACAGAACCAGACAGCTAGTCTGACTGGGTCCAGACAGAACCGGACAGCTAGTCTGACTGGGTCCAGACAGAACCAGACAGCTAGTCTGACTGGGTCCAGACAGAACCAGACAGCTGGTCTGACTGGGTCCAGACAGAACCAGACATTACAGACAGCTGGTCTGACTGGGTCCAGACAGAACCAGACAGCTAGTCTGACTGGGTCCAGACAGAACCGGACAGCTAGTCTGACTGGGTCCAGACAGAACCAGACAGCTGGTCTGACTGGGTCCAGACAGAACCGGACAGCTGGTCTGACTGGGTCCAGACAGAACCAGACAGCTAGTCTGACTGGGTCCAGACAGAACCAGACAGCTAGTCTGACTGGGTCCAGACAGAACCAGACATTACAGACAGCTGGTCTGGGTCCAGACAGAACCAGACATTACAGACAGCTGGTCTGACTGGGTCCAGACAGAACCAGACATTACAGACAGCTGGTCTGACTGGGTCCAGACAGAACCAGACATTACAGACAGCTGGTCTGACTGGGTCCAGACAGAACCAGACATTACAGACAGCTAGTCTGACTGGGTCCAGACAGAACCAGACATTACAGACAGCTAGTCTGACTGGGTCCAGACAGAACCAGACATTACAGACAGCTGGTCTGACTGGGTCCAGACAGAACCAGACATTACAGACAGCTGGTCTGACTGGGTCCAGACAGAACCAGACATTACAGACAGCTAGTCTGGGTCCAGACAGAACCAGACATTACAGACAGCTAGTCTGACTGGGTCCAGACAGAACCAGACATTACAGACAGCTGGTCTGACTGGGTCCAGACAGAAGCAGACATTACAGACAGCTGGTCTGACTGGGTCCAGACAGAACCAGACATTACAGACAGCTGGTCTGACTGGGTCCAGACAGAACCAGACATTACAGACAGCTAGTCTGACTGGGTCCAGACAGAACCAGACATTACAGACAGCTGGTCTGGGTCCAGACAGAACCAGACATTACAGACAGCTAGTCTGGGTCCAGACAGAACCAGACATTACAGACAGCTAGTCTGACTGGGTCCAGACAGAACCAGACATTACAGACAGCTGGTCTGACTGGGTCCAGACAGAACCAGACATTACAGACAGCTGGTCTGACTGGGTCCAGACAGAACCAGACATTACAGACAGCTGGTCTGGGTCCAGACAGAACCAGACATTACAGACAGCTGGTCTGACTGGGTCCAGACAGAACCAGACGTTACAGACAGCTAGTCTGGGTCCAGACAGAACCAGACATTACAGACAGCTGGTCTGACTGGGTCCAGACAGAACCAGACATTACAGACAGCTAGTCTGACTGGGTCCAGACAGAACCAGACATTACAGACAGCTAGTCTGACTGGGTCCAGACAGAACCAGACATTACAGACAGCTGGTCTGACTGGGTCCAGACAGAACCAGACATTACAGACAGCTGGTCTGACTGGGTCCAGACAGAACCAGACATTACAGACAGCTAGTCTGGGTCCAGACAGAACCAGACATTACAGACAGCTGGTCTGACTGGGTCCAGACAGAACCAGACATTACAGACAGCTAGTCTGACTGGGTCCAGACAGAACCAGACATTACAGACAGCTGGTCTGACTGGGTCCAGACAGAACCAGACATTACAGACAGCTAGTCTGACTGGGTCCAGACAGAACCAGACATTACAGACAGCTGGTCTGACTGGGTCCAGACAGAACCAGACATTACAGACAGCTGGTCTGACTGGGTCCAGACAGAACCAGACATTACAGACAGCTGGTCTGGGTCCAGACAGAACCAGACATTACAGACAGCTGGTCTGACTGGGTCCAGACAGAACCAGACATTACAGACAGCTGGTCTGACTGGGTCCAGACAGAACCAGACATTACAGACAGCTGGTCTGTGTTTGTCTGTGTGTGTGTCTGTGTGTGTGTGTGTGTCTGTGTGTGTGTGTGTGTGTCTGTGTGTGTGTTGTGTGTGTCTGTGTGTGTGTGTGTGTGTGTGTGTGTGTGTGTGTGTGTGTGTGTGTGTGTGTGTGTGTGTGTGTGTGTGTGTGTGTGTGTGTGTGTGTGTGTGTGTGTGTGTGTGTGTGTGTGTGTGTGTGTGTGTGTGTGTGTGTGTGTGTGTGTGTGTGTGTGTGTCAGCAGGTGTGTGTACGTGTACAGGAGGACAGGAGGAGTGGTGAAGAGGTGTGTCGAAGGCTGCAGACTGAGAGGGAGGAGCTTAGAGACCAGCTGCAGCAGGCAACCAATCAGGTGAGAGAGGCTTTGCCTTGACAGGCTCTCCATTAAATACACATACTGTACTGACAACATTCTGACCGTGTGTGTGTGTCTGTGTGTGTGTGTCTGTGTGTGTGTCTGTGTGTGTGTGTGTCTGTGTCTGTGTGTGTGTGTGTGTGTAGATCTGGCGTTTGGAAGGAGTCATTCAGCAGCAAAGTCAGGGGTGTGTGGCCTCTGAAACTCCTCCCACCTGCGGAATCCACTGTTCCCACCTCCGAGAGGATCTGCAGCACATACAGGTACACACACACACACACACACACACACACACACACACACACACACACACACACACACACACACACACACACACACACACAGACACAAACAGACACACACACACACACACTCACACACACACAGAGACACACACACAGAGACACACACACACACACACACACAGACACACACTTAATTGTTGTCTAAATCACAGATTCGTCTTGATTGGTTTTTCAATCTCTGCTGTGTCTGATGGATGGTGTGTGTGATGGATGGTGTGTGTGTATGTGTGTGTGTGTGTGTGTGTGTGGTGTGTGTGTGTGTGTGTGTGTGTGTGTGTCTGTGTGTGTGTGTGTGTGTGTGGTGTGTCTCTGTGTGTGTGTGTGTGTCAGGAAGAGATGGAGCGACAGAGAGAGAGTTACCAGAGGGAGATGACAGGTCTGAGAACAGACAAACAGAGACTGGAGGAGAAGGTTCTAGAGCTCAACCAACAGACCCAAGAGAACACAGACAGAAACGTTCTAGAACACACCCAAGAGAACACAGACAGAAACGTTCTAGAACACAACCAAGAGAACACAGACAGAAACGTTCTAGAACACAACCAAGAGAACACAGACAGAAACGTTCCAGAACACAACCAAGGGAACACTGACAGAAACGTTCTGGAACACAACCAAGAGAACACAGACGAGAGAATCCGGTAGGTTGGAAAACTTTAAATAACGACAAAACACTATTCACCTTATGATGCCTCGCCCACATGACCCAGTTCCTGATCCAACCTAGATCTTCAACCTAGATCTTCAACCTAGATCTTCAACCTAGATCTTCAACCTAGATCTTCAACCTAGATCTTCAACCTAGATCTTCAACCTAGATCTTCAACCTAGATCTTCAACCAAGATCTTCAACCTAGATCTTCAACCTAGATCTTCAACCTAGATCTTCAACCTAGATCTTCAACCTAGATCCAACATCATTGTTTTTCCTACTTGCAGACCATTCACAGACAAGCAAAAAGTTAATTAAATATCAATGAAATTTGACAAAACTATGGAATAACGTGCACAGAATTTGAAGATATGTTAATTCGACGTTGAGGAAAATGAAAGAATAATTATAATAATAATAATAATAAGAATCATAAAGTTCCCTTTCCGTCTCTCAGTATAATATTTGTATTTATTTATTTTATATCACCTTTATTTAACCAGGTAGGCAAGTTGAGAACAAGTTCTCATTTATAACTGCGACCTGGCCAAGATAAAGCAAAGCAGTTTGACACATACAACGACACAGAGTTACACATGGAGCAAAACAAACATACAGTCAATAATACAGTATCAACAAGTCTATATACGATGTGAGCAAATGAGGTGAGATAAGGGAGGTAAAGGCAAAAAAAGGCCATGGTGGCAAAGTAAATACAGTATAGCAAGTAAAACACTGGAATGGTAGATTTGCAATGGAAGAATGTGCAAAGTAGAGAGAAATAATGGGGTGCAAAGGAGCAAAATAAATAAATTAAATAAATACAGTAGGGAAAGAGGTAGTTGTTTGGGCTAAATTATAGGTGGGCTATGTGCAGTAATCGGTGAGCTGCTCTGACAGTTGGTGCTTAAAGCTAGTGAGGGAGATAAGTGTTTCCAGTTTCAGAGATTTTTTGTAGTTCGTTCCATTCATTATATGGTGAGTCAACGCGTTTTTGAGTTTTCTTCAGGTGAATATGATTGGTCGTTGACTGCCCATGGTGTGCTATACCCACGTTTCCTCCTACAGGGAACAGTAGTTATATCCATAACTGCACGGATGGATTTCACGTAGTATAGGCGCTTGGAGACCTACGTTCATTAGCATTAGCATTCTCATAGAGAATGACTGGCGGTGTTAGCTAGTTAGCATATTAGACTGTATCTAATGGTCGTTATATATAGTCTGTATCCCTTATCAATTAAAGATCAATGCTTGAAATAGCAATGTTGTTAGACACAGAATATCAAGAGACAGAAACGGTGGAGAAATGATTTATGACGATAACATCAGGATATTTGCAGTCTGTTGTGCCACGAAGCTAACGAGCTAACACCGCCAGTCATTCTCTATGAGAATGCTAATGCTAACAAACGTCTGTTTCTGAGTGCTTATGCTACGTGAAAACAAACGTTCAAATTTTTTTCAATAATTTTCCTCAATATAGAATTAACATATCTTTTAAATACTGTACACGCTTTCTAATAGTTTTGACAAATTTAAATAATTTGCTTCTTTGTGGAAGAAGGAAGAAGAAGGAAAACAATCTCAACAATTTGGATGTGCCCTTGTGTTTTTTAATGTATTTAATCTATTTAACAAGTCTGTTAAGAACAAATTCTTAACGCTCTAACCACTAGGCTACCTGCCTCCTCTACACTCTAACCACTAGGCTACCTGCCTCCTCTACACTCTAACCACTAGTCTACCTGCCTCCCCTACACTCTAACCACTAGTCTACCTGCCTCCTCTACACTCTAACCACTAGGCTACCTGCCTCCTCTACACTCTAACCACTAGGCCACCTGCCTCCCCTACACTCTAACCACTAGTCTACCTGCCTCCCCTACACTCTAACCACTAGTCTACCTGCCTCCTCTACACTCTAACCACTAGGCTACCTGCCTCCTCTACTCTCTAACCACTAGACTACCTGCCTCCTCTACACTCTAACCACTAGGCTACCTGCCTCCTCTACACTCTAACCACTAGGCCACCTGCCTCCTCTACACTCTAACCACTAGGCTACCTGCCTCCTCTACACTCTAACCACTAGGCTACCTGCCTCCTCTACACTCTAACCACTAGACTACCTGCCTCCTCTAACCACTAGGCTACCTGCCTCCTCTACACTCTAACCACTAGGCTACCTGCCTCCTCTACACTCTAACCACTAGGCCACCTGCCTCCTCTACACTCTAACCACTAGGCTACCTGCCTCCTCTACACTCTAACCACTAGACTACCTGCCTCCTCTAACCACTAGGCTACCTGCCTCCTCTACACTCTAACCCCTAGGCTACCTGCCTCCTCTACACTCTAACCACTAGGCCACCTGCCTCCTCTACACTCTAACCACTAGGCTACCTGCCTCCTCTACACTCTAACCACTAGACTACCTGCCTCCTCTAACCACTAGGCTACCTGCCTCCTCTACACTCTAACCACTAGGCTACCTGCCTCCTCTACACTCTAACCACTAGGCTACCTGCCTCCTCTAACCACGAGGCTACCTGCCTCCTCTACACTCTAACCACTAGGCTACCTGCCTCCTCTACACTCTAACCACTAGTCTACCTGCCTCCTCTACACTCTAACCACTAGGCTACCTGCCTCCTCTAACCACTAGGCTACCTGCCTCCTCTACACTCTAACCACTAGGCTACCTGCCTCCTCTACACTCTAACCACTAGACTACCTGCCTCCTCTACACTCTAACCACTAGGCTACCTGCCTCCTCTACACTCTAACCACTAGTCTACCTGCCTCCTCTACACTCTAACCACTAGACTACCTACCTCCTCTACACTCTAACCACTAGGCTACCTGCCACCTCTACACTCTAACCACTAGACTACCTGCCTCCTCTACACTCTAACCACTAGACTACCTGCCTCCTCTAACCACTAGGCTACCTGCCACCTCTACACTCTAACCACTAGGCTACCTGCCTCCTCTACACTCTAACCACTAGACTACCTGCCTCCTCTAACCACTAGGCTACCTGCCGGCCCACTATTGTTGCCAGGGGGCCATAATTATATTCTGCAGTGTGGTCACACATTTTTACATATTGTGTGTGTGTCTCCAGGTCAGAGTGTGAGGAGCGCCTGAGGGCGGAGCTTAAGGCGGAGCTTGATGCGGCTGTTGCCACGAGCAACCAGAGAGAGCAGGAGCTGCAGACTCAACTAGCAGATCTCCAATCACAGGTAATCTACTCAACTAGTCAATCACCAATCACAGGTAATTTACTCAACTAGCCAATCACCAATCACAGGTAATTTACTCAACTAGCCAATCACCAATCACAGGTAATTTACTCAACTAGACAATCACCAATCACAGGTAATCTACTGAGATGTCTGGGGGGGTCTGATCTAACCTCACTATTGATCTGAGATGTCTGGGGGGATCTGGTCTAACCTCACTATTGATCTGAGATGTCTGGGGGGATCTGATCTAATCTCACTATTGATCTGAGACGTCCGGGGGGGATCTGTTCTAACCTCACTATTGATCTGAGACTTCCGGGGGGATCTGTTCTAACCTCACTATTGATCTGAGACTTCCGGGGGGATGTGTTCTAACCTCACTATTGATCTGAGATGTCTGGGGGGATCTGATCTAACCTCACTATTGATCTGAGATGTCTGGGGGGGTCTGATCTAACCTCACTATTGATCTGAGATGTCTGGGGGGGATCTGATCTAACCTCACTATTGATCTGAGATGTCTGGGGGGGTCTGATCTAACCTCACTATTGATCTGAGATGTCTGGGGGGTATCTGATCTAACCTCACTATTGATCTGAGATGTCTGGGGGGTCTGATCTAACCTCACTATTGATCTGAGATGTCTGGGGGTCTGTTCTAACCTCACTATTGATCTGAGATGTCTGGGGGGGTCTGTTCTAACCTCACTATTGATCTGAGATGTCTGGGGGGGTCTGATCTAACCTCACTATTGATCTGAGATGTCTGGGGGGGTCTGTTCTAACCTCACTATTGATCTGAGATGTCTGGGGGTGGGATCTGATCTAATCTCACTATTGATCTGAGACGTCCGGGGTGATCTGGTCTAACCTCACTATTGATCTGAGACGTCCGGGGGAACTGTCCTAACCTCACTATTGATCTGAGACGTCCGGTGGTCTGGTCTAACCTCACTATTGATCTGAGACGTCCGGGGGGATCTGGTCTAACCTCACTATTGATCTGAGACGTCCGGGGGGATCTGGTCTAACCTCACTATTGATCTGAGACGTCCGGGGGGATCTGTTCTAACCTCACTATTGATCTGAGACTTCTGGGGGGGATGTGTTCTAACCTCACTATTGATCTGAGACTTCCGGGGGGATGTGTACTAACCTCACTGAGATGTCTGGGGGGATCTGAGATGTCTGGGGGTGATCTGTTCTAACCTCACTATTGATCTGAGACGTCTGGAGGGGGGGTCTGATCTAACCTCACTATTGATCTGAGACGTCTGGGGGATCTGTTCTAACCTCACTATTGATCTGAGATGTCTGGAGGGGGGGGGATCTGATCTAATTTCACTATTGATCTGAGACGTCCGGGGGGATCTGTTCTAACCTCACTATTGATCTGAGATGTCTGGGGGGATCTGTTCTAACCTCACTATTGATCTGAGATGTCTGGAGGGGGATCTGTTCTAATCTCACTATTGATCTGAGACGTCCGGGGGGATCTGTCCTAACCTCACTATTGATCTGAGACGTCCGGGGGATCTGGTCTAACCTCACTATTGATCTGAGATGTCTGGGGGGGGATCTGTTCTAACCTCACTATTGATCTGAGATGTCTAGGGGGGTGGGATCTGATCTAATCTCACTATTGATCTGAGACGTCCGGGGGGATCTGGTCCAACCTCACTATTGATCTGAGATGTCTGGAGGGGGGATCTGTTCTAACCTCACTATTGATCTGCTACGTCCGGTGGGGATCTGTTCTAACCTCACTATTGATCTGAGACGTCCGGTGGATGTGGTCTAACCTCACTATTGATCTGCGACTTCTGGGGGGGATGTGTTCTAACCTCACTATTGATCTGAGATGTCTGGGGGGGATCTGTTCTAACCTCACTATTGATCTGAGACGTCCGGGGGATCTGTTCTAACCTCACTATTGATCTGAGGCGTCCGGGGGTGGGGGTCTGATCTAACCTCACTATTGATATGAGATGTCTGGGGGGATCTGATCTAATTCACTATTGATCTGAGATGTCCGGGGGGATCTGGTCTAACCTCACTATTGATCTGAGATGTCTGGAGGGGGGGTGATCTGTTCTAACCTCACTATTGATCTGAGACGTCCGGGGGGGATCTGTTCTAACCTCACTATTGATCTGAGACGTCCGGTGGATGTGGTCTAACCTCACTATTGATCTGAGATGTCTGGAGGGGGGATCTGTTCTAACCTCGCTATTGATCTGAGATGTCTGGGGGGATCTGATCTAACCTCACTATTGATCTGAGATGTCTAGGGGGGGGATCTGATCTAACCTCACTATTGATCTGAGATGTCTAGGGGGATCTGATCTAACCTCACTATTGATCTGAGATGTCTGGGGGGGTCTGATCAAACCTCACTATTGATCTGAGATGTCTGGGGGGGATCTGTTCTAACCACACTATTGATCTGAGATGTCTGGGGGGATCTGATCTAACCTCACTATTGATCTGAGATGTCTGGAGGGGGGATCTGTTCTAACCTCACTATTGATCTGAGATGTCTAGGGGGGGGATCTGATCTAACCTCACTATTGATCTGAGACGTCTGGAGGGGGATCTGTTCTAACCTCACTATTGATCTGAGATGTCTAGGGGGGGATCTGATCTAATCTCACTATTGATCTGAGATGTCTAGGGGGGGGGCGGTTTGGAGGTGGGAAATATATATATATATATTTTAAATTCTAACCCTTAAACTAACAAGATTGAATCATGTTGAATCATGGCATGTTTGACTGCGCTAACTTCCTGTTGTAGGTGGAGAGGAAGGCGGGGCCAGCAGAGGGTCACCATGATGACAGCGAGATTGACAGGCTGCGGAGGGAGGTGCAGGAGACCAGAGACATGAACCAGAGACTGAGAGAGCAGCTGCAGGTACACACTCACACAGACACACTGTCACTCACTCACTCACTCACTCACACACAGACACACACTCACACAGACACACACTCACACAGACAGACACACACTCACACACTCACACAGACAGACTGTCACTCACTCACACACACACACACACACTCACACAGACACACTGTCACTCACTCACTCACACACACACTCACACAGACAGACACTCACACAGACACACTGTCACTCACTCACACACACACACACACACACTCACACAGACAGACACTCACACAGACAGACTGTCACTCACACACTCACACAGACACACACTCACACAGACAGACACTCACACAGACAGACTGTCACTCACACACTCACACAGACACACTGTCACTCACTCACACAAACACACACTGTCACTCACTCACTCAC
>NC_088231.1:29308175-29310675 GCF_036934945.1 Oncorhynchus masou masou
CTCACTCACTCACTCACTCACTCACACAGAAACAGACTCACTCACACACACAGTCACTCACTCACTCACTCACAGTCACTCACTCACACACTAACACAGTCACACAGTTACTCACTCACTCACACAGTCACTCACTCACACACACAGTCACTCACTCACTCACTCACTAACTCACTCACTCACTCAGTCATTCCCTCACTCACTCACTCATTCACTCACTCACTCACTCACAGTCACTCACACACACAGTCACTCACTCACTATCTCACTCACACACACAGTCCCTCACACACACACACACACACAGTCAGTCAGTCACTCACACACACAGTCACATAGTCAGTCACTCACACACACAGTCACTCAATCACTCACACACACAGTAACACAGTCATTCACTCACACACACAGTCACTCACTCACACACACAGTCGCTCACTCACTCACTCACTCACTCACTCACTCACTCACTCACAGTCACTCACTCACACACTAACACAGTCACACAGTTACTCACTCACACACACAGTCACTCACTCACACACACAGTCACTCACTCACTAACTCACTCACTCACTCAGTCATTCCCTCACTCACTCACTCACTCACTCACTCACTCACTCACTCACTCACTCACAGTCACTCACACACACAGTCACTCACTCACTATCTCACTCACTCACACAGTCACTCACTCACACACATAGTCACTCACTCACTCACACACAGTCACTCACGCACACACACATTCACACAGTCACTCACTCACACACACAGTCACTCAGTTGTCACTCACAGACAGTCACACAGTCACTCACTTACTCACACATACAGTCACTCACTCACATACACAGTCACACAGTCACTCACTCACACACACCGTCACACAGTCACTCACACACACAGTCACTCACACACACAGTCACTCACTCACTCACTCACTCACTCACTCACTCACTCACACAGTCTCTCACTCACACACACAGTCACTCACTCACACACTCACACACACACACTCACAGAGACACTCTGAAGAACGACACACGGTGTGTGTGTGTGTGTGTGTGTGTGTGTGTGTGTGTGTGTGTGTGTGTGAGAGAGAGAGATGACCGTTTGCTTTCTTTTAGGAGGAACAGAGACACTCTGAAGAACGACACACGGCGTTGCAGGCTCTGGAGAGACAAGCTCAGGAGGAACTGCAGACCGAGAGGAACAGACTCCACACACTACACCTGTTACAGCTAGGTAACACACTACACCTGTTACAGCTAGGTAACACACTGCACCTGTTACAGCTAGGTAACACACTACACCTGTTACAGCTAGGTAACACACTGCACCTGTTACAGCTAGGTAACACACTGCACCTGTTACAGCTAGGTAACACACTACACCTGTTACAGCTAGGTAACACACTGCACCTGTTACAGCTAGGTAACACACTGCACCTGTTACAGCTAGATAACACACTGCACCTGTTACAGCTAGGTAACACACTGCACCTGTTACAGCTAGGTAACACACTGCACCTGTTACAGCTAGGTAACACACTGCACCTGTTACAGCTAGGTAACACACTACACCTGTTACAGCTAGGTAACACACTGCACCTGTTACAGCTAGGTAACACACTGCACCTGTTACAGCTAGATAACACACTGCACCTGTTACAGCTAGGTAACACACTACACCTGTTACAGCTAGGTAACACACTACACCTGTTACAGCTAGATAACACACTGCACCTGTTACAGCTAGATAACACACTGCACCTGTTACAGCTAGGTAACACACTGCACCTGTTACAGCTAGGTAACACACTGCACCTGTTACAGCTAGGTAACACACTACACCTGTTACAGCTAGGTAACACACTGCACCTGTTACAGCTAGGTAACACACTACACCTGTTACAGCTAGGTAACACACTGCACCTGTTACAGCTAGGTAACACACTACACCTGTTACAGCTAGGTAACACACTGCACCTGTTACAGCTAGGTAACACACTACACCTGTTACAGCTAGGTAACACACGGCACCTGTTACAGCTAGGTAACACACTACACCTGTTACAGCTAGGTAACACACTGCACCTGTTACAGCTAGGTAACACTGCACCTGTTACAGCTAGGTAACACACTGCACCTGTTACAGCTAGGTAACACACTACACCTGTTACAGCTAGGTAACACTACACCTGTTACAGCTAGGTAACACACTGCACCTGTTACAGCTAGGTAACACACTACACCTGTTACAGCTAGGTAACACTACACCTGTTACAGCTAGGTAACACACTACACCTGTTACAGCTAGGTAACACTACACCTGTTACAGCTAGGTAACACTACACCTGTTACAGCTAGGTAACACACTGCACCTGTTACAGCTAGGTAACACACTGCACCTGTTACAGCTAGGTAACACTACACCTGTTACAGCTAGGTAACACACTACACCTGTTACAGCTAGGTAACACACTACACCTGTTACAGCT
>NC_088231.1:29315675-29340675 GCF_036934945.1 Oncorhynchus masou masou
TACTCTACTCTTCCTCTCTACTCTTCCTCTCTACTCTACTCTTCTTCTCTACTCTTCCTCTCTACTCTTCCAGGTCGGGAGAGGAGGCGATGGGAAGAGAAAGAGAGCAGAAGGAGAGAGAGGAGGAAGCCCAACGACTGAGAGTGGAGGTGGACAGACTGAGAGAAGAGGTGGAGAAACTGGAAGAGGCTCAGAAACAACGGGAGGAACAGAGAGAAGAAGAGATGAGAGAAGAGGAGGCGCGAAGAGAGATGGAGGAGAAGAGGAGGGACGAGGAGAAGAGGACGGAGGAGGAGAACAGGAGAGAGGAGGGGAAGAGGAGAGAGGCCGGGGTTGAGGAGAAGAGGAAGGTGGACGAGGAGAAGAGAAGGAAGGCGGAGGAGGAGGAGGAAGAGGAGGAAGGAGGAGGAGGAGGAGGAGGAGAGGAGAGAGGAAGTGAAGAAAGAGCACAGGAGAGCGATGCAGAGTCTGGTGTGTGAATACAGCAGCTGTCAGGCAGAGCTACAGACTCGCATAGTGGCCCTGGAGACAGAGTGAGTAACACACTGGAGTGTGGAGCAGGAGGAGAGGGGTGGGGAACGTGTGTTCCCAGCAGGAGGAGAGGGGGGTGGTTAATGTGTGTGTGTGTTCCCAGCAGGAGGAGAGGGGTGGGGTTAATGTGTGTTCCCAGCAGGAGGAGAGGGGTGGGGTTAATGTGTGTTCCCAGCAGGAGGAGAGGGGTGGGGTTAATGTGTGTTCCCAGCAGGAGGAGAGGGGTGGGGTTAACGTGTGTTCCCAGCAGGAGGAGAGGGGTGTGGTTAATGTGTGTTCCCAGGCTGTAGGAGGAGAGGGGTGTGGTTAATGTGTGTTCCCAGGCTGGAGGAGTAGAGGGGTGTGGTTAATGTGTGTTCCCAGGCTGGAGGAGTAGAGGGGTGTGGTTAATGTGTGTTCCCAGCAGGGGTGGGGTTAATGTGTGTGTGTTCCCAGGTTGGAGGAGGAGAGGGGTGTGGTTAATGTGTGTTCCCAGCAGGAGGAGAGGGGTGGGGTTAATGTGTGTGTGTTCCCAGGCTGTAGGAGGAGAGGGGTGGGGTTAATGTGTGTTCCCAGGCTGTAGGAGGAGAGGGGTGGGGTTAACGTGTGTTCCCAGCAGGAGGAGAGGGGTGTGGTTAACGTGTGTTCCCAGCAGGAGGACAGGGGTGGGGTTAATGTGTGTTCCCAGCAGGAGGAGAGGGGTGGGGTTAATGTGTGTTCCCAGGCTGTAGGAGGAGAGGGGTGTGGTTAATGTGTGTTCCCAGGCTGTAGGAGGAGAGGGGTGTGGTTAATGTGTGTTCCCAGGCTGTAGGAGGAGAGGGGTGGGGTTAATGTGTGTTCCCAGGCTGTAGGAGGAGAGGGGTGTGGTTAATGTGTGTTCCCAGGCTGTAGGAGGAGAGGGGTGTGGTTAATGTGTGTTCCCAGGCTGGAGGAGGAGAGGGGTGTGGTTAATGTGTGTGTGTTCCCAGGCTGGAGGAGGAGAGGGGTGTGGTTAATGTGTGTGTTCCCAGCAGGAGGAGGAGAGGGGTGTGGTTAATGTGTGTTCCCAGCAGGAGGAGGAGAGGGGTGTGGTTAATGTGTGTGTGTTCCCAGGCTGGAGGAGGAGAGGGGTGTGGTTAATGTGTGTGTGTTCCCAGGCTGGAGGAGGAGAGGGGTGTGGTTAATGTGTGTGTGTTCCCAGGCTGGAGGAGGAGAGGGGTGTGGTTAATGTGTGTTCCCAGCAGGAGGAGAGGGGTGTGGTTAATGTGTGTGTGTTCCCAGGCTACGGGAGGAGAGGGGTGGGGTTAATGTGTGTGTGTTCCCAGGCTGGAGGAGGAGAGGGGTGTGGTTAATGTGTGTTCCCAGCAGGAGGAGAGGGGTGTGGTTAATGTGTGTTCCCAGCAGGAGGAGAGGGGTGTGGTTAATGTGTGTTCCCAGCAGGAGGAGAGGGGTGGGGTTAATGTGTGTTCCCAGCAGGAGGAGGAGAGGGGTGTGGTTAATGTGTGTGTGTTCCCAGGTTGGAGGAGGAGAGGGGTGGGGTTAATGTGTGTTCCCAGCAGGAGGAGGAGAGGGGTGTGGTTAATGTGTGTTCCCAGGCTGGAGGAGGAGAGGGGTGTGGTTAATGTGTGTTCCCAGGCTGGAGGAGGAGAGGGGTGTGGTTAATGTGTGTGTGTTCCCAGGCTGGAGGAGGAGAGGGGTGTGGTTAATGTGTGTGTGTTCCCAGGCTACGGGAGGAGAGAGGGGTGGGGTTAATGTGTGTTCCCAGCAGGAGGAGAGGGGTGGGGTTAATGTGTGTTCCCAGGCTGGAGGAGGAGAGGGGTGTGGTTAATGTGTGTGTGTTCCCAGGCTGGAGGAGAGAGGGGTGGGGTTAATGTGTGTTCCCAGGCTGGAGGAGGAGAGGGGTGTGGTTAATGTGTGTGTGTTCCCAGCAGGAGGAGGAGAGGGGTGGGGTTAACGTGTGTTCCCAGGCTACGGGAGGAGAGGGGTGGGGTTAATGTGTGTTCCCAGGCTACGGGAGGAGAGGGGTGGGGTTAATGTGTGTTCCCAGGCTACGGGAGGAGAGGGGTGTGGTTAATGTGTGTTCCCAGCAGGAGGAGAGGGGTGTGGTTAATGTGTGTTCCCAGCAGGAGGAGAGGGGTGTGGTTAATGTGTGTTCCCAGGCTGGAGGAGGAGAGGGGTGGGGTTAATGTGTGTTCCCAGCAGGAGGAGTAGAGGGGTGGGGTTAACGTGTGTGTGTTCCCAGGCTGTAGGAGGAGAGGGGTGGGGTTAATGTGTGTGTGTTCCCAGCAGGAGGAGGAGAGGGGTGGGGTTAACGTGTGTGTGTTCCCAGGCTGGAGGAGGAGAGGGGTGTGGTTAATGTGTGTGTGTTCCCAGGCTACGGGAGGAGAGGGGTGTGGTTAATGTGTGTGTTCCCAGCAGGAGGAGGAGAGGGGTGTGGTTAATGTGTGTTCCCAGCAGGAGGAGGAGAGGGGTGTGGTTAACGTGTGTGTGTTCCCAGGCTATGGGAGGAGAGGGGTGGGGTTAATGTGTGTTCCCAGCAGGAGGAGAGGGGTGGGGTTAATGTGTGTGTGTTCCCAGGCTACGGGAGGAGAGGGGTGTGGTTAATGTGTGTGTTCCCAGCAGGAGGAGGAGAGGGGTGTGGTTAATGTGTGTGTTCCCAGCAGGAGGAGGAGAGGGGTGTGGTTAATGTGTGTTCCCAGCAGGAGGAGGAGAGGGGTGTGGTTAATGTGTGTTCCCAGCAGGAGGAGGAGAGGGGTGTGGTTAACGTGTGTGTGTTCCCAGGCTACGGGAGCGTGAGGAGAGGTGCAGGAGGAGGGAGGTTCCTCTCTGTGATGATCTCCAGATGGGGAGACTACAGGAGAGACTCACTGAGAGGAACCAGCTCATCAAACGCCTGGTGGTAAGAACACACACCTACCCCACACTCACACACCTACCCCCCACACACACCTACCCCCCACTCACACATCTACCCCACACTCACACACCTACCCCCCACACACACCTACCCCCACCTACCTACCCCCACTCACACACCTACCCCCACACACACACACCTACCCCCCACCTACCTACCGCACACACACCTACCCCACACTCACACACCTACCCCCACACACTACTACCCCCACCTACCTACCGCACACACACCTACCCCCACTCACACACCTACCCCCCACACACACACCTACCCCCACCTACCTACCGCACACACACCACCCCACACTCACACACCTACCCCCCACACACACACCTACCCCCCACCTACCTACCCCACACTCACACACCTACCGCACACACACCTACCCCACACTCACACACCTACCGCACACGCACCTACCCCACACTCACCTACCTGCCCCACACACCTACCCCCACTCACACACCTACCCCACACTCACACACCTACCCCCACACACACCTACCCCCACCTACCTACCCCACACTCACACACCTACCGCACACACACCTACCCCACACACACACACCTACCGCACACACACCTACCCCACACTCACACACCTACCGCACACACACCTACCCCACACTCACACACACACACACCTACCCCACACTCACTCACACACCTACCGCACACACACCTACCCCACACTCACACACAAACACCTACCCCCCCACCTAACTACCTACCCCACACCTGCCTACCCCACACACCAACACACACACACACTTACCACACACACCTACCCCACCTACCTCACACTCACCCACACATCTACCTCACATACACACCTACCTCACACTCACTCACTCACACACACACACCTACCCCACACTCACACACCTACCCCACACTCACACACCTACCCCCACACCTACCTACCCCACACCTGCCTACCGCACACACCAACACACACACACTTACTACACCTAACTCACACTCATACACACACCTACCTCACACTCACTCACACATCTACCTCACATACACACCTACCTCACTCTCACACCTACCTACCGCACACACACCTACCCCACACTCACTCACACACACACACCTACCCCACACTCACACACCTACCCCCCACACCTACCTACCCCACACATGCCTACCCCACACACCAACACACACACACACTTACCACACCTAACTCACACTCATACACACACCTACCTCACACTCACTCACACATCTACCTCACATACACACCTACCTCACACTCACTCACACACCTACCTTTACACTCACTCACACATCTACCTCACATACACACCTACCTCACACTCACTCACACACCTACCTTTACACTCACTCACACATACACCCACCTCACACTCACTCACACACCTACCTCACACTCACTCACACACCTACCTCACACTCACTCACTCATCTACCTCACACTCACTCACACACCAGTACACACACACTTAGCGCACACACTTACCCCACCTACCTCACATTCACTCACACACCAACCCCACACACAACTACCCTGCCTACACCACACACATCTACCGCACACAAACCTACCCCACACACACACCTACCCTACACACACCTACCCCACACACATCTACCACACACACGCCTACCCCAAACACATCTACCCCACACACACCTACCACACACACCTACTCCCCACTCTTACCCCACACACCTACTCCACACACCTACCCCACTCCTACCCCACACACCTACTGCACACATCTACCCCAAACCTGCCCCACTCCTACCCCCACAAACACCTACCCAACACACACCTACGCCACACACATGTACCACTTACACCTACCACACACCTACCCCACACACATCTACCACACACACACACCTACCACACACACTATCCCACACACACCTACACCACACACTCCTACCCCACATTCCTACCCCACACATCCTACCCCACAAACCTACCCCACATTCCTCCCCACACACCTACACCACACACACCTACTTCATACTCCTACCCCACACATCTACCCCACACACTCTTACCCCACACTCCTACCCCACACACCTACCCCATTCCTACCCCCACACCGAACACACACCTACCCCCCACACCTACCCCATACACACCTACCCCTCTTACCCTCAAACACCTACCCCACAAAAACCTGCCCCACTCCTACCCCACACACCTACCCACACGTACCCCAAACACCTACCCCACTTCTACCCCATACACACCTACCCCACACATCTATACCCCACTCCTACCCCCCACACACCTACCCCTCTCCTACCCGCACACCTACCCCCACACTCCTACCCCACACTCTTACCCACACACCTACCCCACACCTAACCCCACACACCTACCCCACTTCTACACCCCATACCTACCCCATACACACCTATCCCCCACACACAGCTACCTCCCACTCCTACCCCACACACAGCTACCCCCCACTCCTACCCCACTCCAACCCCACTCCTACCCCACACACCTACCCCACTCCTACCACACACACCTACCCCACTCCTAACACACACCTACCCCACTTCTACCTCCCACACCTACCCCCCACACACAGCTACCCCCACTCCTACCCCACAAACAGCTACCCCCCACTCCTACGCCCCACTCCTACCCCACACACCTACCCCACTCCTACCCCACACACCTACCCCACTCCTACCCCACACACCTACCCCACTCCTACCAACTCCTACCCCCCACGCCTACCCCACACACCTACCACACACACATCTACCCCCACTCCTACCCCCCACTCCTACCCCACCCACCTACCCCACACACCTACCCCACTCCTACCCCACTCCTACCCCCCACTCCAACCCCACTCCTACCCCACACACCTACCCCACTCACCTACCCCACTCCTACCCCACGCCTACCCCCCACTCCTACCCCACACACATCTACCACACACCTACCACACACCTACCCCACACACATCTACCACACACCTACCCAACACACCTACCCTACCTACACCTACCCCACACATCTACCACACACAAACCTACCCCACACACACACCTATCCTACACACACCTACCCCACACACATCTACCACACACACGCCTACCCCAAACACATCTACCCCAAACACATCTACCACACACACAACTACCACACACACCTACTCCCCACTCCTACCCCACACTCCTACTCCACACACCTACCCCACACACCTACTGCACACATCTACCCCAAACCTGCCCCACCTCTACCCCCACAAACACCAACCCCACAAAAACCTACCCAACACACACCTACCCCACACACATCTACCACTTACACCTACCACACACCTACCCCACACACATCTACCACACACACACACACCTACCACACACACTCTCACACACACCTACACCACACACTCCTACCCCACACATCCTACCCCACATTCCTACCCACACACACCTACTTCATACTCCTACCCAACACATCTACCCCACACACTCTTACCCCACACTCCTAACCCACACACCTGCCCCATTCCTACCCCCACACCGAACACACACCTACCCCCCACACCTACCCCATACACACCTACCCCCTCCTACCCCTCAAACACCTACCCCACAAAAACCTGCCCCACTCCTACCCCACACACCTACCCACACACACCTACCCCACTTCTACCCCATACACACATACCCCACACATATATACCCCACTCCTACCCCCACACACCTACCCCTCTCCTACCCGCACACCTACCCCCACACTCCTACCCCACTCCTACCCCACACCTAACCCCACACACCTACCCCACTTCTACACCCCATACCTACCCCATACACACATATGCCCCACACACAGCTACCTCCCACTCCTACCCCACACACAGCTACCCCCACTCCTACCCCACACACCTACCCCACTCCTACCACACACACCTACCCCACTCCTAACACACACCTACCCCACTTTTACCTCCCATACCTACCCCATACGCACCTAACCCACACCTACCCCCCACACACAGCTACCCCCCACTCCTACCCCACAAACAGCTACTCCCCACTCCTACCCCACACACCTACCCCACACACCTACCCCACACTCCGACCCCCCACTCCTACCCCACTCCTACCCCACACACCTACCCCACACACCTACCCCACTCCTACCCACTCCTACCTCCCACTCCAACCCCACTCCTACCCCACACACCTACCACAATCCTACCCCACCCTCCTACCCCACACACCTACCCCACTCCTACCCCCCACTCCAACCCCACTCCTACCCCACACACCTACCACACACCTACCCCACACACATCTACCACACACACACCTACCACACACACACCTACCACACACACCTACACCCCACATTCCTACCCCACACACTCCTACCCCACATTCCTACCCACACACCTAACACACACCTACCCCACACACATACCCCCCTCCTACCCCCGACCTACCCTACACACACCTACCCCCCTACCTACCCCACACACAACTACCCCACACACACCTAAAACACCTACCCCACACTCCTACCCCACACACTCTTACCCCACACACCTACCCCATTCCTACCCCTCAAACACCTACCCCACAAAAACCTACCCCACACACCTAACCCACACACGCCTAACACACCTACCCCACACACACCTAACCCACACATCTATACCCCACTCCTACCCCACACACACCTATCCCTCTCCTACCCGCACACCTACCCCACTCCTACCCCATACTCTTACCCCACACACCTACCCCAAACACCTACCCCACTCCTAACCCCACACACCTACCCCACTTCTACCCCCCATACCTATCCCATACACACAGCGACCCCCACTCCTACCCCACACACAGCTACCCCCACTCCTACCCCACTCCAACCCCACTCCTACCCCACTTCTAACCCACTTCTACCCCCCATACCTACCCCATACACACCTATCCCTACCTACCCCCACAAACAGCTATCCCCTACTCCTACCCCACAAACAGCTACCCCCCACGCCTACCCCCCACTCCTACCCCACACACCTACCCCACTCCTACCCCACACACCTATCCCATTCCTACCCCCCACTCCTACCCCACTCCTACCCCACACACCTACCCCACTCCTACCCCACACCTACCCCACTTCTACCCCCCCACACCTACCCCACACCTACCCCACTCCTCCCTCCCACACCTACCCCACACCTACCCCAGTCCTACCCCACACACCTACCCCACACCTACCCCACTGCTACCCCACTCCTACCCCCCACACCTACCCCACTCCTACCTCCCACACCTACCCCATTCCTACCCCACACCCTACCCCACTCCTACCTCCCACACCTACCCCACTCCTACCCCACTGCTACCCCACTCCTACCCCCCACACCTACCCCCCACACCTACCCCACACCTACCCCACACCCTACCCCAGTCCTACCCCACACACCTACCCCACTCCTACCTCCCACACCTACCCCACTCCTACCCCACTGCTACCCCACTCCTACCCCCACACCTACCCCACACTCCTACCCCACTCCTACCCCCCACTCCTACCCCACTCCTACCCCCACACCTACCCCACTCCTACCCCCCACACCTACCCCACTCCTACCCCCACACCTACCCCACACTCCTACCCCACTCCTACCCCACTCCTACCCCACACTCCTACCCCACTCCTACCCCCCCACTCCTACCCCACTCCTACCCCCCACTCCTACCCCACTCCTACCCCCACTCCTACCCCACTCCTACCCCACTCCTACCCCACACACCTATCCCATTCCTACCCCCACTCCTACCCCACTCCTACCCCACCTACCCCACTCCTACCCCACACCTACCCCACTTCTACCCCCCACACCTACCCCACACCTACCCCACTCCTACCTCCCACACCTACCCCACACCTACCCCAGTCCTACCCCACACACCTACCCCACACCTACCCCACTGCTACCCCACTCCTACCCCCACACCTACCCCACTCCTACCTCCCACACCTACCCCAGTCCTACCCCACACACCTACCCCACTCCTACCTCCCACACCTACCCCACTCCTACCCCACTGCTACCCCACTCCTACCCCCACACCTACCCCCACACCTACCCCACCTACCCCACACCTACCCCAGTCCTACCCCACACACCTACCCCACTCCTACCTCCCACACCTACCCCACTCCTACCCCACTGCTACCCCACTCCTACCCCCCACACCTACCCCACACTCCTACCCCCACTCCTACCCCCCCACTCCTACCCCACTCCTACCCCCCACACCTACCCCACTCCCTACCCCCCACACCTACCCCACTCCTACCCCCCACCTACCCCACACTCCTACCCCACTCCTACCCCACTCCTACCCCACACTCCTACCCACTCTACCCCCACTCTACCCCACTCCTACCCCCACTCCTACCCCACTCCTACCCCCCACTCCTACCTCTACCCCACTCCTACCCCACTCCTACCCCCCACTCCTACCCCACTCCTACCCCCCACTCCTACCCCCCACTCCTACCCCACTCCTACCCCCACTCCTACCCCACTCCTACCCCCCACCCTACCCCACTCCTACCCCACTCCTACCCCTACTCCTACCCCACTCCTACACCCCACTCCTACCCCACTCCTACCCCCCACTCCTACCCCACTCCTACCCCCCACTCCTACCCCACTCCTACCCCCCACACCTACCCCACTCCTACCCCACTCCTACCCCCACTCCTACCCCCCACTCCTACCCCACTCCTACCCCCACTCCTACCCCCACTCCTACCCCCACTCCTACCCCCCACTCCCACCCCACTCCTACCCCCCACTCCTACCCCCACTCCTACCCCACTCCTACCCCACTCCTACCCCCCACTCCTACCCCACTCCTACCCCACTCCCTACCCCACTCCCTACCCCACTCCTACCCCACACACCTACCCCACTCCTACCACACACACCTACCCCACTCCTAACACACACCTACCCCACTTCTACCTCCCACACCTACCCCCCACACACAGCTACCCCCCACTCCTACCCCACAAACAGCTACCCCCCACTCCCTCGCCCCACTCCCTACCCCACACACCTACCCCACTCCTACCCCACACACCTACCCCACTCCTACCCCACACACCTACCCCACTCCTACCAACTCCTACCCCCCCACGCCTACCCCACACACCTACCACACACACATCTACCCCCCACTCCTACCCCCCACTCCTACCCCACCCACCTACCCCACACACCTACCCCACTCCTACCCCACTCCTACCCCCCACTCCAACCCCACTCCTACCCCACACACCTACCCCACTCACCTACCCCACTCCTACCCCACGCCTACCCCCACTCCTACCCCACACACATCTACCACACACCTACCACACACCTACCCCACACACATCTACCACACACCTACCCAACACACCTACCCTACCTACACCTACCCCACACACATCTACCACACACAAACCTACCCCACACACACACCTATCCTACACACACCTACCCCACACACATCTACCACACACACGCCTACCCCAAACACATCTACCCCAAACACATCTACCACACACACAACTACCACACACACCTACTCCCCACTCCTACCCCACACTCCTACTCCACACACCTACCCCACACACCTACTGCACATCTACCCCAAACCTGCCCCACCTCTACCCCCACAAACACCAACCCCACAAAAACCTACCCAACACACACCTACCCCACACACATCTACCACTTACACCTACCACACACCTACCCCACACACATCTACCACACACACACACACCTACCACACACACTCTCACACACACCTACACCACACTCCTACCCCACACATCCTACCCCACATTCCTACCCACACACACCTACTTCATACTCCTACCCAACACATCTACCCCACACACTCTTACCCCACACTCCTAACCCACACACCTGCCCCATTCCTACCCCCACACCGAACACACACCTACCCCCCACACCTACCCCACACACTACCCCCTCCTACCCCTCAAACACCTACCCCACAAAAACCTGCCCCACTCCTACCCCACACACCTACCCACACACACCTACCCCACTTCTACCCCATACACACATACCCCACACATATATACCCCACTCCTACCCCCACACACCTACCCTCTCCTACCCGCACACCTACCCCCACACTCCTACCCCACTCCTACCCCACACCTAACCCCACACACCTACCCCACTTCTACACCCCATACCTACCCCATACACACATATGCCCCACACACAGCTACCTCCCACTCCTACCCCACACACAGCTACCCCCCACTCCTACCCCACACACCTACCCCACTCCTACCACACACACCTACCCCACTCCTAACACACACCTACCCCACTTTTACCTCCCATACCTACCCCATACGCACCTAACCCACACCTACCCCCCACACACAGCTACCCCCCACTCCTACCCCACAAACAGCTACTCCCCACTCCTACCCCACACACCTACCCCACACACCTACCCCACACTCCGACCCCCACTCCTACCCCACTCCTACCCCCCACACCTACCCCACTCCTACCCCCCACACCTACCCCACTCCTACCCCCCACACCTACCCCACACTCCTACCCCACTCCTACCCCACTCCTACCCCACTCCTACCCCCCACTCCTACCCCACTCCTACCCCCCCACTCCCTACCCCACTCCTACCCCACTCCTACCCCACTCCTACCCCACACACCTATCCCATTCCTACCCCCCACTCCTACCCCACTCCTACCCCACACACCTACCCCACTCCTACCCCACACCTACCCCACTTCTACCCCCCACACCTACCCCACACCTACCCCACTCCTACCTCCCACACCTACCCCACACCTACCCCAGTCCTACCCCACACACCTACCCCACACCTACCCCACTGCTACCCCACTCCTACCCCCCACACCTACCCCACTCCTACCTCCCACACCTACCCCAGTCCTACCCCACACACCTACCCCACTCCTACCTCCCACACCTACCCCACTCCTACCCCACTGCTACCCCACTCCTACCCCCCACACCTACCCCCCACACCTACCCCACACCTACCCCACACCTACCCCAGTCCTACCCCACACACCTACCCCACTCCTACCTCCCACACCTACCCCACTCCTACCCCACTGCTACCCCACTCCTACCCCCCACACCTACCCCACACTCCTACCCCACTCCTACCCCCCACTCCTACCCCACTCCTACCCCCCACACCTACCCCACTCCTACCCCCCACACCTACCCCACTCCTACCCCCCACACCTACCCCACACTCCTACCCCACTCCTACCCCACTCCTACCCCACACTCCTACCCCACTCCTACCCCCCACTCCTACCCCACTCCTACCCCCCACTCCTACCCCACTCCTACCCCCCACTCCTACCCCACTCCTACCCCACTCCTACCCCCACTCCTACCCCACTCCTACCCCCTCCTACCCCCACTCTACCCCACTCCCTACCCCCACTCCTACCCCACTCCTACCCCCACACCTACCCCACTCCTACCCCACTCCTACCCCCACTCCTACCCCACTCTACCCCCCACTCCTACCCCACTCCTACCCCCACTCCTACCCCACTCCTACCCCCCACTCCTACCCCACTCCTACCCCCCCACACCTACCCCACTCCTACCCCACTCCTACCCCCACTCCTACCCCACTCCTACCCCCACTCCTACCCCACTCCTACCCCCACTCCTACCCCACTCCTACCCCCCACTCCTACCCCCCACTCCTACCCCACTCCTACCCCACTCCTACCCCCCTCCTACCCCACTCCTACCCCACTCCTACCCCACTCCTACCCCCCACTCCTACCCCACTCCTACCCCACTCCTACCCCACTCCTACCCCACTCCTACCCCACTCCTACCACACACACCTGATGTCTCATTGTTTCTCCAGGAGGAACGACATCAGCTGCAGTTTCATCCTCCGGTTGCTGGGGACAACGGAACCCTCAGGCTCCATGACAACAGGCCACACCCCGGGATCGTTACACCATCTATGAGGGTGACACACACACTCCTCTGTTGTCTTTGTGTTTCACTGTGTTGTATTGGTGGGATGAACTAGTGTTTTACTGTGTTGTATTGGTGGGATTAATTAGTGTTTTACTGTGTTGTATTGGTGGGATTAACTAGTGTTATATTGGTGGGATTATCTAGCGTTGTATTGGTGGGATTATCTAGTGTTGTATTGGTGGGATTAACTAGTTATACACTATGTTGTATTGGTGGGATTAACTAGTGTTGTATCTAGTGGGATTAACTAGTGTTGTATTGGTGGGATTAACTAGTGTTGTATTGGTAGGATTAACTAGTGTTGTATTGGTGGGATTATCTAGCGTTGTATTGGTGGGATTATCTAGTGTTGTATTGGTGGGATTAACTAGTTATACACTATGTTGTATTGGTGGGATTAACTAGTGTTGTATCTAGTGGGATTAACTAGTGTTGTATTGTAGTGTTTCACTGTGTTGTATTGGTGGGATTAATTAGTGTTTTACTGTGTTGTATTGGTGGGATTAACTAGTGTTGTATTGGTGGGATTAACTAGTGTTGTATTGGTGGGATTAACTAGTGTTGTATTGGTAGGATTAAATAGTGTTTAACTGTGCACTATTGGTGGGATTAACTAGGGTTGTATTGGTGGGATTAACTAGTTATTCACTATGTTGTATTGGTGGGATTAACTAGTGTTTTACTGTGTTGTATTGGTGGGATTAACTAGTGTTGTATTTGTGGGATTAACTAGTGTTTCACCGTGTTGTATTGGTGGGATTAACTAGTGTTTCACTGTGTTGTATTGGTGGGATTAACTAGTGTTGTATTGGTGGGATTAACTAGTGTTTCACCGTGTTGTATTGGTGGGATTAACTAGTGTTTCACTGTGTTGTATTGGTGGGATTAACTAGTGTTGTATTGGTGGGATTATCTAGTGTTGTATTGGTAGGATTAACTAGTGTTTCACTGTGTTGTATTGGTGGGATTAACTAGTGTTTCACCGTGTTGTATTGGTGGGATTAACTAGTGTTGTATTGGTGGGATTAACTAGTGTTTCACTGTGTTGTATTGGTGGGATTAACTAGTGTTTCACTGTGTTGTATTGGTGGGATTAACTAGGGTTGTATTGGTGGGATTAACTAGTGTTGTATTGGTGGGATTAACTAGTGTTTCACTGTGTTGTATTGGTGGGATTAACTAGGGTTGTATTGGTGGGATTAACTAGTGTTTCACTGTGTTGTATTGGTGGGATTAACTAGTGTTTCACTGTGTTGTATTGGTGGGATTAACTAGTGTTGTATTGGTGGGATTAACTAGTGTTTCACTGTGTTGTATTGGTGGGATTAACTAGTGTTTCACCGTGTTGTATTGGTGGGATTAACTAGTGTTGTATTGGTGGGATTAACTAGTGTTTCACTGTGTTGTATTGGTGGGATTAACTAGTGTTTCACTGTGTTGTATTGGTGGGATTAACTAGGGTTGTATTGGTGGGATTAACTAGTGTTGTATTGGTGGGATTAACTAGTGTTTCACTGTGTTGTATTGGTGGGATTAACTAAGGTTGTATTGGTGGGATTAACTAGTGTTTCACTGTGTTGTATTGGTGGGATTAACTAGTGTTGTATTGGTGGGATTAACTAGTGTTTCACTGTGTTGTATTGGTGGGATTAACTAGTGTTGTATTGGTGGGATTAACTAGTGTTTCACTGTGTTGTATTGGTGGGATTAACTAGTGTTTCACTGTGTTGTATTGATGGGATTAACTAGTGTTTCACTGTGTTGTATTGGTGGGATTAACTAGTGTTGTATTGGTGGGATTAACTAGTGTTTCACTGTGTTGTATTGGTGGGATTGACTAGTGTTTCACTGTGTTGTATTGGTGGGATTAATTAGTGTTGTATTGGTGGGATTAACTAGTGTTTCACTGTGTTGTATTGGTGGGATTAACTAGTGTTGTATTGGTGGGATTAACTAGTGTTGTATTGGTGGGATTATCTAGTGTTGTATTGGTGGGATTAACTAGTGTTGTATTGGTGGGATTAACTAGTGTTGTATTGGTGGGATTAACTAGTGTTTCACTGTGTTGTATTGGTGGGATTAACTAGTGTTTCGCTGTGTTGTATTGGTGGGATTAACTAGTGTTGTATTGGTGGGATTAACTAGTGTTTTACTGTGTTGTATTGGTGGGATTAACTAGTGTTTTACTGTGTTGTATTGGTGGGATTAACTAGTGTTGTATTGGTGGGATTAACTAGTGTTTCACTGTGTTGTATTGGTGGGATTAACAAGTGTTTCACTGTGTTGTATTGGTGGGATTAACTAGTGTTGTATTGGTGGGATTAACTAGTGTTTCACTGTGTTGTATGAATGTTGTCGTCATGACGTTGTGTTTCAGAGGAAGCGTGTGGAGGAGTCTCCGCCCCTCATCACCAGCGTTCCAAACCTCGGCGCCTATGAGAGGAGCGTCCCCCTCCCCCACGACACCCCCTCCCCCTGCCTCCCCCAACATCCCTCCCCCTCCTCAACTCTGCCCTACGCCTCCTCCTCTCTCCCCCGTTCCTCCTCCTCTCTCCCCCGTTCCTCCCCCTCCCTCCCCCGTACTCCCAGGTCTCCCAGTTTGGATCCCAGCGGTCGCGGCCCTCTCTCTCGTACCCCCACTCCTCTCCCCCCTGCTCCCACCACCCCCCTCCCCCTCTGTCCATCCTCCCTCCCCGAGCCTCGACACGGGATTCGACACGTCACCTCACCCTCGCAGGAGCTCCGCCCACACCTGAACAGCCAGTCAACCAGGTAACAGATACTGTATCTATGGAAACAGCACAGCCAATAGCGCTGTCTGTGTTCCTTCACAAAGCCCAATGTCCTTCTCTGTCTGTCTAAGAATATCATCCCATAGTTGTCTGTCTCCTTCTGTATTTCTGTCTGTCTCTCTCTCTGTCTGTCTGTCTGTCTGTCTGTCTGTCTGTCTGTCTGTCTGTCTGTCGGTCTGACTCTCTGTCTGTCTAAGAATATCATCCCATAGTTGTCTGTCTCCTTCTGTATTTCTGTCTGTCTCTCTCTCTCTGTCTGTCTGACTCTCTGTCTCTCTGTCTGTCTAAGAATATCATCCCATAGTTGTCTGTCTCCTTCTGTATTTCTCTCTGTCTGTCTGTCTGTCTGTCTGTCTGTCTGTCTGTCTGTCGGTCTGACTCTCTGTCTGTCTAAGAATATCATCCCATAGTTGTCTGTCTCCTTCTGTATTTCTGTCTGTCTCTCTCTCTCTATCTGTCTGACTCTCTGTCTGTTTGTCTCTGTCTGTCTCTTTCTGTCTGTCTGACTCTCTGTCTGTTTGTCTCTCTGTCTGTCTGTTTCTTTCTGTCTGTCGATTTCTGTCTGTCTGTCTGTTTGTTTCTCTGTCTGTCTCTTTCTGTCTGTCTGTCTGTCTGTCTGTCTGTCCCCCAGCAGTCTAAAATGTGCTTCCTGTGTTCCCAGGAGCCCATATTTGGAGCAGAGGGGGAGTGGCCAGGGGGCAGAGGGGCGGGACCCTCAGAGGCAGGATTGGTACACAAAGTACTTCTCCTTCTGAACACACACACACACACACAGGTGACCTCTACACACATGTACAACACACTCAGCTTTAAACAAACACCTGACAGACCAAAACGATGCTTGTTCAATGCAAATGTCTTGTATTATAATCTATAATGTGGAATAAAGTATTTTATTTATATTTAATCTGCTGTCTGTGGTTTGTTGTTGTATCAGCTTCAGATACTGGAGGGGGGCTGTTTCCTGAACCAGGATGAATGAGTTAACCAGGTGACTGGGGGGCTGTTTCCTGAACCAGGTGACTGGGGGGCTGTTTCCCAAACCAGGTGACTGGGGGGCTGTTTCCCTGAACCAGGTGACTGGGGGGCTGTTTCCCGAACCAGGATGAATGCGTTAACCAGGTGACTGGGGGGCTGTTTCCCGAACCAGGTGACTGGGGTGCTGTTTCCCGAACCAGGTGACTGGGGGGCTGTTTCCCTGAACCAGGTGACTGGGGGGCTGTTTCCCTGAACCAGGTGACTGGGGGCTGTTTCCCGAACCAGGATGAATGAGTTAACCAGGTGACTGGGGGCTGTTTCCCTGAACCAGGTGACTGGGGGCTGTTTCCCTGAACCAGGTGACTGGGGGCTGTTTCCCTGAACCAGGTGACTGGGGGGCTGTTTCCCTGAACCAGGATGAATGCGTTAACCAGGTGACTGGGGGGCTGTTTCCTGAACCAGGATGAATGAGTTAACCAGGTGACTGGGGGGCTGTTTCCCTGAACCAGGTGACTGGGGGGCTGTTTCCCTGAACCAGGTGACTGGGGGGCTGTTTCCCGAACCAGGATGAATGAGTTAACCAGGTGACTGGGGGGCTGTTTCCTGAACCAGGATGAATGAGTTAACCAGGTGACTGGGGGGCTGTTTCCCGAACCAGGTGACTGGGGGGCTGTTTCCCTGAACCAGGATGAATGAGTTAACCAGGTGACTGGGGGGCTGTTTCCCGAACCAGGTGACTGGGGGGCTGTTTCCCTGAACCAGGATGAATGAGTTAACCAGGTGACTGGGGGGCTGTTTCCCGAACCAGGTGACTGGGGGGCTGTTTCCCGAACCAGGATGAATGAGTTAACCAGGTGACTGGGGGGCTGTTTCCCTGAACCAGGTGACTGGGGGGCTGTTTCCCTGAACCAGGATGAATGAGTTAACCAGGTGACTGGGGGGCTGTTTCCTGAACCAGGTGACTGGGGGGCTGTTTCCCTGAACCAGGTGACTGGGGGGCTGTTTCCCAAACCAGGTGACTGGGGGGCTGTTTCCCGAACCAGGATGAATGAGTTAACCAGGTGACTGGGGGCTGTTTCCCTGAACCAGGTGACTGGGGGCTGTTTCCCGAACCAGGATGAATGAGTTAACCAGGTGACTGGGGGGCTGTTTCCCTGAACCAGGTGACTGGGGGCTGTTTTCCTGAACCAGGTGACTGGGGGCTGTTTCCCTGAACCAGGTGACTGGGGGCTGTTTCCCTGAACCAGGTGACTGGGGGGCTGTTTCCCGAACCAGGATGAATGAGTTAACCAGGTGACTGGGGGGCTGTTTCCCTGAACCAGGATGAATGAGTTAACCAGGTGACTGGGGGGCTGTTTCCCTGAACCAGGTGACTGGGGGGCTGTTTCCCGAACCAGGATGAATGAGTTAACCAGGTGACTGGGGGGCTGTTTCCCTGAACCAGGATGAATGAGTTAACCAGGTGACTGGGGGGCTGTTTCCTGAACCAGGTGACTGGGGGCTGTTTCCCTGAACCAGGTGACTGGGGGGCTGTTTCCCTGAACCAGGTGACTGGGGGGCTGTTTCCCTGAACCAGGATGAATGAGTTAACCAGGTGACTGGGGGGCTGTTTCCCGAACCAGGTGACTGGGGGGCTGTTTCCCTGAACCAGGTGACTGGGGGGCTGTTTCCCTGAACCAGGTGACTGGGGGGCTGTTTCCTGAACCAGGTGACTGGGGGGCTGTTTCCCTGAACCAGGTGACTGGGGGCTGTTTCCGAAGCAGGATGAATGAGTTAACCAGGTGACTGGGGGCTGTTTCCCTGAACCAGGATGAATGAGTTAACCAGGTGACTGGGGGCTGTTTCCCGAACCAGGTGACTGGGGGCTGTTTCCCTGAACCAGGATGAATGAGTTAACCAGGTGACTGGGGGCTGTTTCCCGAACCAGGTGACTGGGGGCTGTTTCCCGAACCAGGTGACTGGGGGCTGTTTCCCGAACCAGGTGACTGGGGGGCTGTTTCCCGAACCAGGATGAATGAGTTAACCAGGTGACTGGGGGCTGTTTCCCGAACCAGGTGACTGGGGGCTGTTTCCCCGAACCAGGTGACTGGGGGCTGTTTCCCTGAACCAGGATGAATGAGTTAACCAGGTGACTGGGGGCTGTTTCCCGAACCAGGTGACTGGGGGCTGTTTCCCTGAACCAGGTGACTGGGGGCTGTTTCCCTGAACCAGGTGACTGGGGGCTGTTTCCCTGAACCAGGATGAATGAGTTAACCAGGTGACTGGGGGGCTGTTTCCCTGAACCAGGTGACTGGGGGGCTGTTTCCCGAACCAGGTGACTGGGGGGCTGTTTCCCGAACCAGGATGAATGAGTTAACCAGGTGACTGGGGGGCTGTTTCCCGAACCAGGATGAATGAGTTAACCAGGTGACTGGGGGGCTGTTTCCCGAACCAGGATGAATGAGTTAACCAGGTGACTGGGGGGCTGTTTCCCGAACCAGGTGACTGGGGGGCTGTTTCCCGAACCAGGTGACTGGGGGGCTGTTTCCCGAACCAGGTGACTGGGGGGCTGTTTCCCGAACCAGGTGACTGGGGGCTGTTTCCCGAACCAGGTGACTGGGGGCTGTTTCCCGAACCAGGATGAATGAGTTAACCAGGTGACTGGGGGCTGTTTCCCGAACCAGGTGACTGGGGGCTGTTTCCCTGAACCAGGTGACTGGGGGCTGTTTCCCCCAGGATGAATGAGTTAACCAGGTGACTGGGGGCTGTTTCCCGAACCAGGTGACTGGGGGCTGTTTCCCTGAACCAGGATGAATGAGTTAACCAGGTGACTGGGGGCTGTTTCCCTGAACCAGGTGACTGGGGGCTGTTTCCCTGAACCAGGTGACTGGGGGCTGTTTCCCTGAACCAGGTGACTGGGGGGCTGTTTCCCCGAACCAGGTGACTGGGGGGCTGTTTCCTGAACCAGGTGACTGGGGGGCTGTTTCCCTGAACCAGGATGAATGAGTTAACCAGGTGACTGGGGAGCTGTTTCCCTGAACCAGGATGAATGAGTTAACCAGGTGACTGGGGGCTGTTTCCCTGAACCAGGATGAATGAGTTAACCAGGTGACTGGGGGCTGTTTCCCTGAACCAGGTGACTGGGGGCTGTTTCCCTGAACCAGGTGACTGGGGGCTGTTTCCCTGAACCAGGTGACTGGGGGCTGTTTCCCTGAACCAGGTGACTGGGGGCTGTTTCCGAACCAGGATGAATGAGTTAACCAGGTGACTGGGGGCTGTTTCCCGAACCAGGATGAATGAGTTAACCAGGTGACTGGGGGCTGTTTCCCCGAACCAGGTGACTGGGGGCTGTTTCCCGAACCAGGATGAATGAGTTAACCAGGTGACTGGGGGCTGTTTCCCTGAACCAGGTGACTGGGGGCTGTTTCCCTGAACCAGGATGAATGAGTTAACCAGGTGACTGGGGGCTGTTTCCCGAACCAGGTGACTGGGGGCTGTTTCCCTGAACCAGGTGACTGGGGGGCTGTTTCCCTGAACCAGGATGAATGAGTTAACCAGGTGACTGGGGGGCTGTTTCCCGAACCAGGATGAATGAGTTAACCAGGTGACTGGGGGGCTGTTTCCTGAACCAGGATGAATGAGTTAACCAGGTGACTGGGGGGCTGTTTCCCTGAACCAGGTGACTGGGGGGCTGTTTCCCGAACCAGGATGAATGAGTTAACCAGGTGACTGGGGGGCTGTTTCCCGAACCAGGATGAATGAGTTAACCAGGTGAGAGGGCCGAGTATAGCCCACAAAGATCTCTGCCACGGCACATCCCAAGGGGGGGCGCCAACCCAGACAGGAAGATCACATCAGTGAATCAACCCACGCACCCCTTCCAGGGACGGCATGAGAGAGCCCCAGTAAGCCAGTGACTCAGCCCCTGTAATAGGGTTAGAGGCAGAGAATCCCAGTGGAAAGAGGGGAACCGGCCAGGCAGAGACAGCAAGGGCGGTTCGTTGCTCCAGAGCCTTTCCGTTCACCTTCCCACTCCTGGGCCAAACTACACTCAATCATATGACCCACTGAAGAGATGAGTCTTCAGTAAAGACTTAAAGGTTGAGACCGAGTTTGCGTCTCTGACATGGGTAGGCAGACCGTTCCATAAAAATGCAGCCCTCATCCTCCTCACAACACCTGTTCACTCCCCTCTATCTGAGATATGTACTGCAGCCCTCAACCTCCACACAACACCTGTTCACTCCCCCTTATCTGAGATATCTACTGCAGCCCTCATCCTCCACATACAACACCCATTCTGCCAGTCACATTCTGTTAAAGGTCCCCAAAGCACACACATCCCTGGGTCGCTCCTCTTTTCAGTTCGCTGCAGCGAGGAACGAGTTGCTACCATGTTGTGTTGCTACCATGTTGTTTATCATGTTGTGTTGCTACCATGTTGTTGTCATGTTGTGTTGCTACTATGTTGTCATGTGCTGCTACCATGTTGTTGTCCTGTTGTGTTGCTACCATGTTGTCATTGCTACCATGTTGTTGTCATGTTGTGCTGTTACCATGTTGTCCTGTTGTGTTGCTACCCTGCTGTTACATTGCTACCATGTTGTTATGTGCTGCTACCATGTTGTTGTCCTGTTGTGTTGCTACCATGTTGTCATTGCTACCATGTTGTTGTCATGTTGTGCTGTTACCATGTTGTCATGTTGTGTTGCTACCATGTTGTTATGTGCTGCTACCATGTTGTTGTCCTGTTGTGTTGCTACCATATTGTCATGTTGTTACCATGTTGTCCTGTTGTGTTGCTACCCTGCTGTTACATTGCTACCATGTTGTCATGTGCTGCTACCATGTTATTATCATGTTGTGTTGCTACCATGTTGTTTTGAGCTGTGAGTCTGTCTGGTTTCTAAGAGCTTCCAACACCTGGATTGTGCAACATTTGCCCGTTATTCGTTTTCAAAATGTTTCAAGCTCTCAAATTGGTTGTTGATTGTTGCTAGACATCCATTTTCAGGTCTTGAAATAGATTTTCAAGTAGATTTAAGTCAAAACACTAACTCAGCCACTCAGTAACATTCACTGTCTTCTTGGTAAGCATCTCCCAGTGTAGATTTGGCCATGGTTTTAGGTTATTGTCCTGCTGAAAGGTGAATTCATCTCCCAGTGTCTGCTGAAAAGCAGACTGAACCAGTTTTTCCTCTGGGATTTTGCCTGTGCTTAGCTCTATTCTGTTACTTTTTTATCCTGAAAAACTCCCCAGTCCTTAACAATTACAATCATAGCCATAACATGATGCAGCCACCACTATGCTTGAAAATCTGGAGAGTGGTACTCAGTAATGTGTTATGTTTGGGGCAAATCCAACACTTTGTATTCAGGACAAAAATTTAATTGCAGAGCCACACATTTTGCAGGTAATTAGTTTAGTGTCTTGTTACAAACATAATGCAAATTTTCCAAAACATGCATCATCTACAGACTTCCTTATTTTCACTCTGTCAATTAGGTTAGTATTGTGGAGCAACTGCAATGTGTTTGATCCATCCTCAGTGTTCCCCTATCATAGCCATTAAACTCTGTAACTGTTTTAAGGTCACTATTGGCCACATGGTGAAATCCATGATTAGTTTCCTTTCTCTCTGGCAACTGAGTTAGTGCATGGGTGTATTGATACACCATCCAGAATGTAATGAATAACTTCACCATGCTCAAAGGAATATTCAATGTCTACTTTTTTTAAATTTTTGACCCATCTACCAATAGGTGCGCTTCTTTACAAGTTATTAGAAACCCCTGGTCTTTGTGGTTGAATCTGTTTTTCACTGCTCGACCTTACAATTATCTGTATGTGTGGGGTACAGAGATGAGGTAGTCATTTCAAAGTAATGTTAAACACTTATTGCACACAGAGCGAGTCCATGCAACTTAATATGTGACATAATGAAGCACATTTTTACTCCTGAATGTATTTAGCCTTACCATAACGAAGTGTTTGAATGCTTATTGACTCAAGACATTTCGGTTTTCATTTGTAAACATTTCCGCTTGCACATTTTGGGGTATTGTGGTTAAGCCATTGACAAACAAATCTCAATTTAATAAATGTTTTATTCTGGCTGTAACATAAAATGTGGACAAAATCAAAGGGTATGAATACTTCCTGAAGGCACTGATATGCATATTTGGGTGGGATTTCACAAAGGAAGATCTTTGAGTTAGCCAGGTGGGTAAACACTTAGAAATAGAGCTTTCTTCCTACGGTTGAAGAAACGAGTCACCCATTAAGGAGCGGCAGGTAGCCTAGTGGTTAGAGCATTGGGCCATGAACCCGAAAGGTTGCTGGATCGTATCCCTGAGCTGACAAGGTAAAAATCTGTTGTCCTGCCCCTGGACAAGGCAGGTAACCCACTGTTCCCGGTAGGCCGTCATTGTAAATAAGAATGTGTTCTTAACTGACTTGCCTGGTTAAATTGAAAAAAGTTCATATTTTTACATGATTTTTTTTTTTTAAATCTTGATTTACGGTGGTTTATCTGATTTAACCTCAGGGATTCCTCTTGGTGAAACCTCACCCTGGTAGAGTTTAGCTTCGCTGTATAAACACAATGAATGCGCCAGACTGAACATATGTAACTTACCGTAGAAGAAAAATAAATCTCATGGTGATGAATGTTTCGCTTTTCCTGACATTTCATGTCGTAGCTTACTAAGTATATATGTAATATTCTTGACGTGAGTCTTGCCCTCCTTGTGGAGAGGGAATATATTATTTACAACTCTAATTAGTACCTATAAAGCACTGATTTGGGGCTAGATTCAATCCCATCGCCCCTTTTCGGGCTATGCACCTTTTTTAAAGGCAATATTTCCGTGTTCGAGGAGACCGCATTCGTGGTAAATGCTGCATATGTCGGCTCAATTGGCGGCAGGGTAGCCTAGTGGTTAGAGCGTTGGACTAGTAACCGGAAGGTTGCGAGTTCAAACCCCCGAGCTGACAAGGTACAAATCTGTCGTTCTGCCCCTGAACAGGCAGTTAACCCACTGTTCCCAGGCCGTCATTGAAATTAAGAATTTGTTCTTAACTGACTTGCCTGGTTAAATAAAAGTAAAAAAAAACAAATGTATGTTAATATAACACAGCTCTTCTGCAGTACGGATTGAATCTAAGGCCCAAGTACTTTGAGCTTTACATTTTGAATTTTTGTGCATAATCAAACTCAGCAACTTGATCAAGTCTCAGATGATTTTCAATGACGCGTACCTTCCTAATTCTTTCAAAGAAACCAATGTTTATCATACAACCGTTTTCCCAGAACCAAGCCGTCCCGGTCATTGTGGAAACTGCTGCCGTGATCAAAGTGCATTTCTCACCCCCCCCCCTCTTAAATGATTTAGATGCACTATTGTAAAGTGGCTGTTCCACTGGATGTCAGAAGGTGAATTCACCAATTTGTAAGTCGCTCTGGATAAGAGCGTCTGCTAAATGACTTAAATGTAAATGTTTTCATGTTGTGTTGTTACCATGTTGTACTGTTGTGTTACCATGTTGTTGTACTGTTGTGTTGCTACCATGTTGTTGTCCTATTGCGTTGCTCCCATGTTGTCATGTGCTGTCGTGATGTGTGTTTTGTCCTATATTTATTTTAATCCCCCGTAGGAGGTCTTCTGCCTTCTGGTAGGCCGTCATTGTAAATAATAATTCGTTTTTAACTGACTAGTTAAATAAAGGTTAAATTACAAAAAAGTGAAAGCCA